>NW_011889014.1:1385899-1410629 GCF_000151845.1 Pteropus vampyrus
TTTGAAATATCTTCATTAGTGGCAAACCTTTCTCTTTTTGGGTGGTTTTGCTTTTCGGTAAAATTCTCAATGCAGTTGCCCTCCCAGTTGGTTTTTTATATCCCTTCTTGTCCACAGAGTAGCCAGAAGTATCTAAATAACACTCAAATCTTTTTCTTCGGCTTTGAACTTCCTGTGACCTCCTACGACCATGGATTTGAAAACCAGGCTCTGCCGTGGGTGCCAGGCCTCCAGTTGATGCGGCCTCACCTCCCTCTCACCTCAACTATTCCTAACTTGGGTGATTCTCACACTTTCTTTGTGGGACTAGAACGCAGCCAGCCTCAAGCCTTCCTCCTACACACCAGGATCCCTCCAGTTCCGCCTGGCCAGCCCTTTACTTCCTGGATAGCTCTGCTCCAATGTCACCTCCTCAGATGAGCCTCCCTGAGAATCAGATGTGAAGTAGCAGCTCCTCCACACACACTCTCCCCAGTGCCCCCATCACCTCCCATTACAACTGTTCTAGTTCTCATCATAGTACTTGGGATCATCAGAAGTCTCTCTGTTCAGCGGCGTGTTCATTGCTTGTTGTTCCCAAGGTCATCTGTGGCCTATTGCCTCAGTCAGAGGTTGTCAGAGCGTGGGCACTCACATTCAGAGACAAGTCTGCTATGCAGGGTAAATTTGTCAGTTGGATAGTATCTTATAAATAGTTTCGAAGATGACTATACTGAGAGAATAGTTCAGATTCAGAAATACGTGTTTCGATCTATCTCGATAACAAAACAAGGCAAACCAAGACAGTTTCCTTATCAAACCCTGCATGCTGCAGTGGTCCACAGTGTGGAGGCTTGTAACACAGGCTGTCTCTCTGCCTGGGCTTTTAGCCCTCGGTAGCCACCCCTTCGCCTCAGCACATATTTACTTGGGTAATGAGGAGATTTGCATAGATCAGGGCCTCTCAACCTCAGGACTGCTGATACTGTGGACTGGGTTGTCCTTTGTGGTGCAGGCTGTCCTATGCGCTGCAGGATGTTTGGCAGTATCCCTGGCCTCTGCCCATTAGATGCCAGTACGCTGCCCTAGTTATGACAACTAAAGTGTCTCCAGCAAATGTCCCCGGGGAGGGGGCGTGAAATCTCCCTGGTGGAGAACACCCAAGAGTCTGCAAATAACCTTTAATTACCACCCTTTATCACTTACCCATTAATGTGGGTCAAATTTCTGAGCGTATAAGAAAGTACATCGAAACAATGGCATGTTGTTCAAGTTCGGATTATAATGATGACTGAAGTATTTTTTTTTTTTGTAATCTACAATTTGTGGTCTTAGTTTACTCGTCATCATTGTCCCTAGTTTCATCATTTATAAAATATGTCCCCTTCAAGGAGGATGTTCTTGACTTTTGTGTGAATTTGATACTTAAAATCACAAGTCTTGCCTGGGAGAAATCTTGAAGGATCTTTGGGCAATACCTGTGCAATTAATATTGACATCATTATCATCTTGTTCATCCCTGTTATTCTGACAGTGAGGAAACTAAGGCCCGGAGAGGGACAGTGATGCACCCAGGTCATGGTTAACGCCAGAGCGATGTCTATCGAGGTGTTTCTGGGGGATTTTCTTGTACTTTTGTTTTCCATGCAGGTCGGCAGAGCTCTCTGGGGCTCGCGCCTCCCCTGGGAATCCCTGCTAGAGCCTGAACATAAAGCGCCAGTGTCCTTGGCTCCTCAAGGATCTGGTAACCAAACGTTTTTAGAAAAGATAATCAGGGAGGATTTTAGGAGGGTCAGAGAAAGCGAGGGACAGAGAAGTACCTCCAATAATGTAGACAGTCAACTGAAAAGAGAAAACGGTGTGTGAAAAACAATACGAAGGAAATAAAAAGACGGAGGAAGGAGGAACGGCCAGACGAGGAACCAAAGAGTCCAGTCGACCAAATGCAACGTGTGGATCTTGTTTAGATCTTGATCCGAACAGATCAACTCCTTGTGTGTGCATGCGTGCGTGCGTGTGCATATGTGTGTGTGTGTGCACGTGCGTGGGAGAGAAAGAGATAGACATAGAATCGGAGACATTCAAAAACTAAGTGGATAATTGGTATATAGAATAATTTTTTCGAAGTGGCTGTAAAAATAATACTGTGATTTATTAAAAAAAAAAAGATCCCCCCTTAGGACATGCCCTTTGTAGATGGCTCACTGATCTGGGAAATTGAGCTGAAGCTAGAACTCATGGTCACCTCTTCCAGCTCTCTGTTATCTGTTTGTATTGCCAGTTCTCTTACAGCCACCAGATTTTTAGCCAGAATATTAGCCTTCACACGCACGCACGCGCGCACACACACACACACACACACACACAGAGCCAGTATTAGACTGATTGTCTAACCTTTTCCCAATGAGCACGTGGCTTCACTCCTGCATTTCCGCTCTATTGGTTCCGAGCTTGCCTGACCCTCCAGGGGTGTCCTCAGCACCCCACTCTAGTTGAGCCCCTACAGCACCTCCCACCCCACAGCTTCCAAGCCACTTTGATCGCTCCTTTCTCTGAACTCCACTTAAGCCTGGTGCTTTTCACCCTGGCTTCATGTTGGAATCATCAAGGTCACCTGAACTGGGATTACTCAACCGCGTATGGATTTGGCGAGCTTCCTATACACAATATTTATTTATTTATTTTTTATTAAAGTAATGTTGGGTGAATTATCTGAATTAAAAAATTCATGAGAAAAATATGATATGCTAAATCAAGCATGTTGTTTTGCAACCTGTCCCTTTGGCTCTGCCTCTGGTTGGGCACCCTGGATGTCAAAGGCGTGATTGATGGCCAGTGCCAGAGTGCCTATGGCCCAGTTGGCTGGCCGTGCCTGTTGCTCAAGGCCCGATCTGCAGCTCTTCTCAGAGCTGCAGATCACTCTGTGGTATAATACAGTTGACGAGGCCTGTCCTGGCTTGTGGGGCCTCAGCCTTCTCCATCTTGTGTGAACTATTTTCCTTGTAAATTCCCAGTTTGGCTTCTCAGCTTAATTGACTTCTGGATGGATTAGGTGCTGCTTAATAATGTCTGAAACCCACAAGGACTGTTTTGATGGACTCTCAAGGAGGAAGAGGCACTTTGACTCCCTGGCCCCTCTGTGGGTCAAAACTGCTCTTTATCGGAGCCTTTGGGGTCCCCACTGTGTGCTCTGCACCCTCCTAAGCCCTGGGAAGCGAGATGCAGAGAGAAAGCACTGGTTCTGCCTTCAAGGGACTTAGATCTGGGTAGGAAGCAGGGCACTCGTGAGAAAGAGTAGCGGGAGGAAGAACCGCCATGATTACAAGGGCCAGCTTCTTGCAGAGAGTCAAGGAAACGTGCTGGAGAAGGGCCTCGGACTTGCTTTTCTGGAATAGGAGAGCGGAGCCACTGTTTACGACAGGGAAATTGGCGGGGACCTCTTTGAAAGGAGGTGATTTGGGGGGGATTCTGATTATTTTGATAGGAAATGGATTCGTCTTTATATTCCGGGAGGGATGGAAATTGAGTCCCATTTCTGTCTAATCACAGCCAGTGGGGAAAAGGGCAGCCACGCTCCCTGGGGGCCAGGGGTTCGTGTCTTGTGCTGCTGCATTCTCCCGGAGCAGCCCTTCCCTTAGATTCTCCTGCAAGGCCAGGCACCAGGCACGTGGTCACGGCCTGATCGCTGGCCGCCCAGAGGAAGTCCCCTCCATTGCACTTACCTTCTTTCGTTTTCGATGAAGCCAGACATTTGCTTTTCTGCCTAATCGAATTACGCCTCGGTGTGGGCACCGTTTGCTTTATCTCGGTCAGTTTGCAGGGAAGCTGTGCTGGTACTTTATCTAGTAGATGCCCAGACCCCAAACCGAGTCCCGCCCAAGAAAGAAAAGGGAGTCGTGACAATGGCGGGGCGGGTTTCTCTGTGGAAGTAGCTGGTGTTTTTCTGAGTAGAAACTTTGAGGAAGGAACCAGCAGTGAATTCAAAAGCAAAACAAAACAAAAAAAACCAGTAACGTGTTTCTAAGCAGCTGCTATGAGTCTGGTGCTGGGGTAAGTCTTTTACATCCATTGCTTCATCTCCATTTACTCTCCAGAGCAATCCAAGTGGGTGACGCGGGGAGAGGTCGCGTACCTTGGTCACAGAGATCTGCAGGCGTGGCAGCCAGGGGACTCAGCTGGGTAATGCTGGACTCTCTGACCAGCCTGTCTGTGGAGGTCTTGCTGGCGTGGTTCTGAATGTGGAGTCCCGGCGACAGGGAAGTTGTGTCTGGAAATCAGAGGTGGAATTGGGAATGAATGTTTGCCAGATGCCTCCGTGGTCAGCCCTCATCTTTGGGCTTTTCCAAGTGGCACTTCGAAGTTAGATTCTGTCCTCGAATTTTGACCGATATAGACGTTTTTGGAGTGAGCAGTGTTTATGTTGGGGCCTGTTACGCGCTGAGTGTTGTGATGGTTAATTTTATGTGTCAATTTGACTGAGAAACTCGGTGCCCAAATATTTTCCTGAGTGTTTCCTTGAGTATGGTTTAGTATGCATTTAACATTTAAATCGATAAACTGAGTAAAGTTGACTGCCCGCCTTAGCGTGGGTGGGCCCGGTATAATCAGTTGAAGGCCTGATTGACCGAAAGGCTGACCCTCTTCCAAATAAGGGGGGATTTCTGCTGCTTGACTGCCTTCGATCTGGGCCATGAGTCTTTTTTATGCCTTTAGGGTCTCGGACTGGAAATATACCATCAGCATTCTTGGGTTTTCAGCTTGCCCACTGCAGATCTTGGACTTGTCAGCCTTTGTAATTGTGTGAACCAGTTCCTTATAATCAATCTCTTTCTATATACATCTCAGTATACCTTGACTAATACAAGTGCTCATTCTGGGTCACTGCCCATCTCCTTATTTCTCAGGTCAGCAGTCATCTGATTCATTTCCTTCAGACGCTGCAAGGAAGTGTCTGAGCCACGGTCTCTTCACTCCCATTTGGTTTCCTGCCTTCTTCATTTCTGAACTCACAGCTCGGTTTTTAATGGTGAGAGCTCATTCTCATATCCTTCCTCCTTTTCCAATTCTTTTGACTTTAGGAAAATTTCTTCCCTTTTTTTTTTTTTTTTTTACTTTCTCTAGCTTCTCTGTCCTCCTTCCCCCCCAATAGTTTCCCCTCTCTCCCTCCTTCTCTTCCTTCCTTTCTTCCTTTCCTATTTAGGCTCCCAAATGGCCCTAATAATTGTGGTTCATCAGATTCACTGTACTTCGATGTCATTAGACGTCACATGAAATTCTTCATACACAAGGCCGCTGGTCTTCCGAGCCCACCCTAGAATATCCAAGAATGTCTGTAGCCCCCCGATTTTCTTCTGATTAAAGCTACTTTTCTTTAATCATCAGCTTCTAACATGAATAAAGTATCTCCTTTTGAACTCTACTGTTTCGCTTTAATTTTATTGCAAGATTCCTAACTTTTCTGTATTTGTTTTCCTTGAAAATGTACAGCATGTCTATAATATTTTGTATTGAGAATACTTTCAAGGGACAGCTGAGAGTGGCTTAGCTACTGCTGCAGGGCCTGTCACCTTAACGAAAGGCCTTCCTTGTCCTACTTGCCAATTGCGGTGAACGAATGCCTCCCATGGGTAAGTTGGGGATGCTCTGCATTTCTTTTTTGTTCCCTTTGCTTTCTCTGCACCTTCTTCATTCATACTTCATCATTCCCTGGTCTTCACTCAGTAATACCCATAAGCTTTGATCCTGCAGTACTAGTCCACTGTGAGAGCCAGTGTGTAAGTTTCTATTGGAAGCTCAGTGAGCTCTCTTAAAGTGAGCACCGGTGGATATTAGCACCGGACAGATGGAACTGTGTGTGCCGCCCCCGCCTCTGGACTGGGCGTCTGGGTGATGATGCATGGGATGGCCAGAACTCACATGCCTGGACCTCATAGAAGGCAGCAAGAGGTTGCTGATAATTTTCAACTCCATACATTTAGGCTGAAGGCAGAGTTTGTTTAAAAAACAAAACGGAACAACACCCCACCCCCAAACCAACCTCTCAAAAATACCAACCAACAGAAACCCAATCTCTCTTTTGTTCCCCCTGCTCCCCAGCTGCATTCATTTTCCTGGGGCAGGGAGGGCTAACCAATAAGTTCAGTGACTGTCTGTATTCCAACTTGAGAAGTAATGGGCGGTAGTCTCAAAGTAACCCTTGGATTTTACAAGGATTTGCGATTTCCTTAGTTTTCTATAAAGAAAGCAGGTCTTTGGGTATTACGAGGAGTTCGAGTGTCTGAGTGTCTGCCAGGTAGACTGTGCTGGGGCAGCATTTGTGACCATAGTCAGCATTCTATGCAGTTGCTAAAGGTTTGTGTCTCTTTTAATTGGAATTATAGACAACGTCGAGCATGGCAAGGGGAAGCTTAATATCTCCTTGATTTACCAGATTATTTTCTACAAAATTTGTACGCTACATGAAGGAGTCTTTCGGAGTGAGCGTTGCCCCTCCTTCAGCAAGACCAAAATGTACTACGAAAGAACTGTGGTTAAAGAACATTCTAGAAGACACTTGAACTAACCAGAGCGAAGCTTGTCATGGCATTACAGAATGTTAAAGCTGGAAGGGGCATATTGATAAAATGAATTCAAACCATTTATTTTACAGATAAGAAACTGAGGCCCTGGAGTTTGTTTCATTCAGTCAGGGTTCACTTATCGCCTTAGGCTGTTTCTTATGTTACCCCGTGACATTTGATGTTAAATTCCTTGTGCTAGGTGACATTTCCCATGGAAACGGTACCTACTTGTTGTGTGCGTTATGTGCTGTTGAGTCTGTTCCGACTCCTGGCGGCTATGGATGAGTGATGTCCACAGTGTCCTGTCTTCAGCAGCCTCACTCCTGTAGACCAATGCCTGTGGCTTCTTTTTATGAAGTCAGCCCACCTCATATTGCTCTTCCATTTTTCCTGTCGCCTTCTGTTTTTCCCAGCATTCTTATGTTTTCCAAAGAACCCTGCCTTCTCATGATGTTCCCAAAGTAGGACAGGTTCAGTTAGGTCATTTTCGCCTCCAGAATGTTTCAGGCTTAACTTGCTCTGGGTCCCACTTGTTTGTCTTTCCGGCGGTCCAGGGTGTCCTTAGAGTTCTCCTCCAACATTATATATCGAATGAATCAGTTTTCCCTGTCCATCTTTTCGCCGTCCAGCTTTCCCATCTATACGTAGTAATGGGGACTATGGGGATGTGGATGATATTAGCCTTGGTCTCTAATGACACATCTTTGCTCTTGACGATCTTTCTTAATTTTCCCATTGTTGCCCTTCCAAGTCTCAGCCTTCTCTTGATCTCTTGGCTGCCATCTCCATTTGAATTGATGACTAGTAATCTAAAGCAGTAGTTGTGCGTGCATTCTCTCATTCTTCGAAAGAGTTGCTGACATATATACATTTTTTTATTGTTAAATATTTAATGACAGACTCCCTTTTAATTTGGATGTTAGATCATTATTTATCTGAGGTCCCGATAAATAGTCCAGTCTCATTTTGCTCAAGCTGACAAATTTCGCTTTTGGTGCTTGTGGGGAAAGCAAATATGGAATTATTATTGTAGCAATTAGTCATCTACCCTAATTTTTTTTCCTTGTACATTCCCAGAGCATATGCATGAAATTCATTAGTATAGATTGCCTGTGCTTTAAAGTCGTTGTGACATTGTAGATATTTCACTTCTCCTTTGAAATTTAATGCAATAAGGAATTTAGCAGAAGCCTGCCTTTATTACTTTTAAATCAGGAAGCTGTGTTCCTCAGTCGCTGTCTTCCTGTGCCGATGCAGGCTGACTCAGCACTCTGCTTTTTGATGACAGGAAAGCCGGTGCAAATTCTAAATTTTCGTGCCTCTGCCGACGAGAGTGTATTAAAGTTGTTTGATAACTGCTGTTATAATTTCCTTGGGATAGCTTATCTTTAACGCTTCCCATGAACACACAAGTCCAGCTGCTGTGGGAGCTAAAGGGATTAGAATTGACTTTCATGAAATTTTTCCCTTAATGAAATCTCATCAATTTCGATCCTCCTGGCTATTTTAATTCGAGACCGAGGAGGGTCCAAGGATGAGCAGTTTACAGACTGCTGCTTGCCTTTGGCTATTTGGGAGGCTGCACTCCATGAGGTCCAGGCTTTATTAAATACGTTCTAAACGACTTGCATGGGAGCCAGCTCTGTCTGATGTTTTATATTATGTAACCGATCAGATTTATGGAGCCTACAATGAGTTCCAAGTCCTAGTTTTGAGGGATTTGCCAGAGAAGTAGGGATACTGTTAGCCTCCTTGAGAATGAAAACTTGGAAAGCTATAATAATTCGACTGATTATAGAAGCCATCACTATAAAATATGATTTTTTTTGGGGGGGGGGGGGTGGTCAGAAATTATACTTTGAAAGTCGAAAGAGATTCACAGCTCACGGCACAAGAGTCTGAGATCTGGGGATTTTATTCCAACGGTGGTAATGGTGTGTCAAGTGAGATTTCTTTACGGGCATTTAAATTGTTCGCACTCCTTTAGAAGTTGATTAAAATTATGGGGCCTCTCCCCAGAAAAATGTATGCACACGCTATACAACTTTGTGCATTCAGTTTTGAGAGGTTCGTGGATCCCCTGGAATTTAGGGACTCATTTTGTCATACATATTTCAGTTTTTGTTCTAGAATCATGGTTGCCTAATACTGTGCTGAGTCGCGTAGTCCCAATAAAATTTTCGGTCTTTCTTGATTGTGGTTTCCAGATTCAGTATTGAGGAATTGACTACTACTATAGCATTAAGAAGTAGTTCTTATAAATTAAAAGCATTAAATAAACAGCATCGCTTCTTTTTCATTAAAAAGCAACAATAACAACAAAAATCTCAGGTGGATTTGCAAGGCAAGGAAAGAGAAGCTAGAAGCAGGAGAGTGCACTGAAGGAACGTTAACGCTTAATTCTGTATGATTCTATTTTAAAAACGATTTTAAAAAAATTGGGTCTACAGCCATGCCACACTGAGCAGGCCCGGTCCCGTCTGATCTCGGAAGCTAAGCAGGGTTGGGCCTGGTTAGTACTTGGATGGGAGACCACCTAGGAAGACCAGGTGCTGTAGGCATAAAAAAATATAAAAATAAGGGATTGTAAGCTGATAAGGTCCTTGCAATCTGTGAGGTCAACCAAGGGTTGCCTCGCCTAAAAAAAAAAAAAAAAAAAAGGTAAAAAAATCAGATCCTACCTCAAAGGGCCCCGGAATTAAACCAGTGAGGATATGTAGCAGAATGTTCAGTGGGCTCTGAACCCAGTTCTACAAAGCGTTTTGGGCTATGGGGACATCTTTGGCTCTCCAAGGTCATTGTCTTGTGGGAAAAGGTTGCCTCCCCTCACCTCTCATTGTTTTATAATGTCTGGGGAGCTGGCCCTGAGGTGTCTGTTCATTATTTCTTGCCCATTACTAGAGGGTTTAATTATTCCCAATGACACAAACAGTTGAGATCTGACAGGCCCGGCCGTCTCCCGCACTGGGCTCTCCTGTAACCCATGCTTATCCATCCTTTTTCCCTTTGTTTTTCAGAGTTAAAGTTGCGAAATGAGAGGTGAGAGTCCCAGTTTTCTCCTATTTTAGGCAGGGATGCCTGCTGCTTAAATTGCTTCGAGAGTGATGTCAAATGATAACGTACACCTGAAAATTACATAATTGTATTAACCAATGTTATCCCAATAAACTTAATAAAAAAGAAAAAGTTAACAAGTAAAAAAAAAAAAAAAAAAGATAAAGCCACACAATAAAAAGCTCTTATGATAAATGAAATTACTTTTCTATTAAAAAATTTTTTCTTCAAGGGAGTTCAAAGTCGCTTTCATCCCTGGGTAATGTGTATATATAGAGATACAATTGAATTTGATATTTAATATATTAGTTCATTGGAACATGGATCAAAACTGACCAGTCGCTGGAGACCTCGTCTAATCCTGGCTCTTCTGGTCTTCGCCTGTGTGGCCTGGGGTAGTTGGGGACCTCCTTCAGGTTATTTCCCATTCTAAGTCTTAATGAGGTGGTTAAAATTCAGAAATCCAGAGCATTACCTTGATAAAGTCTCTCTCCTTGACCAAACTTTAGTTAGGCTCCTCAGAGCCCCCTTTTCGACTAGGCCTCAACTTTGGCCTCTGACTCTCTCTTTGACCTGCCTAGCCCAGTCTTAGCAAAAAAAACCTGGCTAAGCTTTCCCCCTACACGCGATATCTGATCAAGTTTCTCATCCCCAGTGTTTGATGTATAAGTCCTTGTCCTGCCTTTAGCAAGATTCTTATTAGGCTCATGTAGTGAGAATCTCCCTACTTAGAATGTCTCCTTTTAGTAATTTTTCATTCATGATGATCCCCTCGCCCTGCTACTTGCTTAAAAAAATCCCATTTCTCTTTGTATTTAAAGTTGGACTTGATCTCTCTCCCCTATTGCAATCATCTTGAATACATTTTCCGTACCATTTTAACATGTCAGAATAATTTTTTTCTTTAATAATGTCTAGATTCTTATTTGATACATCCAAGTTGGGACCCTGTATATTAGCCAGGGAAGGCTAACTCCTGAAACGAAATTCCAAACACAAAAATTTATTCCTTGTCTATGTATAGTTCTCTTCCAAATGGTGATTCCAGGACCAAGACCCCTTCTGTATTGTGGCTCTGCCATGTCCAACATGTGCCTGCCATGGTCTCAATATTCCTTCGAGTCAAGTCGTGGAAGAGGAGAGAGCACTAAGGCTTGTATAGGGGAGGACACATCTCTTTCAGTCACATTCTGTTGGCTGGAATCAAGTCACATGGTCACTTTCTCCTCAAAGGAGGCTAGGAAAAGTAGGCCATAGGGAGAATTGGAATGAGTTTGTTGAACGCCAGCCTGTGAATCTTCATTTTAAACAAGCGTCATGTGTGATTTGGATGTAAGGGTCGCTTGGTCCACACCTTGAGAAATGCTGTACATCATGATTGCCAAGTGTTTTCCAGTCCCAGTGTGCCAGGATTCTGTCTTGCTGGGAGTTCTTACACCGTAAAGAGCAGGTAGGTCCTTTCAAAGTAAAAAGAGAAATTGAACAAACAAAATCACAATTGATTTTTCTTCCCACATTCTAAGTCTGGAAATGCTTGTCGACTTGTTCAGACTGGCCGTTTAAATGGTTAGGGTTACCATCTCTTCTTCCCAATGATCCTGGAGTTGTTTTGCTGTGACTCTTCTGCTTTGGGAACACACTAGGATATTACCTTATGATGCCTCATTTCAGAATTGGGAGCACAAGAAATATGCTTGTTTCCCTTGGCAACTAGCAACAGTGATTGGTTTGGTTTTTTCCTTTGTCTCTTTAAATTTGTTGAAGATGTAAGGGTTTTCGTAACTTCTTTCGCTTAGAACCACTGATCTGGGACCATGAAAACCCTGACAGTATCCGGTATTGACTTGGTTATTTTTGTTGTGATTTTTAAAGAGGCCAAGGATTTGGGTTTATTCTGTGTGAGGAGTTGGGCTAAAAGCAGACACAGGGATGGGGAGGGACAGTGTAGCGATCAGTTTCCCTTAATTCCACCAAGAACCGTTGGTGGAGTAAGAAGAAATATTTGGATTTTTATGAGATGTGGTTTAAACAAATTGCAATTGTAAGAGAAAGCTAGATTGCGAATACAGAGTTTTTGAAACTTTTCTGGGTTTCTAAGTAAGCAAATATACTTACTACAGGCTAGTGGATGCTTTCTAGATTGAATACCAGTACTGACACCAAACATACTAATTAACATTTCTAGAATGCTTATACATGGCCTTTGTTATTATCTCATGTCCTTACCGAACGACACTAGGAGGTATTAGTACTATTTTATCCCTATTTCACCAGATGAGGGAAACAGGCTCAGGGAAGTTAAATAATTGTACAAGGTTGCATTGTGGGCAATAAAGACCCTGTTGACAGCCAGAAGCATAAAGAATTTGTGGTTTTGTTCCTTCTTGGTCTGATTTGTTCTGCTTTAGCCAGTATATTCTTAAGACAACCAGTGGTTTTTGGAGAGAGCCCTCTCCCTCTTGTACACATAGATTACATGGTGCAGAAGAAAGTTCTTCCGTTTCCTTTCATGACAATTATGGTTTATGGGTTAGCATTCAATTCCGCCAGTTTTTTGAGGATGTGGGTCAAGTCAGCTGTATTTCTCACCAGCATTTGCTGGTGTACCGCATGCTTAGAGTGTTACAGGAAGCTCCTAAATATTAATGGCTGGGCAATTGTGGTGTCTTTTAGGGATCATTTCATAGCATATTATCAGTCAAGTGTGTTTTAAATGATAGAATGCATTTAAGGCTTCTGTTATGCTTCTCATTGGGTCATGGGAAGATGGTACTGGGTCTGTTCGTAGCCAAGTTCAGTGTTAAACATTGTGCCAGCCCCCTCCTCATATCCAGCTTCTCCTGGTGAGTTAATGGAGATGGCTCATTTCCCTTCCCCAGTCCGTGGCAGACGTCACCAACCAACCACAGCATGTGTCGCTGGACGCAACTTCAGGGGGACACTACCAGTTGATCACAGTTAGCATATCAGTGGACACTAAATTCTCACTCCAGTTAAACTGTGTCCCTACCTTTATTATCAAATAACTCAGTAATTAACTGAGATCAGTGGTTCTCAACTGGGGACAAAATTGCTCTCCTGGAGATATTTGGCAATGTTTGAAGTTATTTCTGATTGTCACAACTGGGGGTTTTCTATTGACATCTAGTGGGTAGAGGCGAGAGATGCTGCTGAACATGCTACGATGCGCTGAACCCCTAATTCATCCCCGTGACAAGGAATTATCCACCTCAAAATGGCAATAATGCCAAAGCCGTGAAACCCTGATTTGCTCTTTGAAGGGTTTCTTAGTTAGCGAGGAGGAAGAAGCTGGATCTCAAAGAGGACTTTGGAGAGACAGCAGAATATCTGGAGGAAAAGATGAGAAAAGGGTTAGCTCAACTCAAGGTAGGTCAGTGTATAGATTGATTACTTCCCTCCAGTGTCCTGTTTGAGAAACGCGACATAGAGTGTCAGCTTAGGTAGAAGCTCACAAACACATAAGTGGCTTAGTACTACGGTCACCTCTTTGACCCTTTTGTTGTTGGGTGTTATGGGAATTAGTAAAGAGTAGATGATGAAAGCTGCTCCATTCATAAGCATTTGTGTTTTTCACTCCCAAAAGGTTGATCTTTTATTAATAAGGCAGTCTGAGATATCGACAAAGATCTATCCACATAAGGTTCATTTTAAGCTATTGGAAACAATCCATCCAAAAAGAAAGAAATGTTTAAGTAAATGATGGAATATCAATATAACATGATTTAAATGATTTCTTAACGACACGGGAACATTTTTAGGATATGTTACATAAAATAAATTAGATAAATAACTGTATAAAATGTGATCTTAACTTGGCTATATTCATACCAAAAATAGACTGAAAGGCTTGCAGTTTCAACAGTGAAGGACTGTTTTCTCTTTATTTTCCAAATTTTCTTTAGCAAAGGCAGGTTACCTTTGAGATGAGAAAAATATAAATACAGTTGATCTTTGAACAATGCTAGGGTTAGGGATGCAGGTGAAAATCCCTTGAACAACCGTGCCCATCCACTTATACAAATAAGTTCAAACCCTGTTTTTCAAGGACGAACTGTAGTTTAGAGTTAGCTACGGTGATAAAGTTTCTGTGTTAAAAATAAATGAGTTTATCATTTGGAGATTAAGGGTCATTTGTTTATTTTCAAGTGGCTGTTATGTGCTAGCCACAATGCTGGACACATTGGATGCTGCTAAGTGAATAGATACATTCCACCATAGTAAGTGCTGGTATAAGGATGAGAATAAAGTTTTATGGGACAACGGCACAGAATAGCCAAGTTTCTTTACAGATATGAAGGAAGGCTTCACCAAGGAGCTGGCATACGAGAGTAAGAATTTATGAGGCAAAGAAGGGCTGAGACATACCAGGCCAGTTTTTAAATTGCTTCCTGAACTGTAAATGGGAATTGCCTACTCCGTTCCATCACATAATCTGTAAATTGCTATGTGAGTGAAAGTTACTGATGCCACGTGTAGCAGAAGTATGTGAGCAACTCAGTACTTACCTCCCGATCCTCTTTATATGACAACGGATTGATTATTTTCCTGGAATTAAATACAGTTTTCTTTGCATTAATTGACAAGGCATTTTGTGGTGTTATAGCTATTTATCTTTAGAGTGACTAAAAGAAACCTTTTTACCTTGTTGCTTTAAACTCTAGGACTAAGCCTTTCAAAGGATAACTTGAATGAAGGTGCTGAAGTTGAATGTAGGTTCCATTGTTCCCCTACAAATAGGTTCGATACAGGCAGAGGACAGCTAGTTGCCCTGACATTCTTGGTGTGAGCCTTGGGGATCGCTTTTAGTGAGGAGCGAAGTATTGATCTGCTTGGTACTGAAGAACATCTAACTGGTCTGTTTCGGTTGATTTAAACACAAATAGATATTGAATTTAGAAAATCAAATACATGCTGCCCGAGACTTTTCATCATAATGCTTTATTCATTCACTAATTAATTAATTCATTCAGTAATTATTCCTTGAGAGCCTACTGTGTGCCTAGCCAGGGGTCACTTGTCTGGCAAACTCTACTCCTTAAAACGACTCAGAGAATCAAAAAGATTAAGGCGTTAATACAGATGCCCCCAAGAGTCCCTGCATCACAAGTGCTCTTGGCTTCCTTCTGGAGAGTCACTATGGGTCCCCTGCTTCCCCCAGTGCTACGGAGCTTGGGAGTCAGAAGAATGGAAGACACAATGAACTCTAACTGCTACGAAAGTACCGCCCGGGGGCTGGTGTTAGGGGTGGTGACAGCCTGTTAGCAAGAGAGGAACCAGAAGTCCTTCTAAGAGCACGCCTGAATTGCAGTTAGTGGTGTTGAGAAGAAACCTTTCCAGTTCCTACCTGTAGTCTTCATAGTACGAAAGCATCCCATAATGACAGGTGGCTGTTTGTCATCAAGAAGCAAGTGGTTCTTCTGCCTTCGGTGTAGTCTTTGCCTTGCTCGTTTCAAATGGCACGTAATCTGTTTTAGTTCTGTTTCCTCTGCTCTGGGAGACCTCGGGAGGGCCCACCTGGGTTCCGGAAGCTGTAGGGCTCAGCTCATCTGTTTCCAGTCTGTTAGGGGTCACTCTTGTCCTGCGTTCCTGCTGCTGTCCAGTGTCTCCTTGGAAACCATTGTTTCATTTATATTGTCTGTCTTAGAAAATTGTTTCCTTTGGGTATATAAATCTGACCCTTGTTATTTCATCTCGGCTGGACGTGGAAGTTTTCTAATATGTTTAACAGTGCTTTCTTTCCTTTTCAAAATAGATTTTAAGAAATTAAAGAAATGTGGGAATATTTGAAAATATTAAACTTCAGTTACATGGTAAATCCACATATGTGGACTAGCATATTCCCTGCCAGTCTTTTATATCAGATTGTTTTTGTCTATGAGCTTAGATTAAGATGTGTCAGGGTGTTAAGTCACCTTGATGTCATAGCATAATTAAAACCTATCTTTTCAGCCATCGGGGGATCAATTCCGTTTTTAAATTTCTACCTCTTTTTCATACGTGTTGAGAAATCGTTGTAAAAGAAGGACTCGACTTTCTGAAGTTTGGTAGGCATGGGCCTATCTTCAGGCTAAACATGGGGACCGTAAAACGTAATTGCAGTCGACATCCAAATCAAATTACTTGATCTTTTTTCAGAGGTTGTATTCACAAACGGCATCACCGATGTGTTAGTTTTCATTCTCTTTATGCCAGTTTGCTCAGTCTAATCACCTGAATATTGTAAATTTGGGTGCATTTCTGGAGATTTTGCCTCTTAAAGAGCAAGGTAATTTAGCTCCTCTGCAAAGTCTCTAAAGATACTAATAGCTATAAATGGCAACATTCATGCCGGTGTATCTTTCTCATCTTTTAAAGGCTTGGATGAAATCTAGGAAAACATGCCTGACTTCCTCTCTCGGAAGAAGTCTGGCTCTCAATTTCCCTAGTAGTTATCGCTTCAATTCTCATTTACCTACCTTAAGTCGTTTTTGAAACATGGTGAGATAGAATGAAAAGAGCAAATAAAAGACCTTTACGTCAGTGTTGGGTAAAGACGTATCTGTATAAGTTTTATTTTGTTTCATGGTTCCTTTGCGATTTCAGTTGGCATTTCTTTGATTGCCAGTAAAGCAGAGCCTCCTTATTGTTCATGTAACCTTCAGAGTTGTTTTCCAACATGTGGGTCTAGTAATTGTCACTCTGCTTTGACAGTAGTTTCTGCACACAGGTTATAGTCTGATTTTTGGGCTGGCATTTAAGACCTTCCACAGTCTGATCCCAAATTCTTTCCCAGCTCTATCTCCATCACACATTACATTTTAGCTATAGGGCAAACGTCTTGATCTTGCCGGGACATGCCGTGTATGTTAAAGCTTCTGTGTGTTTGCTTCCACTGTTTTCCTGGGAAACCTTTCTCCCTGTGCCTTCACCTACTAAATCATGCATGTTGGGACATCTTCCCAGCCTGTACATGGAACTACTTCTTTTCTTGTCTGGATTCCTATAACTTTCTCACAAATCGGCTTGAAGGTATGTCTGGGAAGGCTGATGATGGTCAGTGTTACCAGGAGGGTAATTATAAGCCTGTGGGTCAGATTACCTGGGCACTGCTCTTGGGGTTAGCACTGCCAGTCCACCATACAATTGTGCAGGTAGAAGAGGAGGGACAGAAAAAAGAGTGTAGAAGGGCATTTGGGAAGATGGTCAAGGCTTCACCATTGAGAAGTTGGGAGCGAAAGAACAGTTAAATCTCTTGTTTATATTCTCCCACTTCTGGCTTTATTTCTTTTTGCCTGGAATAACAGAGAAAGTACATCAGTTAGGTAAAATGTGGAAAGCTTTTCACAAAGAATGTATACAAAAAAAGGGAATCTTGGATTTTTGACAGTTTCACCCCATATTTATTCATGTCTCCAGATTTCACAAAGATGTAAACAAGAAAATAGTCATAAGATCCCATGCAATTCCACACATCATGTTATATTGTGGTCTAGTGATGTTAGCCATATGTGTGGGAAAGGATTTTATTTATTTAAAAAAATAGAAGAAATACAAATATCTCTGACCCATCCTGCACACCTGCTAAGTGCCAGGCACTGTTGTCGGGCCTTTGGGATGCAACGATGAATAAAACATAGTCCCCACCTTACGGGTCATGTCATACAGCTCAGCTGTTCTCACAGTAGTCCCTAGACCAGCAGTGTCAGCAGCTTCTGGGAACTTGTTAGAAATGCACATTCTTGGGCCCCACCCCAGACCTATTGAATCAGATGCTGTGGGGGTGGGGCCCAGTCACGTGATTTTTAACAAGCCGTCCAGCTGGGGAGAGACTCGTTCAGTATAGTCGGGACAGAGGAGCTGAACACGTGTCAAGTATATTGGGGAAATGAATCTGATGCCAGTGGAGAGTCAGGCAGGTCTTCAGATAGATGAAGAGCAAGTGGAGTTTTAATTGGTGAGTGGTTTTTCTTCAGAAGAATAAGGCAGTGGAGAGCATTTTCAAGTCACGCAGAGAACCACATGCAAAAGTACAGAGCAGTCAAAGGACCTGGTCACTCTGGCAATCACAGTTGTTATCATTGTCATTATGTTGTTATTATTACTATTATTCTTATGTCAGGGGACATAAGATGAGCTAAGCTGGCAGGATCAGTGGCCAGCTCATGCTGAGAAGTTTGGCTTTTCTCCTGGAAAATAACCAGATATGCAATTCTGTTGAATACACACACAAAAAAGGGCCTTTTTTAAACTAGAAAAAAGTTTTCGTGACACGTCTAAGACCTAAGCTGAGTGTGAAGGAGGAAAAAAGGAAGAATTTAGAATTTAATTCTTACTAATTATAATAATTCTTAAAGAATTAACAAAAAACATTTAATAGGCTATATTTTACAGCAGTTTTAGGTTCACATCAATATTGAGCATAAAGTACAGAGACTTCCCATATCGTCCTTGTCCTCACACAATAGCTTAACTCAGCAATGTAGAAAGAACTAATACTTGCTAATACACAATTATTAATCTTCCCATTCACTGGATGGCAAATGAAAAAGCATGGGTGATTACTGATGTTTTTCGGGATTGGTTTTACAAATGTTTTGCTGTAGAAGCTGAAAATTATATGAAGGAAAAATATCTTCCTTTTAAATAATGCCCCAGGTCATCCACACAATTTAGAACATCTTAATATAAAAGTTGTATATTTGCTACCAAATACCACTTCCTTGATCCAATCTTTAGATCAAGGCATTATTTCCACCTTTAAGATTAATTATATTAAACAGAGTTTTAATGATATTTTTTAATAAACTTGAAGGTAATGAGTCACTTACAGTTACAGAATCCTGGAATAAATACACAATTTTAAGTTGTATTAAGAATATTGCTTTAGCTTTGAGTGCCGTATCAGGGAATATGGTTCCAACGACTGAAGAGGGATTAACTGGCATTATTAATTTATTAAATAAATTTCAAGAAGAAGGCTCTGACAATTTGAAGGTAGATGATATTAATGAATTGCTGGTTGATCATAAATTAACTGATAATGAATTAATTCACTTAATTGCTGAAGCCCATCTTGCTGATGAATATGACAGTGACCTTGAACCAATTTCTTTACTGCAGAAAATATTTACAAAGCTCTTCAATTGGCCTCAAAACTGGAAACTGCAATTCTAGATATTGATCCAAACATCTAACGAGCCTTAAAATTTTGAAAAGATATTTTAAAAATGTTGTAGTGACTATTGCAGAATTTATGAAAATTTAGCAAAAGATGGGGTTGGAAAAGTTTATCCAAAAACATACACATAAATAATGAAATCAAAGTAATACTTGCAAATATTTGGAGCGATGAAGATGGTGACTTTGTGCCAATTAAAAAGAGAAGGTCTATTACTTTAGATTAATTACAGTACAGACACCAACAGTGAATACGATTTTTGGTTTTTTTTCCTCTGAATTTTCATTAGCATTTTTTTTTTGTGAAAATATGTGAAATAAATGTTTTTATGACTTATTGGACTATTTCTTTAGTATTTTTTTTCATACTGGCGGACTCTTTACGCAGTTTTCTCCTGCATAAAGAAAAGATGCATGGAATGGATAATCTGCATAAATTAAGGGATGGGTGCATATTTTGGATAACAATCCTTTATAAGCTGTGTCTTTTTAAAGTATTTTCTTTCCGTTTGTGACTTGTCTTCTTATTCTCTTGAGATTGTCTTTAACAGAGCAGACATTTTTAATTTTCATGAAGTCCGGCTTTTCAATTAATTCTTTCATTGGTCACGCTTCAGATGTTGTATCTAAAAAGTCATTGTTATACTCGTCATCAAGGTTTTCTCCTGTTCTCTTTTATGGTTTTGACTTTTAGTTTTCTAGTTTTGCATTTTATTTAAGTCTGATCCATTTCAAGTGGTTTTTACGAAGGGCGTAAGGTCTGTGTCAACGCTGTTCTTTTTGCATGTGGATGTCCAATTGTTCCAGCACCGTTTGTTGAAAAGACTGTATTTTCTCCATTGTATTATGCCTTTGCCCCTTTGTAAAAGATCAGTTCATCATATTTATGCAGATTTATTTCTGGGATCTGTGTTCTGTTCCATGGATCGATTTGTCTATTCTCTTGCCAGTACTGCACTGTCTTGATTACTGTTTAGCTTTATAGAAAATCTTGAAGTTGAGTAGCGTCAGTCTTCCAATGCTGTTTTTGTTTCCTTCAATGTTATTTTGGCCTTTCTACATATAATCTTAAAGAATATTAATTCTAAAAAAATACATATAGAAAATATGTTGAAAATTTAGAAATTAGAAAATACTAGAAGAAAACCATAAAGCGAATTCCTAGATCAACATAGATTAAATTATTGTCTACCTTTCAGGTATACTTTGATGTAGTCTTTTGTTCTGTCTGTTTTTCGTTTATTTATATAGTATGTGTAACAAGTAAATTTAAATTTTAGCTTGATCTTTCCCCCCATTTAATGGGATAAATGGTTGTGATACAAATGTTCTTAAATACTTTATAAACATGATTTTAACAAGTGTTTAACATTCTATACTATATTGAGATTTACTTAACTCTATTTTGCAAGAATTGATAATGCTTCAGTTTGAGTTTGACCAGTGTATTAGTCAAGGTTCTCCATAGAAACAACCAAAGAGACAGAAAGATTTATTATAAGAATTGGCTCATGTGATTATGGAGGCCAAGAAGTCCCATGATTTGCCAAATCGCAAGAGAATTTGCCCTTCTTCTGTCTTTTTGTTCTATTCAGGCTCTCAACAATTGGAAGATTGGAAGATTCCCCCACCACAGGGAGGGGGATCCATTTTACTCTGAGTCTTCTGATTCAAATGCTAATCTCTTCTAGAGACACCCTCACAGACACTCACAGAAATACTGTTTTAGCAGCTGTCTGGGCATCTCTTCGTTTAGTCACATTGACACATAAAATTAACCATCACGGTGAGGGTTATGGAAGAGAGATTTATTTTGGGAATTTTACCTTGTACACTTGTGGGAGCTGGAAGAAGCCTTGGAAGGCTGTTGGGTCTGCCTCTAGTTGGGCTTGTAGTCAGAAAGAAAAGCCACAAGTGGAGCCCAGGGAGCCAGGACACACTGGAGCCCACATCTTTCTCTCACTACCTCTCACCTTGAAGACTTGGGGTGCCTTGCAGAAGACCCCATGCCCTTGCCCTTGGAGCTACATAGGTTCTTGGCTTAGGAAGGACTGTGGCCCCCAGGCAGCCCCACGTGGAGCTTACCACCCTGACATCCCATCTGCTTCTCTACTTGTGCTTTCATATCCTGGGCTAACTGACTTTGTGGATGACTAAGCTGATACCATTCAGGAGAGGGGATTCTGGGAAATGTAGTTCCCACTTAGCTATGATGACATGATACAAAAACCCCGGTGCTTATCTCTAATTCTTATTCTACTGTTTGAAATACTACAGTGGATGTCTTTATTTCCATATGGCACTTTTCCTGATTTCTAGATCATTTCCTTAGGATAGATCCTCAGAAGAGGAATTATTGGGTCAAAGGGTCTATACATTTTAAAGGGTCTTTGCACATCGCCGATTTACTTTATACAAAAAAGATTGTATTAGTGATGCTAGCAGAGTAGACTGTGTCAAGTCATTGCACCATGCCTGGTTCTGTGCACTGCATTCTCTCTCCTATAACATCTTGAAGTTTCCATTTGAATTGTTTGTTCCCATCCTTGAAGGTGAAGGTAAAGGTATTTTAAAAAATTAAATCAAAGTTGCAACAAGTAAAGACTAGTGGAAGGCATGTGCTTTGGACCTTGACAGTCAGTTAATGGATATTGTGAGTAACAGGTAAACCACCCTCTCCTATTCTGGGGACTTGCTAATTGTAGTAGCAATAAAATGAGCGAGCTAATTAGCTGACACAGATATAGGAATGAGTAGTAGCAGCTGCACTGAAAGTTAGACGTTCATTTGGTACAAAGTGGCAAAGTTCTCTGGAACCACAGCCAGTTTCCATGGACATTTTAGGATTCGTTTTGATTGCAAGGGAACAATTACTTGCTTTTTCTTTCTTTCTTTTTTTTTTTTCTCCCTAAGAGTATACTTTTAATTGTAGTTGGTGACCTCTATTCCTAAAAACATAATCTGTCATTTTAATTTCTCTTGGTGCTTGTCTTGTCCTCTGTAACATCTGTCTTGTTGATTATAGCCTCCAGCTCTTATAAAAACCTCTTCTTACTATGCAGATGACTTTTCTTTCCAGTTAATTTTCACTAGGAACTGGCATGAAAACCCAAACTTCATGAAAACCAAGGTTAAAAACACATGTGTCAATGACTATGTAAAGCAGAATGTTTGGGCTAGCTCTGCGTGGTGGCTTTTGCCAGTATGGCTTACCAAGGGAATTGAATGAGCTTATGAATCAGATATTAGGCCAAATTCCACTGATTTCTGAATTTTAAGTAATATTTAATATCCTTTAAAGAATGAACCACAGTTGGTTCCTTCTACGTCCACGATCAAGCAGCCAACCCACTGACCCAGTTTTAACATAAATCAAACCGTAAAATTTGAATATGCATGTTTTCTAACTCAAGCTAAAATGAACTGAGATTTATTGGCTTGCGATTGGGTGCTTAGTTCTACTGAAAATAGAATGATTTCATGGACCCCCAAGCCCATGAAGTTAGCTTCTCATTTGGAGAAAGGAATTTGGGGTAGAGTTCATTTCTACCCTGGCTTCTCAAAGTGTCAGAGAGGGGTCTCTGGGACCAACATGGCACTGACATCTCCTGGGAGCTTGTCAGAAATGCAGAATGTCAGCTTCACCCAGGGGAACCAGATGCCTTTCCACCTTGCCCTTGGTTGATTCCTATGCTCGGTTATGCCTGAGAAGCCCCATGCTGGAGAAGGTGGCCTCGCCTGTTCTGCACTTAACCTTCTGCAGGGCTTCGTTCTGGGAAGACTCAGACTGGTCGAGTGGCCACCATTTAATTGATCTGTGTGTACTCGTTGGACTTGAGAGATTTGTTAAAATTCTTGAAATTCCCCAGAAGCAGTGACATCATCTGTCTGATCTCCCCATTAGTGAAGTCCGACCGAGTGGAGGCTACTCTGCTTTTTACCTGGTATTCCTCGGAGTCTGGGAGGGCCATGCTAGAGAGTGTGGCTAGGACAGGAGTCAGGAGACTTGTTGGAATTTTTTAAAAATTTATCTTTAATTTTAGTAACATACACATAACATAAAATTCAGCATCTTAACCGGTTGTCAATGTATAGTTCAGTGGTGTTAAGTATATTCACATTGTTATACAACCAGTCTGCAGAACTCTTTTTATCCTGAAAAACTGATAACTCTACCCATCCAACCCTCACTCCCCATCCCTCCCCTCTTCCTGCCCCTGTTCTACTTTCTGTCTCTCTGGAGCGGACTAGTCCAGGTTCGTTATATAAGTGGAATCATACAATATTTGTCCTTTTGTGTCTGGATTCCTGCCCTGAGCATCATGTCCTCGAGGACCATCCATGTTGTAGCATGTGAGAATTTCTTTCCTTTTTATGGCTAAATAATATTCTGCTGTATGAACAGACCACATTTTGTTTATCCATTTTTCTATCGATGGACACTTGGGTTGCTTCTGCCTTTGAGCTGCTATGAATAATGCTGCTGTCATTGAGCCAGCATCGACTGCGTAGGGGACCTTGGAAAAACCACTGAACTTCTGCATCTCGGTTTCCAGTACTTTAAAAATAAGCAGCTCAGACCCGAGGTTCTCATGCATTCTTTTAAGATCTGGTTATAGTATACCAAAAAGAAGCAAACCTGTATTTATTTTTAAAAAGTCATGTGTTTTCTGAAAGATTTCCATGGTTTCTCCTAATGATACTATTTACCTTTCTTGTGTAGATTTAATTTTTTAATATCCATAACAGCAGGACTTATATAATTAAAAAAAAACAAGTCTTATTGAGCTATAATTCATATACCATGCAATTCACCCATTTAAAAACCTACCCCCCTCCACAGATAATTACGAATCTGCATACTATCCCCGTGGATTTTCCTATTCTGGATATTTCATGTAAATGGGATCAAAAAATATGTGGTCTTTTGTGACTGGCTTCTTTTACTTAGCATAATGTTTTCAAGGTTCACATACAACTTTCTAGGGTGTCGGCTGGTCTCACACGTGAGGGATTCATTTGTGACTGCACGTCTCGTCATATCACCACCAGCCAGATTCAGGGCCGGGCCTAGAGACACAGCAGTAAAGACCAGACACAGCCCCTGGGCTGCAAAGAGCCCTCAGTCCTGTGGAGAAGGTGGCCTTTAAGTGAATTGTTACACAGTTATTCATCATTAAGTGTTAATTTTCGTAGCGGAGAAGTGGGATATTCTGAAAGTATATAATGTGTCTTAATGTTCACGTCTTCAAGATGGAGCTGTCCAGAGATCTCGCATCTGGACATCCCTTCGGTCAGTGTTTATTAAGTGGCTCTGCTAGGCGATGATGATGTGGTAGAGAGTGAGACGCGGTCTGTGTCTCTGAGAAGCTCACCCTTCCTGGGGCAGATGGCCACCTGTGCTGAATGCTGGTCCAGAGTGACGCTGGAGAAGAGGTGGTTCTTCCTGGAGCAGTCGAGGGAATCTCTAGGGAGCGATGATGATGCTTGGTTGGGATTTTGAAAGATGAGCACCATTTCTCTGGGAAGCCACTGTGCGCATGGGAAAAAGGACTTAGTCATACTGGGGGTGGGGCACCGAGGAGCCTGGCGTGGCCACAGCGTGGGGAACAGCTGTAGGGAGGAGGACAGAAGGGTCGGTTGCTTCCAGTTCAGGAAGTACCTTAAAGCAAAGGTGAGAAGCTTTATCCTGTAGACCTCAGGTTTTCAATCTTGAATCCAAGTGCGCTCACCCCCATTTGCGGCAGCTGACGCATTCCCCTCCTAACCGTGACTCACCACGAGTGGCAGAGGAGGTGGCATGTCCTACGGAGGCCCTTTTAGAGGGCGCCCGAATCTTCTGGAGGGAGCTGTCTGCGCTGAGGTGTCAATACCGAAGGCAGAGTTTCTAAAAGTGGTAAACAGTCCGCCAGTTCTTGTAGGTTCACTGGGACGTGAACACAAGAAGTTAGGAGACAGCA
>NW_011889014.1:1412004-1431441 GCF_000151845.1 Pteropus vampyrus
CGGCCGCCTTTCTTCTCCGGTGCTGTGTGTTTTCCTCTGTGTTTCTAGGGGAGCGCCCCAAAGAAGGTTATTTCTCGGCTTCTTTTTCATTTGGGGTGACCCCTCTCACTCACTGTGTTTCATGCTGGGCTAAGCTTCTTGCTGAACTCTCTGATGATAACTTCTATGGAGCTGGCCTGGAAAGCTGCAGAGAGAGGCCTCTCCCCCCATCGTCAGTCGTGGGCTGTTCCCCGCCAGGGCCTGCCGCGGGGGCGGGAGAGGCGCGACATCCCTGGGTATTCTTACATCCACGGTGGTAGCTGGCGAGGAAGCCCCAGCTCGAGCTTGGACGCCTCAGAGCCTCCTCGTGTGCACTGTCGCGTCAGCGTCTGACGTGGTCCCTCAGCTTCTGTCTCTCCCTCATCCGTCTCACTGGTCTCTGGAGGGCACCTTCTAGGTCAGACAGTGTCGCCCTGCTCCGAACCGCCCTGTGTATTTTAACCCCCAGCATAAAAGTGCCTACCGCGGTTCCTGGGGTCCGCAGGAGCTGCGCCCTCCCTTCTTCATTCTTCCCTTGCTTCCTCCATGCCGGCTGATGCTCAGATGTGCTAGGCAAGCCCCATCCCGGCTGCTTCCTCTCCCTGGAGCACTCTTACCAGGTGGCCCTCCACTTCCTCTAGTGTGGGTTCCGTTGTCTCTCACTCTCAGTGAGGCTGTCCTGGGTCATCTTGTTGAAAACCATGAGCAAAGTGTCCACCGTGTCCCTGAGTCTGTAGGCAGAATGTGGCCGTGAGCGTCTGGCCCATCTCAGGGGCCGTAGGTGTGACCTGGCCTGCAGGTGTTCTGGAATACACATGCATCTGACCCCTGCGTGGTGGCCAGAGCGTGCTTCTTGCATTTTGTGGCAGAATCCCTGTGAAAGACCATGCCTTTCATTCCTGTGACGTATGGTGGTTCAGCTTCAGACCAGGATCTTTGCTTGGGTCATATAGGAAATGTTAATGTGATTCACGTTAGGGACCACTACAGGGTGTTCCAAAATTGCCCCACCTTCAAATCATAATGATGTCGGAAGAGTCCTCCCTTCTAGCCCGGATGCTCCCTCGGGCTCTTAGGTCTGTTGTAGACTTCCATTCTCTAGTTTTTAACGGGTTCGTTGTGAGGCATGCGTACTAAATAAATTCCTAAGTTCGTCTAGGCTTTATGGAAAGTATTTAGGTCTCATAAGCCAACAGAAGATTAGGACACCTGCTTCAGGGGCCTAGGTTTCAGACAGAATGAGAGATGGATGGGCTGCTAGCTAGGGAAGTTCTCACAGTGCTGCTACAAGCGTCCGTTCACAGTCCATGCGGATCGGGTTTTAAGGTGGGGAGGAGCGTCAGGCTGGACTCCCTGCTCTTCCTCTGTTTTCATTGAATTTCCTCATTTCTGACTTCAGTATATGTATCCACTGATTGACTCACTGTGTGTGAAGCAGGGGAGTCGCTGCTGGGGCTACTGGGAGTGAGCATTGTCTTCGAAGAGCTTATAATTTGCTGGGAAAGGTAGACACAATCACCAATACTTAACAACGTGAGCCTTTATATGTGCCAGAGTACAAACAGTCCCTGACTTACGATGGTTCGATTTAGAATTTATTGACTTTATGATGGAGCGAAAGTGACATGCCTTCAGTAGAAACTGTTCTTCCATTTTTGGATTTTGATCTTTTTTCTGGGCTAGTGACATGCGGCAGGATATCTTGGGATGCTGGGCAGCGGGAGCGAGCTGCTCAGCTCCGTCGGCCATGTGAACACGAGGGTAAATGACCAATAGCCAACAGTGTCTTCTCTGTGGTAGATAATTTTGCCCAATGGTGGGCTAAGGTTAGTTCTGAGCATGTTTAAGGTAGGCTAGGCTACACTATGGTGTTTGGTGTATTAAATGCATGTTTGACTTAGGATATCCTCAACTTACGATGGGTTTATCAGGATGTAACCCCATTGTAAATCAAGGAGCATCTGTGCAAGCAAAGTGGGGTGAAAACCCTGAGCAGGGCGATCACTTTTTTCTAGGTAGTAAAGATCAATTTGTGGGATACATAGCACTTGGGGTGGATCCTTCAGCTTAACTAAACATTTAGCAAGGATTGGGGGGTGGGGCCTCTCTGACCACACGGCCTACCTTTAAGATGATGCCGAAAGTCAAGAAGCCTAAGAGGTCAACCTGGGCGTTTGATTTGGACCTTACTCATCCAGTAGAAGTTGGAATTTTTGATTCTGGGAATTTTGAACAGGTTCTATGGGAGAAGGTAAAGTCAATGGAAAAACTCCAAATCTTGAAAATGTTGTTCACACTGAACGCTTCAAGCATTAAATCACAGTTGTTTCTGAGAAGTAGTTTTCTAAAAGATATTCGAAACCAAGAACTACCTTGAGAAGAACAGTCTTCGTACAAGGAAGGAGGCTTATGGACTTTGTTCCTTTCAGGTTAGCCAGGTAAAGATGCATCTGAGTCTGAGGACTAGGTGAAGCCTTGTAGGGCTTTGCTTACAAATAAAACAAACGAAGCATACAAGGGAAAGGAACATCTAGAAATGGACTTCGAGTTTATCAGTGAGTAAAAACCATTATACTCTGAAAAAAGAAAAAAGATTGGGAGTGGCAGGTGGGCTTAGGGACCCGGGGAGGGGCGGGGGTGGGGAGGCATGCTGGCCTGGGTGAGCAGCGTGACTGTGGGTAGCAGAGGAGGGTTGTCTGTGGGGCTGGCCTGTAGGATTTGGGAGGCGCTGTGTGGCAGGGAAGAGGGAAAGTTCACTTGGGGTCATGCTGTGGAGACCTTTCTGAGGGTAGCCCTAAGGAACTTGAATTTTACCAGCAGAAAATGAAAAACCACCGGAAGTCTTTCAGTACGGGAGAAGGGTCTCTGTGATCCTTTAGAGAAATTCCATGGGGAATGCCGGTTGGTTGGTGGTCTAGATGGCAAGGAGGCCTGTGAGGAGCTTGTTTCCTTATCTAGGTTAGAGATGAACTTGATTTGGGCAGGGGCTGAGAACACTCATGGAAAAGAAGGGTGGCAGCAAGTGTGAAGAAGGCATTTGCTTGGGTCATGGCCACAAATAACAAGAGAGACCAATTCTTTCCCAAGTCAGGAGCTCAAAAGACCACATTCCCTTCGCTAGCTAGTAAAATAGTCACAGGGCCCTTTTGAAGGAAATCCATATGAAGAAAAGGGAGAAGAGGCTGAGGATGTTTAAACCAGAAGAGGCAAGAGCCATCCAGTCGTTTCATCCTGTGATGGAGGAGTGACGGAGAAGAGAAAAATCTCAGTGAGCCAGAGCAACCCGAGAGGAGGCCGTAGGTGCCATCTTCGTTGCAGAAACATCGATTGGTTTCTCACATCAGTAATTGATCACTCTCATCCCTGATTCCTGGATTAGAAATGGGAGGGGAAGAAGGGGCACATACGTCAAGGTTTTACACATGGCTGTCCTGGACATTTAGAGAATATTGTAAATAGCTATGACTTCTAGAAAGTGATTTGTTAATTAGCTCAATGGGTCTGCTTATTAGATCGTTAACTTAGTTTTCATCTCTGGAAGGAACGCATGCTTCAGTGACAGCCTTCAGTATTATTTTTGGTGTTGTTAATAAGATGATAATATTATCCTAAATTCTAGTTACCTTTACTAAAAATTCCAAGCCTTGTGCTAAGTAAGCACTTCGTAAATGTGTCTCGTGTGGATGGAGTTCTCTCTTTTTGGGGCCCGAAGGGTAGAAGACCCTCTAAATCTGAGGCTTTCCCCTTTGTTAAGTGGAAGGAGACACTTGTTGTTGGGAGAGTCACATCGGACATTCTCCATCTCCTGGATACACCTTTGCTGGTGGCTTCCTACCTTCATGGACCCAGCGGATCACCTGACCACACAGGTCTTTCTCAGGGGCCATTTGTAGGAAGCCTCCTCAGAGCAGTTGGTGATTTCGAATCAGCGGTGGCTTTCTCCTCCTCTTGTGTTTAAACCAGAAGAGGTGGTGTGTGTCTGCGTGCACATTCTGGGATTCTCTTAGTTTGCTTGATAGATTTGTTTGGACGTGACCTTTTCCCAGTTCCCCTTCCCTGGGTTTTTGCCTGCTGAGGCAATGATCCTCGGATCCCATCCATCTGCACTGGTGGCAAGAGAAGAGAGAATTTCTCTTTCCTATGGTCCAGGTCCAACCGCGCAGACACCTGTCCTTCAGAGGCTCATATTGTTCTGTGTGGTATCACTTCCTGACGCAGAGACTTTTTTACATCCTAGCTCTGGAAGTCATCACGTTGGATGTGAGACAAGGAGGAGGAGGTGGGGGGTCCTTGGCTGACTTAGGATGCTTTTGTCGACTGCGTACCGGACGCATAGCAAGGGCCTTTCCCCCACCTCCATCCGCAATTGGCCCTGTTACCAAGTGTTTCCCGTTTGTGGTTGATTCATTCTGAGAGCTTTTCATGTCCTTTGGGATTCTTCACTGTTAGATTTGAGAAGAAAAAGGACAGCTTCTCTTTTAAGTCTGATGAAAACCATCTGAGCAAGACATGCGTACATATGCTGTAGATCTAGACACTGAACTGCTCCCCTTGCTTTAAGGAAACCCGTATGTGGAAGGGAACGTTTATATGGGGATCCTTAGATTGTGTATCTCAATGTGACAAAGAAAACGACGTCTGACCATTTCTGAGGCTTGTCAAAGTTTTTTCTCTGCAGCTCTGGCACTTTCTCTCATACTTTCAGAGCAAATCCATGGGCTCCTGAAAGCTTTGCTCTGGAGCGATCTGCTGATGTGGGGATGAAGCTCACAGTTGAGGCACCAAGTCCTAACTCTTCTATTAGGCCCTTGCCATCTGCCCGATGTCATGTTTGCAGTTCCGCGAACTTGGAAACATGCTCCCTGCGCACTGCTCCCATTCACCAGGGTCATTCTTCGGATCTTTCCAGATGTTGAACTTGTGCAGGTGATGTAGCCCCAGCTAGTGTTGCAGGGGGGCTGGCTGAGTCATGCTCATGCCTTTGGGATCCAATCCCCACCTCATTTAGAGGCAGGAACCCTGTGGAGGGAGATGGCTCTTGGTTTGTCTGTTTGCATATCCTTTGCCTGGGCCTTCCCCAAACTGAGATCCGGACCCGGTGTCAAGTATAAGCACATATGTGATAAGAAGACTGGGCAGCTCTAGACAGTGTATCTTATCTGCTTTTTTATTTGAAGGGTCAAGATGATGATCCATTTTGTAATGTTCCTTTCTCACAAAGATGGGGACGTGGCATAGGGGGGAGTGGAGCATGACTGAGACCACAATGAAAGGTACAAGAAAGGTACAAATGAGCATGTAGAGGGGACGTACCCATCCAGACACGGAAGTGTCCAAGAAAGGAATATTATTATATCGATTATCATCTTGTGTCTTGAAAAGAACAGATGACACATGCTTTCCAGTGCTGCCCAATCTTGCATTAACTATGTACTTAGACTTGGTGCCTACGGGATGGCAAACTACAAGGCCATAGGCCAAATGGGGCCTGTTACCTTGTAAATAAAGTTTTCGTAAATAAAGTTTATTGGAACTCAGCCTTTTCATTTATTTATTTTGGTGACTGCTTTCTTGATTTAAATGGCGCAGTTGACAGAATAAATGGGTCCCTGAGCTTGAAATATTTCCTCTCTGGCTTCTTACAGAAAGAAGGTTTGCTGATCTTTGCTCTTAATCCACCTTTATGTAGACAGTGGAATCTGGGAATTCCCTTTATTTAAAATCTCTGGGTTTTGATATATCCCGCTTTGTGATTTAACCCATGGCTCCTCCATGTTCCTCTCCTCTTAGCTCATGGATTATTTAAGAAGTTTCATTTTCAGTGGGATGCTGTTTCTCTCTTGGGGACATTTGGATGTATGGGGCGGTTGGCTTTCATGATTGGGAGCTACCACTGGTATTGGGGTGGGGCTGGGGGGACGTTCTAAATATACCCCAGACCACAGGGCGGTCCCACCCTCAATGTCAGGGCACATTTGCTCAGAGAGCCACTTACCTGGTCTTGTTTTTGTCCATAATTTAGAGTTTTTCAGGGGGTCTTTGTAACATCTTCCAATGATGAGATGGTCCTTAATGCTTTATACCTAGCTTTCACGTACGTTATTTTAGTTGCTGTCAGACACAGGAAATGATCAGGTAACTTATCTGCCTGCAAGTGACATGGAGAGTCACTTTGTCTCTGTCTCTGTCTCTGTCTCTCTCTGTCTCTGTCTCACTCACACGCATGTGTGCGTGCGCGCGCACACACACATGCACACACACACTTATTCCTTCACCCTCAGTGCCACCTTCTACAGATACTAAGGGCTCTTCTTTACTCAATTCTCAGGACAGAATGTGTTTTTGTTTTTTGTTTTTTGTTTTAATTTCTCTGGCTGTCTTGTGTAGTGCTGGAGAAAACTTGGATCTCCTTTCTCATATGAATCACCAGCCTTTGTAAATCTTTCTTAAAAAAAAAAAAATAAACATCTCAACTCTTCGCCCCCTCACCTGGCCCTCATCACTTCTGGGACCAAGCTTACAGCTTACAGCTTACAGCTTTCAGCCAAATGAAGCCAGCTGGGCTTCCCCAGCAAAGGGGAGGTCTGGTGGGGGATAGATGTGTCCTACAGCCCAGAGACAGCAGCACTGCCCCATGAGAGGTGGAGAGAGGGGCAGGGGTGTGATTGCAGAAGGGAGGGGAGTGAGGCTCAGGGAGGGGTGTGGCTGAAGGCCATAGGTGGAGGTCAGGTGGAGGAGTAATGTGCTCAGCATCCGAGTAGCAGCTTGGAACAGAGTGACAGTGGATCATCAACCTAGAGAGATGCGGAAGCAGTGGTGGACGACCTGTAAGAGACGACTCGATCTTAAGACCTCCAGAGAGACTCAAGAAAAGAAATCTGAGTGTCTACCATTTAGGAGCCTGCGATGGACGTGGGTGAGAGAGGAGGGGGGCAACATGTTTGAGACCTCCTTAGGACCACCGCCCTGTTGAAGCCTAGGAGATGTTTGAGTGATACAGATGATGGGGTTTCCCTGGCCTGGAGCAGTGGTTTTCAAACTTGAGCATGCGTCAGAATCACCTGGAAGCCTTGTTAAACTGAAGATCGTCCCACCCCAGGGTTCCTGATTCAGGAGGTCTTCAGGGCAGCTTGAGAATTTGCACTCTTAACACATTCCCAGGTGATGCTAATGCTGTAGTTCTGGGGACCACACTTGGAGAACCACTGGCCTCATGTAAAAGAGATAAACGGTGAACCCAAGAGTATCCACAAAATGAAACTAAACTAAGGAATGACTGACTATGAGGTGGAAAATAAAGCCGACTGTATATTAACAACAGTCGTTGGATCCTCCTCGGGTGATTCCTGTGTCAGAATGTCTAAGTTCTAGAAAGGGTTAAGGTAGGTTAGCCAAAATGCTATTGAGCAATAACACCATAGTAGAGATTCTCATTAAAATCTAATTCCTCTGTATTTGGGGAATTTATCCACTGTAAACAGGAAGAGGGTTTCAGAACTGAGTTTTGGCTCTTTGTAATTTTGAATCCTTTTAGCTGACTCAGGAGAGAGTCCCTCATTTGAACTTTTCTTTATAAAGGAAGATAATTCAAGTGCCTGAGTGGCTCCGTTCTTCCACCACCTGGGTTTGGCCTCTCATTGACAAGACAACCATTTGATATCAGTGGACCTAAATTTTCAGTTGACAGATTCTCATTTCTTTTATTTCTGATTGCAACAGATACTTGATACAATATTTTGGCCACACATATAAAAATAACTAAATTAGAAACAAGAATGCTAGGCAGACACATGATAAACAGAATGACCATGTGCTTTAAAACTATTTGGAAGGATCTGGACCGATCTGGAAATAAACGAGGTCTTTAGCAGAGCGGAAGTCTGCACCCTAAGTCAGGTTTTTCTTTCTGGAAGGAGGAGATCCGACAGAATTTTAATGGGCCTTTAAAATGCAAATGTGCAAATTTCAGAAGAGCTCTTAATTTCCTCTCTGTTCACACTAGGCCACTCAGTTATTCATTGAGTTCTTTTAAGGATTAATTTGAGCTTAAGCGACTCATCTGAAAAGGAGAGTATTGAAAACCTTGACCTTGGAGCTTGCCCCTGGCGGCTCCAGCCATTGACTTTCATTCAGTTTTACCCAGGGTATCCGTTTGGTCCTGCCTCAGCTCCAGTGGTAGCAATAGTGCTTGGGACAGAATAACCCTTCTGGGTCCTTGAGAGCTACATTTACAAGTTGTGGGATTTTGGCCAAGGCTCTCTGATTTCTCCGTCATTGGGTCTCACCATCTGTGAACCCCGCTGATGGTGTGTAAATTAATAAAGTGCTCTGTGAGCCCAGGATGAGAGACTTTCAAGGTGCCAAGAGGAATCATAATAATATTACACAACTCCAGGGACATTAGTAATATTTACTGTTTTGTCTTCACGCACTTAGGGATTTAGAATCATTTTTGTCAAACTGGCTTGAAAATCATGCATCGGGGTTTTTTTGTTTTTTGGGTTTTTTTTGGTGTGGCGGAATTTCAGAAACCATAAGGATCCTACTTCTCAGGGTTGTTTTGTGCAAACCCTGTCTGTCTGGGTTGCAACTCTTCCTCCCTGTAAGGTAATTACTGGGAATTCCTTTCTCGATCCCAGAGATGTCGGTGGTGGGTGACCATGAACGTGTCCCCAGCAGAAGAGGGACCAGTAGAGAAAAGAATGGTGTAGCCAGTAGTTATGGTGTTACTGGAGTGGCTGGCGTTTTAATAGACTTGCCTGCAGAACTTGAAAAACTCGTTAGATGGTGTAGGCTTTGTGACCGACCGTGCACACTAGTTTTGGGAATTTGTAGCTTTTTAAGGTGAAAGGTGAACGAGGGAGGAGCAGACAATACATACCACTGTGACTTTCGCATGTCTGCCCCGTTGGAGGTTTATCTAAACCTTTAGATTTCTCAATCTTAGGGCTTCACCATCTGTGACTCATAGGTTCTTTGAACAACACTCAGCCAGAAGCTAAAAAAAAGTAATTCTTTGGGCTGGGGACACCTACGTGGTCTGATCCTTCTCTGTCCCCATATTTGATGATATGTAGATTCTTCCAGAATAATAACTGTACCTTCTTTTCTTTTGGATTCATAAAGTTTAGAACCTAGGTGCTCACTCCAAGTCTACTGAATTAATAATAATAATAATAGGCAGTGGTTTATTGTGTTAATATTTATAATAGACAAGTTTATAATAATAGTAATAATAATAGACAACACTTTAAGGGTGCTTGCTACATGGCAGGCACTGTTCTGAGCCCTGACATGTATTAACTTATTTAAATCCTCATGAGATTCTTGTGTAGCAGGATCCTAATCTTATTATCATCTCCATTTTACAAGTGAAAGTCCTGTGGAAAAAGTAAGTAACTTGCCCAGGGTTGTTCCTGTAGTAAACAGTGGGATGTGCATCCAGGGGGATGTTAGAGGAATTTTATTCCCTCCAGCTTCGCATTCTTTGCTCTTAATCATTGTGCTATAGGCCCAGTATGGAAGTTCTCACAAATTTAATAGATTATAGAGATGCCTGGATTTTGTCTTGGATACTGCAAGAATGCCAGTATCAGGGGTGATAAAATTTTCTTTAGGGATTGTAATTCTTAAGCCAATTTGGATGACCTGACACTTTGAGGAGGAGTTGCGGGGTGGAGAATGAGCTATATAAATAACTGCAGTGATCTCCAGGCGGCCTTGCATCGTAATTGTGTATCTTTGAAAAGAGTTTAGGATGACAATCTCTACGAGTCCTTGTGTTTTGAATTCCACAGGAGCCCAATGCTTTAGACTTTTACAGCCACACTGGTTGAGGTTCATTTGAGTTATGTTTTGGGAAGACGGAGGTGAGTTTTGTGGGTGAGAGATGCTGCTGGTTTTTGCTTTTTGCGATGTTCTCTTTAAATGTCTCTCGTCTGTGTGAGGTGTGTGTTGTGGGGAATGGGGTATTAGAGGGGTATTAGCGGCTGAGCAAAGAAAGGAGTTCAGTAGGGAACTTGTCTGTGGTGGAATTGGGTTGAGGAAATTAACTTTCTTGGACTACTTGAAAGGAGTGTGAACCCTGGTGGAAATGCCCCCTTGCTGGCCGCCCCTCCCAGGACTGGGGTGATGTGTTGGCAGAATTGTATCTGCAAGTTTGGAGGTTCAATAGCCACGTATTATAATCCAGGAGGAAAAGGGAACTAACCACTGGATGTGGGCAAAGCCCTGGTAAACTAGCTATCAAAGTGATAAATGGCTTTTCTTTTCAACCCAAATAATTATGGACTCACAAGAAGTTGAAAAATAATACAGAGAGGCCCCTGTGTACTCATCATCCAGTGATGACATCTTGCTTAACTATATACATACAGCACGTTATCAAAACTAGGACATTGAAATTGGCATAATGTAATTAACTAAAACTACAGATAATGGGAGTTCACCAGTTTTTACATGTTTTTTTTTTTTGGCTAGGATTTAGTGTATATAATTTGACCAGTGTTTCTTGATGGGCAGGAGAACTTCTGACTAAGACTGTAATAAATATTTCACCGACACAGGATTTTTGGGTTAATGCTATATGTGTAAGTGTTTTTAACACAGCACACAGTTGAATGGATGTGAACCCCAGCAGCTGAGTTATGGAATAGAAACCAAACCATTTAGTTTTTTTCATTTATGGTCTTGAACTCTTTGGGGATATTATCTTTATTTTTGTCTTTTCAGGGGGAGGATATTTTCTAGAGATAAAGGGTGCTTCGAGGTCATTACATCCTATTAGGAGCTCTTGGAGGGAATGATAAACAGATGTTGTTATCTCTGGAAAAGGGAAGGATTTTGGTTAATCAGATAAAAGGTATGGACTGATGGGACTCAGGTCATGGATGCCATTTCATGATAACTGTTAGAGTAGATTTTCTGTAAAAGCGACAGCCCCGTAAGAGCTGGACTAACTGCCGGCCGCCTGCCTCAGTGGGATTAATTGTTTCTGCCTCTGCGATCCCATCACACTTTGCTGACTTCCAATTAGCTTCTGTCACGATCTGCCCCGGATTTGAGCTATTTGTGGGGGTGCCTGTCGTCTCAGCTAGACTAGGAATTCTTTGAGGGCAGGGACTGTCTAATTCATTTTTTTTTTTTTTTGACTTTTCTTCTCCTTCCTTCTCTAGTATCAAGCAAGATGCTTAGAGCATATGAGATCTCTATTCTTCTGCCTCCAGCAATTTCCAGACTGTTCCTTATTCTACCTTCACTTCTTGATGTACTTAACCAGGCATCTGTTTGTATGTTACGTATATCTGAAACCAGTAAGGCTGAATTCATGTGTAATTGTGTAATTTGAGGCTATCATGAGTCAGGCTGGTCTTGTTCTCTAGTTTTCTCAGAAGAGCATTAAAGCAGCTTGAGAGCTTGGTAGATTTTCTTCTTCAAAAAGCAGTAGAGAGTTTTTGTTTTTGTGTAGTATAAAATTTTGAAAAAGGCATTCATCTTTTATACTTAACAGCTAGAGTAATTACTTAAAATTCTTCTGACTCACGGTCGCCTTTTGGGCTTGGGCTTTCAAGGATGTTGGCACAGTGGTCTGTGATAATGACCTCTCCAAATTGTCAGTGGTGGTGTGGGGACTTGTCGTTTCTGAGACCTCAGGAAAGTAAGTTTTCAATCACCTTTTCTAATAGAGTTGTAGCAGGGAGGAGAAATATTATGTCTTTGGGATCATTTGGTGAGAATGAAATGAAAGAAATTCTCAAATAAACTCATATAAAAATGCTGTTACTGGAGGGATGCAGGAAGCGCTGTGCGTAGCGAGGATGCGCAGGCCATGTCCAGAAGGTAGTCGGAAAGTCAGGAGTGGACGCCATTCCCACATTTTTCAGAGACCCACGCAGTCTGTAATTTTTGCTCTTACCTGTTATTCTCTTGCCTCTACTAGCAGATTGGCTTTCTTGCTTTCCTTCTGGCTTCTCAGAGTCTCAGATTTACTGCTGGCCAAATGCCTTTGATTTGCTGGGTGTAATGTTGCTCCGGTGCAGTATTATAGTCTTTCCTTTAGATACCTGTCCTGGTCTACCACCTCTCAATTCCCCATTTTTAAGTGAAAGTCAGTATGACCCATATTGGGTCATGTGTCACACCCTGGCCTACCCAGCTGTTTCTGGGATGAAGGGGTCATGTGGACTTTGGCTGGTCCCCGACTCATCCAGGCCAGCTCTTAAGAAGTGGGACTTGGTGTGAGGCAATGACTGGCATATCCCAATCAAGAAACAATTCACCATTGTTTATACTTGGCTCTAGGTTGCATTAGGAAAGTAGAGCCCATTCCTCTTTGGTTGTCTTAGCCTCCAACTTTTCCTAGTTGGAATTTCAGGTCTAGGTAGTAGAATAAGGGAAAGGTATAGAAATGCTATAGTTGTTTGTTGGCAATGAACAATTGGTTACTAACCCTAATTAAAAACGGGATGTTGAATACATGACATCATTAGTCAATATTTAATCTAAAAAATATTTTAACTCGTGCCTTTGAATTAAAATTAATGCATTTGAATTTATCTTTTCATGTGCACTTGTTGACTTTTCAAGTTCTTACCTTTGGCTTAAAAACAATACTATGCAGAGAGACTCCATTTTTGCAGCCAAGTTTTCCGTTGTGTGAAGTCACTGGATGATGGGGTACAGTGACAAGAGAGTGGCAAGAGGAAAGGAGGGGTGAGCAAGCTCTGACGGCCTCATTTCCCCACTGACTAGCTGTGTCATCTTGGTAACTTAGCTTTGAGGCTCAGTTTCCTAATCTGTAAAATGGGCTAAAGAAAATATCCATCTCATAATATTGTTGAGAGGATTCGATGAGAGACACTTTTTAGGCACTTGGGTTATCTGAGTGAACAAAATTCACAAAGATCTTGTCCTGTTGGAGTTTATATTTCAGTATGTGGTGCCACCCTTCTAATCTATAAATCGAAAAAGTGGTATCCTTACATTTCCTTCAATCCTATAAAAATTTAATGTTTTTTGTTTTTTGGTTTTTGGTTTTTTTTTTTTTTTTTAGGTAGGACCATGTAGCAGACGGTTGGGCTAGTCTTTTAAAAAATTAGGGCATGTGAGTGCATGTGTGTGCAAGTACTTCAAAATCAATGAAAATGTCAACATTCTTTGAAAAAGCTCTGTTTTTTAAGGTAGATGTTAAATGAGCTTTATCTGAGTTAAGGAGATAAATAAAAACTTGTGAGATACCTTTATAAGCTGATATCTTGGCTTTGATGATGCGATGAAAGACATTTCTACTTGTGCAGGGGGTAACTTATTTTGCTTTTATGAAATCAAAGTTAAAAATCTTAATGGATTTTAGTAACCCTAAATGTCATACTGAATTTAAGTTTGGACAATTTCAGATAACACCTCTTTGTAATTGCTGTGGTTTACTCATGTCTTGGGCTATAAAATATACCTCAAGACATAAAATGCTCCATTTTTAAAACTTTCACATTTTGCAACTTTTGCTATGAGAAATAGAAACTTTGGAGGCAAGCTCTTTTTTAGATAGAATGAAATACTCTCTCCCTGAGCGGCCCCTTGTACCCCTTTGAATCCAAATGAGCAATTTTTTTTCATTGCATTGGGATTTGAAGTAATGCTATGTTATATACAATGATTTAATTTAGTTGACCTATACTTTAATTTATTCTTTGTTTAGCATTTATAGATTATGTACCCTAAATCTATCACGGTTTGAAAAGGTACAAAAAATTTACAGATCTGCTGGTTGAACTTTAAAGAGAGAACTTATCCAAGCCGGAATAAAAAATAGTTTCATTGCTTTATAAGCAAATCATATGTATATCTGTAGGTACATCAATGTTATATCTAAGTGTTAAAGGAAGAACTATAATAATATAAAGTTAGTACTTTCATCGTATATAGCATTAATGAGTAAAGCACTCAGTTCCATGTTGTGGAATTTACTTTGGCTTTTTTTCTTTATAGTTTCTGGCAAAGAGAACCTTTAATTGTTTGAGGAGAGACAGAGCTGGGTGACAAGAGATGCCGATGTTTACATTTCCCTTTCTTCATCAGTGAAGGACAAGTGATCAGCTCCATATTTTCGTATTATACTAAGTAGTTTCCCCAGATGGTGAATGCCCGTGTGATGGTAATTGGTCATCATTTTTCTTCTTCACCGAGGGAGCACCACGTAGTCTTCAGGCCCAGGAGCAGTGAACATTGCCGTGAGGATGGTAAAGTTCTGCCTGCAGCAGGGACTCAGCAGTGACAAGCTGCCACCACTTAGCTATGTGCCAGCCACATGTTCAGGTGCTTGAATGACGGGGAGAATAGAAAAGATATGGGCTACTTCCCACAGTTATATTAGTTTTGATTTTTAGTGGATTAAAATGATGTGATGGTTTACCTTCCAAATCTGGACATTTTCATCAGCAACGTAAACCTTTACTTTTGTGTGGGAAACTGGCTAGGTCTCCCTCAGGCCTATCTCCTCCTTAGTTATTCATTCAGAAGGATGGCATAAAAAGTAATATTGTTTAAAGTTTTCCACGCCATTCTGAAAACAGGTGCTTCCTTTGTGAGTTCAAGTTAGTGAATTTATGTGGTCATTTCAACCCAACTTAAGCCCCAGTTCTAAAGAACAAAGACATTTTCTTTGCCCTGAAGATTGACATTTGCTGGCAGAGATTAGGCACTTCCTGTGACCTCGGGTCCCATTCTGCTGGTGCGGCCAGGGAGGTCAAAGGGAAGGCGTCACATTGGGGCATGTTCTGCCATTGCAGTGGGAGGTGCTCAGAACCCATGCGTTTTCCTACAGAGGCAAGCTGAAGCTTGCTCAGCTATTTCCCAGGTACTTTCTGGTGCATCCGTGCAACGCGTTAGCGTTAGCGGTGGAAAAGTCTGTAGAGTCTTTGTTCTCACTAAATGGTCAGCGTTGAAACCCGTGGCTTCTGCCCCTCTGACTTTCCTCTCTCATCCTTTCCTTCAGCTCTTTCACGTTCCCTGCCAGAATGCGGCCCAGCATCTTCGCATTCTGGCTTCTGGAATGGAATGAAAGAGCTTCTTTCTGTATAGAGAGGTTTGTTTAACACAGAGCTGCCTTTGATGGTTAAGACCATTCCCCCCCTGCCCCCTCCGCCTCCCAACCTCCCCTCCCCCAACAGATTTAGATGTAAAGTGGTGGCACCAAGCCAGAGAGGACAGTCATAAATTGTAATTTGAACAAGATTTCATCAAGTCTTTGTCTTGTCATCTCATTTCTGGTAGGGAATTTTGGGCATTCTGTTAAATCAAGAGCTTCTTTGGTCAATGTGATTATAATACTTAATTTAAGTTAAAGACGCCACATTGAAGGCCACAAGAAGAAGTTAAGGTATTCAGACTGTTAAAATGTTTTGAAGTTAGGAATACTGATTCAATACTGATGCTAAGGAATGCTTTTAATTTATGCATAACTATAGTTTGACAAGTGGCGCGATGTCTTGCCAGCGGTTTCTTTGTCTAAACTTTGAGTAAGAGAATAGGTAATATGATTTCTAGTTCATTTTAGACAAGATAGGAATGAGCTGTCTTGGTAATTTTAAAGTTTCTGGTTAAAAAAAAAGGTGATCTGAAGCAAATCTGACAATGTAACATGTTTATTTTGGGCGGCAGGTGTAAAGTTATTTGTATATTAATCTCTATTGTTTTGACTTCTTACCAAAAGACAGGAAAAAAATGTAGGAGGAAAAGAAGGAAGCAGGTAACTTGAAGCATGGACCCTTAACAGTGCTTTTTGATGCGGAGAGACCTGTGTAAGAATTTGGTATTATATGTGTAGCTTTGGCCAAGCCAACTTTTCTGCCTGATTTTTTCCCCCCATTTATAAAATGGCGTTTATAAATGGGCATGACAGTTCTTTGTCAAGAGCTAATATCTTTTAAGAGCCAAACACTATGCCTCAATGCTTAGTTCCCTTTCATTACCTTTTAGATGTTACATCACAGATCCTTAGCTGAATCGAACACAGATCTTTGTATGTCTGGTCTTAACATCTGTCTTGTGAAAGTGTTGTTCTTTTATCGGCCACGATCAAAAGACCCCTTTGCTTTGGTTTCTTCCTACCATAAAAAACTGGTAGCATGGAAAAAGTTGTTTCCCCGCCTTTAATTTAACTATATTTACTGAGGACCAACTCAGAGCAAAGGAGTATTCTGGGACCTAAAAGATACAGTGGGAATGAGATGGATTGAAATCAGCTCCCATGGGGCTGACACTCCCAGGGTGGGCAGATGGTAGACACCAAGTGTCAGGTAGTGATAGTGGGATGGAGACTCAAGCCGGGTGAGAGGCTGGGCGTGGACGGGAGGGTGGTGGATCTAGATGGGATAGCATATCCTGGGAATACTTCTATGAGGCAGCAGCATCTTGCCATCTGCACGGAGAGAGGGAGCAAGCGAGCCTTGTGGACATCTGGGGAAAGAGCATTTCATGCAAGGGGAATTATGACTGTGTTGAGGAACTGTAAGAGGCTTGTGTGGGAAAGGCAGGAGGACGAGGGAATGAGGCCACAGGCCAAATCACCTGCAGGAGCTTCGCATTTGGATTTTTTGTGTGTGTTATTAGAAGCGACATAAATTAAACCATAAAACTGGCTGATCTACTACTCTTAGGAGAGTTTGTTAGACCTGTTTTTCAGAGAAGATGGCAAATAGTGTATCTGTTACTTTGATTACAATTCCCATCATATAATAATTAACTGCTAGCTGTAATTATAGGACTTGCTTTAATTTCGTTTAGCACGCTTGAGACCTCTATTAGCCTATATCCCAATCAATTTCACAGCCGTTAAGAGGAAGATGCTATATTCCTGTTGAATTTTAAATCTAGCGGGAGACTGATCCACTGTTTGTTTTCACGCTGCTGGATTGCCGTACTATCTTCCAGTTCCTGAGGGTCCCCTCCTCCCCCAGTCCCTCTCCTCTGGGTGCTGATTCAGGAATGTAGCGTGTTGTTTTCCTAATTAGGATGTCCTTTCACAGATAGCTGTTAATGAATTGCATGCCCCTCATGTCCTTTTGGTAACCCCTCAAATTCAGGTAACAAAACTTTTCAGCTGACAGCCAAGGGAACACACATCCCTTCTCCAAGATAGATGTTTTTACTCAATATTTATTGTCACGTCTGGCACCTTTTACTACTCTGATGTCTTCTATGTAAGTCCATTTATGTAGAGAAATGTAATCACATCTGTTTTCTCAGTTGGGTTGAACAGTGAGTTCTCCTGTCATAGAAACACGAGAATGTCCTCCTTTTTGCCTCTTCGCCATATTGGGTGACTTGCTGTGTTTAGGTAACCCCGGCCTCCAAAGCTTCCTCTCGTCCAGTTTTCTCTACTGCTCTTGTGAAAACCATTCTTACTCTTACTGTCACGTTGCTGCAGAGGCGTGCACTCCTTGTCCCCAGCGGGTGGCTTCTGTATGTCGGGCCATTTGTTACTTCGCTAGAAGTAGCCCCCTGAGAAGCGGGGCCATCTCCAGACAGCTCAGTCTGTGTAGTTGTGAAGTAATGTCTGTAGCTTGTGGGTAGGAACTAGATTTTCTCCATACCACAGAAGAAGACACGCAGACTTACAGACGGGGAAGGAAGCAGAGGGAATGGTTGCCCAGTGCCAGCAGCCGCACCATTACAGACACACACAATCCTTGTATCTACTCGTGTGTCCTGGCAAGCCCGTGTGTGTGTGTGTGTGTGTGTGTGTGTGTGTGTGTGTGTAAGTAAACGAATAGACTTAATTTTTTTTTGCCTTTTAAAAAATATTTATTTTTTTAATTGAAGAAATGATTTAGATTTTTTTCTCTCATTGACCTTTGCCCGTCCCCGCCCCTCTCCCTGCCCCTTTCCTTCTGATTAGACTTAATTTTTTTAAAAAATAGTTTTAGGTTCACAGCAGAACTGAGCAGAAAGCACAGAGTTCCTGTAATACCTTTTGGTCCCATACCCCCCAAATACCCGTCCTCTTCCACCATCAACATCCGTCCCTCTACCCGCTGGAGTGGTATGTTTGTTACAGCGAACCTACACGGACGCATCGTTATTTACCCAGAATCCACAGTTTGCATCAGGGTTCACTCTTGGCATCGAGTTTTGACAAATGTATAATGACATGTATCCAGCCTTAGAGTGTCATCCAACAACATACTTCACTCCCCTAAAAATCCTCTGTGCTCCAGCTAATTGACTCCCCCTCCTCCCTAACTGCGGGCCACCGCTGATCTTTTTAATGTCTCTGTAGTTTTGCTTTTTTCCAGAATGTCATACAATTGGAATCATACAGTATGTAGTCTTTTCTGATTGGTTTCTTTCACTTAGTCATATGCATTTAAGGTTCTTCCATGTCTTTTTGTGGTTTGATAGCTCATTTCATTTTAGTGCTAAATAGTATTCCATTGTACGATGTACCCTAGTTTATTTATCCACTCACCTCCCGAAGGATGTCTTGGTTGCTTCCAAGTTTTGGCAGTTATTAATAAAGCTACTGTAAATATTCATGTGCAGATTTTTGTGTGGATACGATACATACATATATACATACATGTATATACTTATATATTATATAGTTAATGAAATTTTTCTGATTATTGAAAAACATGATAATTGTATAACATTTGAAAAATATAAAAAAAGAAAAAACCTTAAAAATTCAGTACAAGTCAATTTATTAATTTACTGTAATAAAACATGAAATTGGAGCTATCCTGGAAAATGCAAGACAGATGGTTATTATATATTTTAACAGTTCGTGGTTAAGACAAGAAAGATTTAGGGCATTCCAAATGCTGGTTGTTTCCATTAAAACTGCTTCTTAAGTGACTTTTTATGATAATCAACATTTGGACATACGATGTCAGCTTTATGAAAGAGGTAACTTAGAAAGAAGTCTCTTGAACTACAGACCTCCAAGGAGGTACTGAAGTTTATCCCGTAAAATATCCAAGTATGTTTTAGTGATGGCCTTCACACTTGCTGGTGGAGGGGATCCAGGGGTTCTGATTCATACACATTTTGTGATGCCTAATGTGGCTGCTTTGGGTTCTGGGTGCAATAATCCCTCCTGGGCGCCTTCTGTGTGGAGATATGGAAGGAGCTCCTGGGGAGGTAGGGGCTCATGAAGTAATTCTACCAGAAAGCAACCCTAGAAGTGAACATACTTTGACCCAGGTATCCTGTTGCTTTTCATTGTTCATTTTTAACAAGGCAAACAAAACCTGACTCAACTTAAAAATATCTTTTCATGATTTCTGTGAATGGGAATGTATGTCTAGCTTTTTTTTTTTTTTTTTTTTTTAAAAGTTCAAAATAGCCACTATCTGTATTCGGTGGGAGAAAGCAGGTCTTGAGAAAAGGTATGAATGAAGGCTCATATGACCTATGTCT
>NW_011889014.1:1432114-1435157 GCF_000151845.1 Pteropus vampyrus
GATCTTAAAGTTAGCTATCACTTTTAACATAAGTAGAGTGAGACACATCCACTTATAAATGCATTGGAATTTGATGGCATGCAGTTTAAAAGTTGTTTTTAATAGGTGAATATCATCATATCCTGACATAGTTTCATTTAGAAAGCTCTAGGCTTGATCAAATAGTAAAGTATGCTCTAAAATTATGCAAGTTTTTTTTGTGGTTGTTGTAATAAATATAAATATTTTTTTTTCACTTTTGTGGTTGTGCCCTAATGAAGTTTTGGCAAAAAACTGACTCTTGGTCTTTGATATCTAGGATCGTGCTGTCCTTCTGAGCTGACGTAATGATTTACTTCTTGTCACCTTCCCCGATGGCATTCTTAGTGCTCGCAACATCTGGGGTTGTGTAGATGTTTCTGCGTTCTTAATTCTTGCTTTGAAGGGGATTCTCATGCGAGGAGCTAATTTCCATATGTGGGAAAAGTGAAAACCAACCTCAAGTTTAAATCGGAAGGGGTGATCTTAAAGGGTGGGATGGCAAAGTTTTCCTATATACTTGTCATTTTTGGTAACATTAATACAAAGGTTTTACAAACTATTTATTAGTGAGGATCTCAAAATGCTTTAGAGAGGTGTGGAAAATGAACAAAATTGGAGTCCTGAGTTTCTGTTCTGGTGATTCGTGACTGTTAAAGTGATGCTTTGTTTTTACATCATTAACTAGTTGGGGCTGAAAACAGGATGTTCATTAATACTATATCCGCAGAGGTGGATGATGAGGATGAGTCAGTATGATTGACCTCGAAGTCCAGAGTGCACGTTCACACGTTTGTTCACTCTTCCTTCAGAATTTCTGTGTGCTCTCTAAAAAAATTTTCTAGTAAGGTTTAAAAAAAATAGATCTGTTTAAGAGGAGGAAACTTGTAAGGAAAAGGGATATGTTCCAGGTTCCCCCCCACTGCTAGAAATATTCCTGGTTACTGAATGCAGTGAAATAAATTTGTCATGTTGGACGTAACACATGGTGGTGGAACGCAGATTGGAGAGCTTGATGTTTATAGTTATAAATGTATATTTTAGGAATTGATTTATAAGGAAGGATACCAGTGCTAAAGTAGACAGATTGAAGCTTGCTCTCACTAAGAAAGTTAGATAGTTCATCAAATATTCGTTAAAAATCTTTCTCTCTGAAGGTTGAAAATTACAGATTTAATGTCAAATTTCCAAGACAGGGGAGTTTGATAGTCCAGCTGACTGGCCAGTTCAGATGAATATTAAATACGGTGGAAAGTTGTGTGTATGCCTGGTGCTTAGCACACAGGTAGGAAACCTGGACCCCAACAACAAATCCAGTCTACCGCCTCGTTTGTTTGTCCCTTAAGCTGAGAGTGGGTTTTATGTATTTAAAAGATAGATTGGGAAAAATTATAAGAAGAATAATGCTGTGCGATATGAAAAAACGATGAAATTAAAATTTCAGTGTCTATGAATAAAGTTTTATTGGAATGCAGCCATGCCTGTTCATTGCCTGTGGCTGCTTTCACACTACAGTGGCAGAGCTGAGTAGGCGCCATATGGTCTAGAAAGCCTAAAATATTTATCATCTGACCCTTTACAGAAAACGCTTGCTGAACCTTGGCTTAGTGGAACCAGAGCTCAATGCCTGTGCCCTCCCTCCCCTCCCCTTTTTTTCTAATAAATATATAAGTGGGTGTTTAATTATATATAATAATAGATGACACTTATATAGTGCTTAGTATTTTCAGTTTTTCAATTTATTTAACTCGTACTAACTCTATGCTGTAGATAACAACTATTATTCCCATTTTACAGATAAAGAGATTGAGGCATAGGAGCCATAGGCAACTAACTGCATACATAAGTTAGCAGTCGAGATGGCCTTTGGGTGACTCTTTGTTGACTGTCATTTTTAAATTTAAGGCACTCAAACTGTGCAGTCCTGAAGTCCAACACAAAATCTAGAATAATTCAAGGAAGTTGGAAATTTTTAAAAAAGATTTAGGTAACTTTTCTCTCGATGTTTGACACAATTTTCATTTGATGATGTGTTTAATTACTTTTATTTCCAACACTCCTTTGGATTTTTGTATTTCCTTGTGTATCCAAACTGTTTGATTCATCCATTCAATTCAGACTTACTGTGTGCCCAGTGCCGTGCTGGGCATGGAGTTGGGGTGGGGGTCACCTCTGTGAACACAATAGGTTACATGGCCTCGAGTGAGTTACAAAAATATGGTCATCTGCCAGCAAATGTCTTCACATGCTCTACTTAGATTTTAGAGTTTAGCAATTTGTATCACTCCTTAGGTGTTCAACTGCATATAATTTTGAAACAGCAGGTCCCAACAGATACAGGAGCAGCTGTCAGATCAGGAAACCTGTCCATTGGCCCAGATTTTTCTGATGATTTGCGGCATAACATTGGATACGTTTCATTTTCCGTTCCAGATTTTCGTTCTGCGAAGTGGAAAATGCCAGCAAATTAAGCTGGTCTTAACAAGATCGAGTGCCCCAAATGATGTAATGAGCTCTGCTTTTTCATTTCTCAAGCCTTCCTTGTTTACATGGACACAGCTTGTTGGTGTGTAACTTTGTGATGTAGATACTATTTATGTAGATTCATACATACAACATGATATAATCTGATGTAGCTTTCAGAACTGTTGTTTCCCTAGGCATGCCTGGAACTGCCAGTGGAAAGGAAAACTTGAACTAGGTAGGAGTGCAGTGTGGACAAGGTCAAGGGCAGTTTGGGGAATCTGTGAAAGCACATTTGGAGCTTCTTTGTAAGGCAGTGAGTAAACTTTGGATGTGTGAAGAGATGCCGGAGCAGGATTCATCCTACCTAATTTTGAGTTCCTTGTTGAGCAGGCTAGGATTAAAACATTTTATTCTTTTAAGAGTTCTAAGTTTATAAAAATGGTGGTTATGTTTTACAATTTTTAAAGGTGTTTATGATACTGAGAAATATGGTTTAAACATACAGCATACTATAATAGTTTATCAAGGTGAAAATGATTAATTTTCCAAGTCACAGAAG
>NW_011889014.1:1436652-1469476 GCF_000151845.1 Pteropus vampyrus
GTTGATTTTTATATATGGTATGAGATAGAGGTTCAGTTTTATTCTTCTGTATATGGATATTCAGTTTTCCCAAACCAATCCCAGTAGTCCCCCTCTTATCCACGGTTTTGCTTTTTGCTGTTTCAGTTACCTACGGTCAACCACAGTCTGAAAATATTAAATGGAACATTTCGGAAATAAGCAATTCATGAAGTTTAAACTGCGTGCCTTTCTGAGTAGCGTGATGAAATCTCCCTCCATCCCATCTGGCATGTGAATCATCCCTTTGTCCAGCATCTCCACGCTGTATATGCTCCTCCCGTTAGTCTCTTTGTAAGCTTCTTGGTTATCAGATTGACTATCGCAGTAGCGCGGTGCTCATGTTCATTATTTTATTTAATAATGCCATATTCATATACCTCTTCTTACAGAGTATAATTACAGTTGTTCTCTATTATTGTTACTTAATGTTAATCTCTTACTGTGTCTGATTTATAAATTAAACCTTATCGTAGGTACGTATGTATAGGAAAAAACACAGTATTTATAGGATACTATCCATGGTTCCAGTAATCTACGGGCGGTCTTGGAATGTATCCCCTGTGGATAATTGGGACTGCTGTGTTGAAGAGAGTATCCTTTCTCCACTGTATATTGTTGGCCCGTTTGTCAGAAATTAATTGACTGTGCGTGGGGTTTATTCTGTTCCATTGGTCTCTATGTCTGTTTTTATGTCCATACCATAATGTTTTGATTACTGTAGCTTTGTGATGTATTTTGAAATCAGGAAGTAAGATGCCTCCAGTTTTGTTCTTCTTGCTCAAGATTGCTTTGGCTGTTCGGGGTCTTCCGTGGTTCCACATAAATTTTAGGTTTCTTTTTTCTATTTATGTGAACAATGCCATTGGAATTTTGAAAGAGATTGCATCCAATCTGTAGATCACTCTGGGTAATATGGAACATTTTAACTATTAATTCTGCTCATCCATAAACATAGGTTATCTTTTCCTTTATTTTTTCTTTAATCCCATCAATGTTTTCTAGTTTTCAGCATACAGTTCTTTCACCTGCTTGGTAAATTTATTCCTAACTATCTTATTCATTTTTATGCTATTGTAAATGAAATTGTTTTCTTAATTCCTTTTTTGAATAGTTGGTGTTAGTGTATAGAAATGCAACTGAGTTTTGTACGTTTATTTTTTAACATGTAACTTTACCTAATTCACTTTGTAGTTATAACAATTTTTTAGGAGTCTTTAAGGTTTTCTCTATATAAGATCATGTCATCTATAAACAGAGACAATTTAACTTCTTCCTTTCCAATATGTATACTATTTATTTATTTCTTTTCTTTCCTACCAGCTCTGGCTAGGACTTATCGTAATATGTTGAATGGACGTGGTGAGGGTGGACATCCTTGTCTTGCTCCCGGTCTTAAACAAAAAACTTTCAGTTTTTCACCATTGAGAATGATGTTAGCTGTGGGCTTGTCACAAACCCTTGTATACCTAAATTATTGAGAGTTTTTATCCTGAAAGGATGTTGAATTTTGTCAAATTCTTTTTCTGCATCCATTGAGATGATTTTTCCCCCCTTCATTCTATTTATGTGGTGTATCACATTTATCGATTTACATATATTGAACTATCCTCACATCCCAGTGATAAATCTTATTTGATCATGTTTTATGATCCTTTTAATGTGCTATTGAATTTGCTTTGCTAGTATTTTGTTGAGGATTTTTACATCTATTTCATCAAAGATATTGGCCTATAATTTTCTTTGCCTGTAGAGTCCTGGTCTGTCTTTGGTATTAGGGTAATTCTGGCCTCATAAAATGAGTTTGGAAGTATTTCTTCATTTTTAGTTTTTTGCAAGAGTTTGTGATGGGTTGGCATAAGTTCTTTAAAGGTTTGGTAGACTTCATCAGTGAAACCATCTGGAAATAACTTGACCTTTATTATATCATTTTACATATCACCAATTGACTGACAATCTTTTTAAAAGAAATAGTTTTATATAGTATGAAAAGAAAGATCCTGGATAGTTCAACTTGGTCTCATCAGTGCGCTCCATCCCTCTTACTGTCTACCCTTAGCCAACAGTGTTATTGGCGTTAGTTCGTCTTTGGAGAAAAAACAAACCAAAGACTTGCTAAGAGGTTGTCAAGCTCTGTCCGTAATAATTTATTCTTTAATGCCTTTAATGAGATACAATGAAGTCTGATAGCTAGTGGTCAGAAATGTTGAGATTGGAGACTTTATGTGTTTGACTTGCCAGTGTGACCTTGTCAAAACAATCTTCCTGCTGTTCATTTCTTCCTGCCCTTAGGTTGGTACTGAATAGGGTGTGAGCCCACATAGTCATGCTTTGTGTCCCCTGTGATTTTAGGCGGTGTTTTCCATGTTTCCTTGTGGTTTTTCATATAGCTACACAATGCACTGACGAGGGCTGAGACTTCAAGCCTCATGGGTTTGTGGTGTTTGCATAAGAGCTAGCTAAAGCGTTGCCTATGAGAGCTGCTTATCATTTTGTTCCATTCTTTCTCCCTTTTCATTTTCTTAATTCGGGAATTTCCACCTGACTCAGTTTAAGTATCTCTTTCTACACAAATCTATTTACGTGGTGTATCACACTTATTGATTAACATAGTGTTTTATTTCACTGGTTGGCATTATAATTGAAAAAGGGACCTGCATTTTCTGTGTTCTCTCAAAAGGCTCGATATATCGCACATAAGCACTTGTTGGTTTTGCTGTTAGTTTTATGTATGATTGTATCTGTATATTTATAAAGTTAGTATTGGAGTGCTGCTCTGTGCCAGGCACTTGCTTATCAGTTTATAAGAGTTATTTTCTTTATTTTCACAACAACCCAGTGGGAGAGGCACTATTATTTTTCTCATTTTATATATAGGGAAACTGAGGATTAGAGAAGTTCACTGGGGCATCCAAGGTCATTCAACTTGTGAGTGGCGGGGTTGGGATTCAAACCTAGTTCTGATTCCAAAGCCCCAGTTTTAACTATCTGGTGTAATGCAAGTTGTATTGAATTAAATGTACAGCTGCTTTATGAAAGTTGTATATGTGTTCATTTTAGGATTTTGACCGACATTTTAATGAACTAGAAAAACTAGGATACCAAGTACATTCCTTTTCTTTTTATCATGACTAGTAGTGGGATTGATTGTCTTCTAATGGAACTTTTCTTTAAAGAACTCTAGTGAGCTATTACTCACATACCATACAATTCATCCATTTAAAGTGGATGCTTCAATAGTGTTTAGTACGTTCAGAGTTTTATAACCATCCCTACAATCGTTTTTAGAACAAAAGAAACTCTGTACCTATTACCAGTCACTCCTCATTTTCCTCCAACTCTCCTCATCGTGTCTCCATCCCCAGGCAACCATTAACCTATTTTGTCTCCATATTTGCCTGTTCCGGACATTTCATATAAATGGAACCATACAATATATGGTCTTTTGTGACTGGCTTCTTTCACTTAACATATGTTTTCAAGTTTCATCTATGGCATGGTCTGTATCAGCACTTCATTTCTTTTTATTGCAAAGTAATACTATGTCATATGGGTATATTATATTTTATTTATCCATTCATCAGTTAATGGACATTTGGGTTATTTCTACACACTTTGGCTATTACAAACAATGCTGCCACGACACATTCATGTACAAACTTTTGTGTGGACATATGTTATCATTTACCTAGGCATGAAATTGCTAGATCATATGGTAACTTTAAGGTTTACTGTTTTTAGGAACTGCCAGAGTGTTTTCCAAAACGGCCGTACCATTTTACATTCCACCAGTGGCGTATGAGGGTTCCGATTTCTTTATGTCCTTGCCAATACTTGCTGTTGTCTGTCTTTTGATTATAGTCACTTGAGTGGGTGTGAAGATGTATCTTATTATGGTTTGATTTTCATTTCCCTAATGGCTAATGATGTTGAGCATGCATCTGTTCTCATGTAACCAACTATTTTTTTTTTTTTTTTTTACACGCCTACAGCACCTGGTCTTCCTAGGTGGTCTCCCATCTAAGTACTAATCAGGCCTGACCCTGCTTAGCTTCCGAGATCAGACGAGATCGAGCACATTCAGGGTTGCATGGCCGTAGACGTAACTGACTTTTAAATATAGGTTTTGTCTATGTATTCTTACCGAAGCGAGTCATACATATGCTGGTGTTGACGTTTTCTCATCTCCTTTATTATTATCTATTTGGAGCCAAGTTCAGAGTTGTATATAACTTGCCTAAAGTCCAGCCTTGGGTGATTCTTTGGCTAAGGGCACAGCATAGTGTTTTGGGAACAGAAATTATTCATTATTAATGTTAATTTCTTGGTCAAATTGTACGGCTGAAAGCATGTTGCGGGAGAAGGATGAATTTCAGGAACCAGAGGAAGCCAACTAAAGACGAGAGTAAAACGGTTTGAAAGTCCTGAGGGTGAAAAAGTGAACTGTCTTTGGGAAAGCGTAAGATACATGTAGGCTGGACTGGAAGCTGGTCAGACATTCTAAAAGAATGTTAATTAATGAACATAACTGGGAGAATGTTTATAGTTTACACTACAAATGTCTCAGTACCTTAAGAATAAGTGGCATGATAACTTACACGGAGCACTCACTTTTTATGTGAGAATATAGTTTCTCTGTTACCTAAGACTCAGTAAGTAAGAGAAACCAACTCAAGATCACATAAAACATTTTTTGCATGTGTATGTGTGTGTGTTTTTTAAGGAAGTTGCTTTTTTTTTTTTTTAAATAAAGGTACGGAATGCTTCCTAGACACCATTGGCAGCGATGTATCAGTCTGGGGATTGTGCCAGTTCAGAGGCCATTAGAATTCTGGATTCCCTGGCCCGCTCGGCTCCTCTTGTATTTGCTAATCTATGCCGTTCTTCTTTCCTCTGCAGCCTTTAATTACTTTTTTCTTGTTCCTAAATTAGCCCTACTGACAGTTTATGAAATTAGATATCATATCTGAGTGGGAGACCTGTAGGACGTTCAGTACAAACTCTGAATAACCTCAGCAGCCCAGGATGGCAGGCAGAAACTGTTTCATAACGTATAAAAAGCAGAATATCATGTCCTACACAGAGTTTGAGGAAAACAAACAAACAAAGAAACAAAAAAGAGAATTCTGTGTATGTGCAGAACAGGAAAGGTAGGACTTGAAGCAGTTCATGTCAGAAAACACTGTATGGTTACTAGAATTGAATGAACCCATTCATGGGCTAAGGGAGCTTCATGTTCTGGTCCTACTCACTATTTGTTCATCAGGGCAGCTCAGCACTTGAGGACTTGCTCCCTGAGCAGCATTATAAGGAAAACTTTGAGTAGGTGGAGTAGTCAGAGGAGCAGAATCAAAACGGTTAAAAGGAAACTCCACTGTGGGAAGCAGCTGAACTTAGTGGGGGGAAAAAAAACAGGGGAGACAAGCCTGCTTCCTTCTGCCCTCGGAAGCGCTGGCATACAGAAGAGGTACAGAAAGCCATCTTTTATATCTACATTAAATTTTTTTTCCCAACTTTAAGAAACAGGAGAAGGAGTTGCCAAAATTTTGTGCTTCCTGGATCGGAGCTCTATTACTTACCATTCAGCTGGGGTATTACAGATACGGAAGGTGTTCCAGAGTTCCTTTGCACTTTTAATACCATTTGATCATGGCGCATGGTGCAGCATTTAGGCATGATAATCGGGCCACGTTGATATGTAGTATGTAGATGGGAGTTGTGTGAGAGATGGGTGCGCACACATTTGGACATAAATTTATTTTTGCACACATTTGGACATAAATTTATTTTTAAACAAATAGCTCTCGGGGTTACGAACATGGAACGTTTTCTTTTTGTGTTACCTGAGGCCTGTTTTACATTTCGGCCAGTGTCTCCATCACCCAGAAATCCATCCAGTTCTTGTATTCTCTGTGCTGCATGTGTGTTTGGGGAAACACAAACTAATTTTGATGGTAGTCTAAGCAAAATGCAGTCAGGGGGAAACCTTATGCCAAATACGTGTCTGCTCCAGCGTTCACCTTCATTGGTGTGCATAATCAAGAGTTTGCTTTAAACACAACGCAGCCTTTCCCGTGAAAAAACGAAATAGAGTAGTGGATGCCACTGGAGGCTTGGTTACCCCATGTACAGGAGAGGAAGCCCAGAATCCCAAGAGAGCATCGGTGGTTTGGGGAGAATCATTTTTTTGGTGATTGCTGTTATGGTGAGAGACTTAGATGCATGTGTTAGGGATGGTATGCGTGCACGCATGCGTGTGCATGTGTTGGCAGGCATGGGTAAGTGTGCACGTCCATGTGTGCTGGGTTGATGAAGCTCTACATTTAAGGAAATAGAGAAGAGGAGAGCTAAAAAACCCAAATAAAAAATTATAAAGCTGAACGACTTGAAGAGTATAGGTAGTAATATTGATATAAAAAGATTTTGTTTTCTTTTTCCTTAGTAAACAGCTTTAATTTAGAAAAGAAGCTGAATTTTTCTCTCCTTTTCTATTTTCTTTTCTTTTTTTACTGTATGGGTTATTTTGGTGCCCGAGGGTGTGTGCAACTGGCTTTTTTGATATAAGGTGATAAATGCATGTCGTAAAAAATCTAAATGTTTATATATGGGATAAAAGGAAAGTTACTTTTTCCTTTTATATCAATGAGTGATCATGGTGGAAAGTTTGAAAAAAAAAAACCCAAAATATGAAGAAAGGCAGATAATTGCCTATTTATCCATCAATAAAAGTCGTGCTCATACTATGGATTTTTCCCATTCTTAATTCTTTGACTATATAAATGTATAGTGGAGATATATACATATACATACACATACAATATATATATATATAATTTCTGCACACAAATACCTGAATTACCCAGATATAGATGATGATGATATGTGTGTGATTTTTAGTACGTTCTTGGTAATCTGAATTCATTTTTTCTGTTAAACATTGACTTTCTGATGTTTTATTATCTGAAATGTTTAAATTCAACTCCAAACTGGATGCTTCTCGAGTATTATTTAGTAGTAAAGAATATAAAGAATCAAGCACCAAAATTAAGAGTTCAAATATGGGCACATTTCTCTGCTTGTGAGAAAACTGAATTCTGGTTCTAGGTCAAAAACTAAAATATCTGGCACATTGGTTATAAAGTATAGACCATGGTTTTCTAAAGATGAGAAATTTTGCCCTTTCTCTGGCATTTCTTGCTAAATTTCTTCATACTCCCCCATACCACTTAAACTTAGGCCAAGCATCATTTTTAATGGTTGAAAATGGAGTTTTAATCTTCTTTGTATGTGTGTGTGTGTGTGTGTGTGTTGTGGGGGAGGACACATAAATATATTTAAAGGTCGGAGGAATAATGAATATTTGTTTTTCTTTTATAAACATATTTCAAAATTATCAGTTGGCTGGTTGTAGTTTTGGTATCAGAAGTTGAAGAAATAAATCCTAGGATTTAAATCTTGTCCCATATTACTTTGAGAAAAAATATCTCCCTGCTTAGAACTCGATGTTTTCCTTCCTGCCCAGTGGTGCTTTGACAAAATGGGCTTCTTAACAGAGACAGAGTGATGGGTGGGACATGCAGAACTGGATCGGAATGTCCTAGAGGGCTTCCAGATACACAGACCCCTGTTCTTGTCCATCTCTCTGCCTTCTATCCTGAGTTCGATCAGTTTTGGGGGTATATCAGAGTTGTTGGTTTTGAGGTATGGAGCGTATGTGTGAACTTAGAAACGTTCCCCAGATGATAATCATTTTGGTAAAAGAAGAAAACTCCAGTGGCCATTTGGATGTATGCATAGAGAATATTCTGTGTCCACAGCTGTACACAGTGCACAAAGGAGGAGAGCTAAGGGGAGTTTGAGAAGGAATTGTCACAGCTCTAGGAGAGAAAACTTAGACCCTGTAGTAGACGTTTTTTGATTGTCTACTCAGTGTTCATTTCCCATCTTCCTACCCGCACCCAGCATCCTACCCGCACCCAGTATATGATCTGTGGGAGCCAACCCTACCCATTGCATACTCGCCATGCCACTTGGAGGGAACTCATTGTACACCCTGCGTTGGTGTTCTTCACAGTGCCAAGCACTGGTTAAATTGGGCCTGAAGCTCACACAGAATTTTCTGTCATGGATACAGAATTCAAGGGAAGAGGCTTTCCTGGAAGAAGGGCATGGCTGATGGTTTCAGGTGTGGGCGAAGACCTTTCAGAGTGACTGCTGGGTGGTGGTGGTCTGGTGACCTTGGTTAAAATGAAGCATGAGTGAGAAGTGAAGAAGCATCTAGAGGGAGCTGTTAATTCTAAGACTGTGCCTTTCAGGGGGCATGGGGTGGGCAATGACTGCGTTGGGTTGTAGGGCCAAAGAATAGATTTTTATTTTAAAAGATGGGAAGAAGTAAGTATATTTATACAGATGAATGTCTCAATCTGATCATTTTCTTGAATTATCCTAAGTTCCTTCTGCCCATTAGACTTCCCCTCAAACTTAGCATCTCTCCGAATGAGTTTACGATTTTCATTTATACTTCTCCCTTTCAAAAAAAACAAAAACATTTCCTAACTCCATTCTTCTTTTCTTTCTATATTTCCTCCTTATTCCATTCTTCCTATCGTATCAGCATTTTGCACGGTACCTGTCCCATGTTAGATGCTCAAGAAATATTTACTATGTGATTAAAATAAAGGTCGGCTGGCATCTTTATGCCATGTTGGTTTGTGGTATCTTTAGCCACCTAGTTTCTCAGGACCCTCTCCTCCTCTTCACTTCCCTTCATCCCTTCTCTTCATCTCTGTGGCTACTGTCCCTGTTTAACTTTGTCCTGTCTTGGCAGACTGATTTCCATGCTTGTTCTCCCATACATAGCTCTCAGTGGTTCTCAAGGTCTGGCTGAGCAGATGTTGGCCATACATGCTCCCTTAAGTCCCCTAAGCCTCCATATTTCATACTGGAAATTCAGTTAAAAAATTTTCAACTTATAGTAGTGGTGAGCAAAAGATGAGTCATAACCGATGCATTTATCAGACTAATATAATACAACCACTGACAATTGGTCCTGAAGGTATTCTTCAAGTCCAGATGCCAAGAAAACTAAGGAACCTCAGCCAGGGGTTGCTGTGGTGCCTTTAAACCTTGGATGACTAAACCAGCTTATGTTTCCCTACATTTTTAATGGGAGAAAAGAACTGCTGACTTTAGTCATGTTGGAAGTTATAAGAATGTGAACGAGGTGCGCCAGGTTATGGAGTGTCACTGGAGGATGAAAGAGCTCCCCGTTGGAGAGCTGGAGCATTACTTATGTGCCACAGTCATATCTCATACATCACATGAGTTGTTTTAAATTTTCTTGTTTTGACTTGTCTGCAGTTAAATTAATTTCAAGAGTAGTGTGTTGTTAAATGGCTAAGCTTACTTTAGGAAGAACCTAAGCTCACAGAAGGCTGGATCTGAAAATATGGTGGTCACTGCATGACCTTGAGGACTTTCTGTGATACAGCTTGGCGAAGCTGGGTTTACGGAGTGAATGAATCTGAGAGCTCTGACGAGAACCTAGGATGTGAAAGAGTCTCCAGAGGATCCGAGGAGTTGGAAGGACTGGCATTATTTGTCTTGTTCCCTGATGAGAAAGCAGCTAACTATGAGTGAGGAACGAGGTTGCTCAGGTGCTGGAAGATCCTGTTAGTAGTCTTTCCACATCGAGTGGCCAGCTAACCAGGAATGCCAGAACCCAAGCGGTTCAACCTCTGGATCTATTCAAGGTTTAAAGCCTACCTTTTTTTCTAGGAAAATGTACTTGTTCCATTGTCATGCTGGAAAGTATTTTGAAGGGACTGAAAACAGGCAGGAACAAATCGTTGTCCAGTAACTGGGGTGTGTGTGTGTGTGTGTGGGGGGCTATTAATACTCCTTCTTATATTACCTTTTCATTTCCATCCCTTCTTCTAATGACCCCTTGGAAAATGGTGGGGCGAATTACTCAACCTCTGTTGGCCTGACCCTCAGCTGCAAAATGAGGGGGAAGTTAGGAACTAAACAAACTCTCAGCTGCCTTTCCTGTCTTGCATTCTGGGAGTCTGTGCAGCAAGACAGGAACCAGTCCTGCTGCTGAATGATAAGGAAAGTCAGCGGAGCCGGCCAGAAGGCCCAAGCCAAGTCAACTACAATAACTCCAGACTTCTCTTTTGCAGCGTCTTGACTATCCATATGTTTCCAATCATTGTTTTGTGTAATATAAACTAAAACTCTCCAAGCACTTGTATTGAAGTTGTTGTCAGGAACTGTTGGTTACTGGTTAGAAAACAAATCTCCAGCGGTTTGGGCTGATAGAGAAGCATGTTAATTCTGGAGATGGGCCCTTGTGTTGGCACAGTGCTGCTGCTCTCAAGAGCTCTGCTCACGGGGGGCCAAACTCAGACGATCACAGACCAGGAGGCTGTATCAGTCAGTGAATTCCAGGGTGACAAAGGGTGGTGGCAGGCCATACTCCAGGGCTCGTTGCTGTGGTCGAGAATTGCCAAATTTTTGTATATTTCAGAAGAAGTTGGAAATCCAGATTTTATGTGAAGTCTTCTTAGTTTTAAATGTTGGATCGAAAAGGAAAAAAAAAACAAAACACACACATTGAAAAGAAACAGCCCCACAATCCAAACAAAATATGTCTTCAGGCCACACTACCCTCAGGCCACCGGGAGGCATTTTCTGCATGTACAGACCAAAGTATTTCTCACACGTGCTAGTTTTTTAAGAGCCTGTCTATTATGGACAATTTCAAGCATTTATAAGTGGAGAAAATAGTGTAATATGCCCCCATACAACTCTTCTGTACTCATTACCCGGCTTCAAAGATTATCATTCCATGGCCAATCTGCTTTCATCTACAGTCAGCGCGCGCGCGCGCGCGCGCACACACACACACACACACACACACACACACACCCCCATCCTGGATGGTTTTGATGCAGATCTCGGTCATTGTATCATGTCATCTGTAAGTATATCAGTGTATGTTGGAAAAAGGTAAGAACACAAAAATCCTTTTTGACTATAACTCCTTAATATTTCCAAATATCCAGTCAGTTTCAAATTTACCCTCATGTCTTGTATTTTTTTTTAACAACTTATCTTTTTGAACCATGATCCAAGTAACACCCGTACGTTGCAACAGTGGATATGTTTCTTAAGTCCCATATGATCAATAGGTTCTCTCTTTTTTTTTTTTTTTTTTACTTTTTACTTTACTTGTCGAAGAGACTTAAGTCTTTGACCTGCAGTTTCTCGTATTCTGGATTTTGCCAACTGAACCCCTATAAATTTGTCTGATATTTACACACTGATTTAGTATCTTTAGTTTTATGGTATAGAAGAGTCTAGATATTTGTATTTTAGTAGTTTTGCTTTATTTTTTTCCTCCTGCATAGTTTACAAGTCCCTATTTTACAGGTTTTTTTTTCTCCTGGTAATATGATATTAATAAGTATGTATCTAATGTCCTTTTGCCTTTACAAATAATAAAAGTATCGTGGGGATGATCAGATCTAAGGACTCATCAGCCTCAGGCTGGCTTTTGGGATCTGTTCATGGATCTATTTGAAGCCTATGTGCTTTCCTGAAATGCTCTGTGCTGCCTTGTGATGCGAAAACTTGGTTCTTATTTTTAGCTTTTCGAACTCCTGGCAGCAGATAGGAAGCCTACAGAATCATTTTGGATTGGAATATTTTGGATTTGAGATCAAGGCACACTGTGGCACTCTAATGAAAAATGGCATATCTATGGCTTAGCTCAAATGAGTAATTTGTTGAGCTACAAACAGTAACAAATTGCAGAAACAGTTCACATGGATTTTTAGGAAAGGTTATTTGGAAAGCTTAAAATGAATTATTTTGAAATAGTAAAGGTTTTTTAGGAATGGAGCCTAAGAAACAAAGTAAGGAGCTATTAATATCAGTCTTAAATGTTTTTCCTTAAACTCTTCCACGAAGTTAAAATTATTGATGAATTTTTTTTGCCAGCTTACCGTCAGGTTGGTTCAAGTCCCTTTAATGTAATGTAAATAACTAAGTTCGAATTCAGAGAAAGTGTTTTTAAATTAATTCTTTTAATACAAATCTTTGCATGAAGTGTCTGCTAATACCGAGGTGAGCCTCCCGTGGACATTTACGGGAAGGTGATTTTTAGATTTCAGCACATTGATTCATTGGAAATTAATTAGCATCTGGCATTCTTTAGGACTTCCTTTGTGGTCCAAGAAGCAGTTTAGAGAGGACAAATGATGTCATTGGGAGTAAAATATAGTGGCCCATGAGGATGCAGAAAATACCCACACACAAGGAGAGATGTATAAATAATGTGAACAATGAGCTGATCTACAGCTGCCGTGTGACAAATGATGGAGTTACTAAAACTGTGAAGAAATGGAATGTTGCCACCTCTGTTGAGAAACAAGTGATGTCTCCTGGTTCTCTGTGCCCTGGCCCCAGGAAGAAGGCCAGAGGCTGGTCAGATTTTCGTGATGGGTGCTATGCCTTTCGAAAGAAGAAACCGTGCTTGCCAAATTCATTGGACGGGTTAAGCTAAGGTTGATTACCAAGGTATTCAGGTTTAGTTGCTATGGAGATTTCTTCACAAAGAAAAAGAATACATTTAAAATGGATAGCTAGCGAGTTGGAAAATGTTCTTTTGATCTGTCTGCCTGTGCGTCCAGTTGCATTCTGTTGACTAGGAACTTAGTGCAACTTGATTTCACATCTAGCGGTTACTGACAGACCTAGAAGTTGGAAGAGTGATGTCAGTCAGCATTCTGTGCTCCATTTGCTGTTTGTGGTACTTATTACCCCCAGATTCCGTCAAGTCTCTTTGTAAGGACCAGGGCGGAGGAGGGGTGGGGCGAACGCTGAACCAGCCTGAGTTACACACTTTGTCTCTTCTCTCCTTTTTTCCCTCCTTTTTTTCTTCTCTATTTCCTCCTCGCCTGCCTACCTGCCTTCTTGCCTTGGAATACAGTTGGGTCTCTGGAGCCATATTTTGGGGTGCCTCCAAATCCGAAGTCCTGAGTCATTTCCGTGCAGGTTCTCATGAGCGTCTTTGTATTCCCTTGGGATACAGATTTGATTCCTGGCACACTTCTGTTCAAGATTTCCAGTGACGTATTTAAAATAGTCTCTAAGCATCATCTATATTTTTAACCTTAGAAATGTTATTGTCATAAATAGAAGCACACAAAAAAACCATTTTCCGATTTTGATTATTATTTGGCCTAAATTCAATATAATGACTGTTCTGCCTTTGCAAATCTAGTTTCGCAGAAGCATCATCTTTTTTTACTAGCCTCTCTCTCTTCCTGGAGAATGTACAGATATTGTCAAGGAAGGCTGTGTACAGGGTATAGCTACACAATGCTCATCGTGAGGATGACATTGAACTTTCTCCTGATGGGTGGCCTGCATGGAAGGCTGAGAAAGGAAGCAAAGGTGCCGCTCTAGTGTGTTCATTGCACATTGACCCCCAAACTCGGGTCAAGGATGACATGTTTTCGTTCTTTACTAACAGAGGAGCATGTTTCCTTTAATTCAGGACGTGCGTACGTTAAGTAACATCTATGAGGCCATGGGAAGAACTGTCTTCCCAGTGGCTTTCTGTCTTTCTTAGTGTGACAAACTTAGAGTTGCTTCTGACAAGGGGCAAAATCCAGCTTCAGGATAATGTGCGATAAAGGCGGGAGGGGGAGTATATGTGGAGCACAGAGTAGAGAAAAGCCCGTTGTGTTGGGATCTGCTGGAGAGATTTTTCTCTTCTGTTCACTGTCTTGAGTGTTTGGAGACTGGATCTGGATCCTCAAACTATGGCCTGAGGGCCACATTCTGCTCACTTCTTGTTTTTGTAAGGCCCTTATATTTTTCACTGTTTAGTGGTTAGGAAAAAAATCAAAAGAAGAAGAATAAATCATAACATATGAAAATTGTATGAAATTCAGATTGCAATGTCCAAGAATAAACCTTTATTGGAACAAAGCCACATTGTTTACATATTGTGACTGTTGCTTTTACATTATAACGACTGAGTTGAGTCTGGAGTGGTTGCTGCAGAGATTGTATTGCCTGCTGTTAGTCTGCTGGGCCGTCATAACCACTGACTGGGTGGCTTAAACAATATAAATTTATTTCATCACAATGCTGGAGGGTAGAAGTCTGAGAGCAAGATGTTGACAAGGTTCATTTTTTCTGAGGCCTCTCTCCTTGGCTTGTAGATGACCATTTTCTGTGTCTTCACACGTCTGTGTCCTAAACTCGTCTTTTATAAGGACACCAGTCATACTGGGTGGGGCCCATCCAAATCCTCTCATTTTTACTTACTTCTTTAAAGACCCTGTCTTCAAAAAGAGTCACATTCTGAGGTGCTAGGGCTGGGTACTTCAACATATGAATTTGGGGGAACACAGTTCAATTGTAATGCCTACGAAGCCTAAAATATTTACTATCTGATGTTTCACAGGAAAGAGTCACCTGCTCTGGACTGTGCTATTACTCCACATTGTGGTGCGGTCTGCCTGTCCTCTGTTTTTTCCCCTCCATCAACACATATCCGCTTTGTTGTAACTGTCACTATTCTCTTCTCATTCCATCTGTCCATCCGTCTGTCTGTCCATCTATCCCTCCATCCCTCATCCATCCCTCCCTCATCCATCCATCCCTCATCCATCCATCATGGCGTCAGCTGCACTAGGATTTGGTTATAGAGAATACAGAGAACTCTTACCAGTAATTCCCGTAGGTTGCGCTTCATTGAACTCTTCATCCATGGCTGATGTTCTAGTATTTTCTCAGTTCCACCAACCCACTCTCAAACATAGCTGCCTCTGCTTCCCAACAGTCACTCCAGTTGCTGGATGCAAAGCCCACAGTCAGGCCATTCATCAACTCCCCTGCAGAGGCTTGAGTGTGAGGGTGGGTCTTCAGCAGAGGCTGTTTCAAAGGACTTCTCATCTGACCACACTTTTCAACTGAGAGATGGAGCTCCATTCATTACTCTGTAAGAGAGCTCTCTACAGGCACTTTTATTCTAAAGGGCCCTTTGCTTAACAAATTTACTCCACCTGGGATACTTGTTATTTTTTGTGGCCCAGAGGAATGTAAAACAATACCGTACTGGGATCTCTAACCTATCTCCAAGAACTAGAGATACTGTGAAGCTCATCTTGGAGTTACAAGCCTGGTGCAACTGTGACTGCATTTTACCTTCCTGTAAAATGCTGAAATTATGTATGTTTATTATCAAGATAATGCAGAGATGTATGAAGTCAATGCAAATGAGTTCTGCAGCCTCGAATATTCGCCGTGTTGTCATGGAGCTGTTTTGCTCTACACATTTCCCCACAGTGTTTCTCTCTTGAAATTGAACACCAGTGATCTCTCTTTAAGCAAAATGAAATGTTTCAGAGAATACACAGGAAGAGGCTTTTTTTTTTTTTTTTTTTACCCCCTCCTGTGGTTTCATTGTATGTTGTGTGGTTTCAGAGGCGCTTCCTTTGGTTACCCCAAGCGTGGAGTTTCCTCAAAACCAGAGAGCTGTCTTTTGGAAGAGCTCAAAGATCATAATTTGGACACTGCAGAAGCATCTCCAGCCACTGCGCCATTTTTGGTTCTTAATTGGGGGGTGGGGAGTGGAGGGGGTGGCCAGCATTCTCATAGAAGAGAGAAAACTCTGAGGCATTCACCATTTGCTCATTCACTATTTGGAAAAGGGAAAAACAAAGATTAAAGAAAGAAAGAAGGAATTAGGAGAAGATACATCAAGTTTTAAAAGAAATAAAAAGAGAAAGCTTAGAGACTCACAAAATATTTTTTTCGCAGACAGGTGGTATGAAGGTGTGCTCTGTCTGGATCACAGAGCGACTCTTTGCTTCTTTTCCCAACAAAACAGCAACATTAACAATAAAACCAGAAAAAAAAAAAAAACACAGGGGAAATAAATCTAAGCCCTATAAGGTAGAACTTTGGGCTGCAAGGGTGAGAAACTCAAGTTGATTTAAGGCCAGAGTTTTGGCCCCTGAAGGGAACAGGATAAAGCTGGACTTGGGGACGACCAGACCCAGGGAAGTCAGCACAATCAGGTCTCTCTTTCTCTGTCTTTCATCCGTTTTTCTCTGTATCAGATTTGTTTTTCTCAGCCTAGCTCGAATCTAGCAGTGACATGGCACCTGCAGCTCTAGGCTAACATCCTTAGTTTGAAAAATATTCCCACAGAAGTTCTCTGATTGGCTAATATAGATCATTAACCCACCTCTGTACCAATCACTCTGTCCAGGGGCTTGAAGTTCAATAATTATCCCAGCCTTTGTGCCCATCTTTGTGGCTGGGGATGGAGGAAGAAGAAAGTGTGGAGATACCGTGTAGAGTAAGTTAGTAACTGATAAAAGAGGAAGGGAATGGTCCCAAGACCAATCCTAGGCAAAAAAGACATCAGAGAACTTAATGTTCTTATTCTATAGGATGGAAACTAATTGGAAGATAAAGCAATCAACTGCCTCACAGGGCAGGGAAGAGAGTTCTTATTACCCCAAGAGGTGATAGATGGGCATTTCTTTAAAAATAAAAATGTAGCATATTCAAGGATAATGGATCATGATTCATTGTGAGAAGAAAGGCAAATGATGTTGAGTGGATGGCTGGAATCTTTGGGCTCATTTTGGGGGCTGACTACCATATCCTTCCCACTTCCTTTCTGGTGCCCCTGGGTTGTAAGCATCAGGTCCATACCTCATCCAGTCTAGTGACACCAGAGAGGAAGTGGAGAAGAGGGTGGGTACGCTTAGGCCACTCTTAAATCTTTCCTTCGTTTTTAAGTAAAGTCATGGCAAGGGGTATATTCTTGTGCCGGACCATCCATGTATACATACATGTATGTGTGCGTGTATGTATATGTGTGTGTGTGATTAGGTATATACATACATAAATACATCTATCTATCTATCATCATCTATATATGTATGTATTATGTATGTATGTATCTATATCTATCATCTATCATCATCACCATCTATGTATGATGTATGTAAGTATATCTATTATCTCTCTGTCTGTCTGCCTATCATCCATCTATCTATCTATCTATCTATCTATCTATCTATCTATCTATCTATCTATCTATCTATCTAATCATCTTTCTGACAATATTCCTTAAAGAAGAGTCACTTGAATCTATAACCGTATCACCTGCTATTAATTTAATGGTTAGAGGAGAATTCCTTCATGAACTAAGTATCTCCTTTAAAACAAGTATGTTATCTTTTGTGCCTTTAACTTATTCATTGAACTTTTCAGAGATTTTCTGAAGCAGTGCTACTTATATTTGGTCTCTATATCTATAGCTCAAATTAAGACGCTTTCTTATTTGGGGAGAGTGGATTGATATTTGGTGGGAAATGTTTTTCTCCAAGATATTTAGTTTTCATGTGGATTTTATCAACTCGTCTTAATTTGTGGTGTGTGCCACGTATCCAGAATAGTACACAAAACTTGAACGTACAGCATGATGGGTGGTGTAGTCATCACCAGCTCAAGAGATGGAACAGTCCCAGCCTCCCAGAAGACACCCCCATCCTTCATCATAGTTTCCCCCCACCTTCTGAGGATAACAACTGGACTTGGCTTCTCTGGAATTATGTTTCTGTTTTTCTTCACAGTTTTGTTACTTGAGTATGTATCTCTGAGCACTGTATTACTTTTGCTTGTTGTTGACACTTATATGGGTAGAATCATTATTTAGTGTTCTAGGTCTGGTTTCATTTTCTCACCTTTTTAAGAAATGAGATTCCTTTCTCTTATGTGTAGCTGTAGTTCATCTATTTCCCTTATTTCACGGTGTCATCATCTGAGGAGACTGTAACTGATGCAGCCGTTCTATTGCTGAGCGGCAGCTGGGTAGTTCCACTGTGGCTATTCTGAATAGTGCTGCAAAGAACTTTTTGAGACATCTTCCCCAGCACACGTGTGCGTGCATTTCTTGGGGTATATCTCGAGTTGTGGAATTGCTGATTCTTTCTCTTTAAGATGTGAGGTAGCCTACCCAGTTACACTCTTCCCTGGAGTATAAGGGAGATCTGTTGTCTCCTGGGAAATGTGGGTATTAGCACTCATTTTAATTCTAGCTATTCTGGTGATAAATGGATTTCCTGGTTTTAATTTACATTTTCTTGTTAATCAATAAGGTTCAGTTCCTATCCGTAAGTTTATTGGCCATTGGGAATATCCTCTTTTGTGGACTGCCTGTTCAAATCACTTGTCATTTTTCTAATTGGTAGTTGGTCTTTTTCTTATTGATTTGTTGTGTGTGTCTACGCGTGTTCCTTTTTAACATGTTCTGGATAATATCCCTTTGTTGGCTGTATGAGTTGCAAATATTGTCTTCCAGTGTGGCTTGTCTTTCATTTTCTTATTTATTTTAAATCAAACAAGCAAGTAAGCAAATAAGTAAGTTTTTAGCCTGAATATAATCAGAATTATTGGTTATTTGCCTTATATGTCTGTCCTATTTAAATAGAATCTCTTTTCGACTCGACTCACAGTTACCTTAGATTACAACGTCTTAAATGGGTACTTTTATCTTTCCCAGATGATACCAGGGCATTAGAATATTTTAACTCCTTTTACCCCCACCCCCTACGGGTTTATAGTATATCGTTATAGTATATCTTTTTTCTTTTATATTATTTTCAACCTCCTAAGACGTTATTATTTATCTCTCTCAAGTGGTCTTTATTTCTACTTGATATAGAATTCTAGGTTGGTAGTCATTGTCCTCCAACACTTGAAGACAGCAGCCTATCATCTTCTGCCTTCTGTTGCTTCTCTTGAGAAGTCAGCTATCAGCCTAGTAGATGCCTCTTTATAGGCCGTCAGTCTTATTCCTCTTGCTGCTTGTACGATTTTTCTCTCTATCGCGAATCTGTGGATTCATATCTTTTGTGCATTTTGGGAGATTTCCAGCCTGTGTCTCTTCTGCTCAATTTTCTCCCCGCCGCCTCCCTGGATTTTTGACCCTTTCACTGTATTCCCTATGTCTCTTACCTGCCCTTCTCTATTTGTCGTATTTTTTTTTTTCCTCTCTATACTTCATTTTTTTCCATTAGTGTTATACAAAGGAAATACTATTTATTCACTCACTAAATGTTCTTTTAGGTTATCCTGTGGGCCAGGCACTGTCCTAGGTAGTTGGGATATTTCAGCGACAAAGAACCTTGTTTTGGGGAATTACCATGAAATAATAAACACTTGTATATTGTAATTAATTAGTTATTAATATTTCATTCAATGCCATAATGTGTTAGAAGGTGGTGATACTTAAAAAATGAAAAATAAGGGTGCTTTGGGGAGAGGCGAAGTTGTTGGGGAAGAGTGAGGCTACTTAGGGTACAGTAATGAGAATGAATTTGATTGAAGACTTAAAGTGTGTAAATGAATTAGCTAATTGCGCGCATGCCTGGAATGTTCCAGAAAGAGGAGTGTGTCTGGAAGTTTAGGGAACATCAAGGAACATCATGACGAAAGTAACACGAGCAAGGGGCTCTCTACCCTTGCGGAAGTGAGGTCAGAGAGGTCATGATGAGGCAAGAGTCCCCTCCAAGGAGTTTGGCTTTCATCCCTGAACTGAGCAGAGAAGTGATGAGCTATGATTTGCACATTTTGAAAAGGATCTTTCTGGCTCTTGGGTTGAGAGTGGACTGTAAAGAGGCAAGTGTCAAAACAAGGAGACTCATTAGGAGGCTTTGCTGTAGTCCAGGAGAGAGAAGATGGTGGCTCAGATTGTAGTGGCAGCAGTGGAGGTGTTGAGAAGTGATTTAGATTTAGAGAGGAAAAAAAGCACATTTTCAAACCTATGAGAATGCTCCAGTAGAGCAAGGAAATTTGATGAGGAGGAGTCGAGAGAGGGAAGTAGCTGGAATATTGTCTTTGAGCTGGGTGATGAGGCAGGGGGAGGATTCGATGCACCGGGTCTAGTCATAGGCGGAGGGATTGGTTTTAGACAGAATATGAATTGTTTTCTCTGGTCATGGGCAGGAAAGTAGAGGGCAGGTTATAGATAGATGCTGGTTGTTGAATATATATATAGTCTTGGAGGTCGTGGTCGTCCTATCTGATTGCTTCAGTTTTCTCTGAGAAATAGAACAAGAGATCATCAGCTGAGAAAAAAAATAGGGAGAGACGCTGAGAGAGAAAGAGAACATGTGGAAGTTGTGAGTGGGTGAGTTAATGGACTGGGAACTGTGGCGTGAGATTGCCAATTTCAAGGGCACACTTGATATTGGCGGTCCTGAGTTTAAAGTAAGACCAGTGAGTTGTTGTTTTGTTTTGTTTTTCCCTAGCCATAGTCAATTATCTGAGTGCAGGTGCAAACTAGGCAGTTTGTTGGATTTAACAAGGTTGGTGTCTTTGCTGAACAGATGTGAGCAAGTAATAGAGGCGCAGGAAGTTAAATAAGGAAATTTAATGATAGACCAAGGAGGACTGGGAGACAGCGAGGCTGTGAGGGCCTTTGAAAGGTGGAGAGATTGTTGGGATTGGGGTCTGGAAAGATGACAGGTGGCGAGCTGAGGTTGGAATCGATGAGGTTGATAATATAGAGGGGAATTTGGTATCTTCCCAGTTTTTATTGACAGCCCTATGTATTTCGGAGATGTAGCATGCAGTGTCTTGAAAATTCTTAGTGATTTATGATATAAGTAGACAAGCTCGAGTATTTTTACCTTATTGGAATAAATATATATTTACACATTATAAATGTATGTTATTTGTAAATGTATATTCCTCCTTGTTCCCTATTTTTCTTCTTATTTGGGGTTCAAAAAGAAGTGGCAGAGGACTTTGCTTCTATAGTTTAAGGAGAGCTCTCAGGCCTGGGTGGTTTTGATCATGCTTCTGGCTTTGGCTATCATCACAAGGGTGTATTCAACTTAAGTCAGCAAATATTTGTTGAGACTTTACCATGTGCCAAGGACTCTTCTAAGTATTCGAATAGAATTGGAAGTAAAATGGATCAAAGTCCCTGCCCTTGTCAGGGCTTACATTCGAGTTGGGGAGAGAAGCAATAAACAAGGAAAATAGTAAAATAAGAAAATATTTAGTGGGTGTATAAAGGAGGAAAAAATAAAGCAGGGGAGTGAGAAAGGAAATGTGCCAGGGAGAGAGGTGATGTTGGAGGGTTGGGGGGAATGGCTAGGAGGACCTCACTGATGACCTTGAACAAAGAACTCAAATCTAAGGTCACGTGTATACTTAGAACAAAGGCAGGTGGCCACAGGAGCAAATAGAATGAGTTGGCACTGTGTCCTTATGAAAACAAAAAACTGCGCGAATGCCACAGGCCAGAATGTTGTTTTTTGGTTATTGAAACTGAGTAAGTCAATAGCATCTATATGTGTGCTAAGATGTGTCTATGAGACTTTGGAAATAAAGCAACTCATTATTAGCTATATTTCGCTTTTTAGCGGAGGGAACCGTCTGGCTCAGTGTTCTTTAGAGGCTGCTGACTTCACATCCAACCGACCTGACTCATTTTTGCCAATGGAAAGTTATGAGTGTGAGGGATTAATGGGCCATTCTTTAATGGGCTGGGTTCATCTGTGGCCAGAGAAGAGAACAAAAGCTCTCAGGGTATAGGGCTTTGGGGAGGAGCAAGAGGTCTGAATCATTTCCCTGAGCCTGAGCAAGGTGTGTAAGTTTACTGAGTGTGTGAAGCCAAGGAAAGTAAAAGTCAGAGATGGCTTATCTTGGTTCTCGCTAGCCCTCAGCAAGGATTCTCACCTGGGGGGCTGGCATCACTGCATCCAATGCTGGGAAATTCCTTGTCTCAGAAACCAGTCAGCTGGGAGGGGAAGGCTGTTTCAGGTGATCTGATGAAGTCTCTGTCAGCCTGTTTACGTGAGTCTACCCACCGGTAGACATGGATAACTCTTGGGTCTGTGCCAACAGCAGTATGTCATCCTGTGAGTCACCGACTGTGTTTTACTGGGTAGTCTGGGAGAGCTGGAGCTGGTTGAGCTTGGGCAAGATTTTGTTCATTATGTATTTCTTTTGATTGTGAACCAACATTCTGAATAGGTTAGTATAAAATTTCCACCCAGTGGTTAATTTTCTCAGTCCAGAGCCTGAACTTGCCTCTTGCAGGAGACCTTGGTTCTGCAAAAGGGCCCGGTGAATACAGTTACGCGTTTCCTACACATGCGTTATGCATACTCTTTGCCTGTTACCCAATTGGATTTGCTCATCTCGTTCAGTCATCTTTTTCACACGGAGTGATGCTTACCTTCCAAGAGCTTCATGACAAATCCTAACATACGTTGGGCCTTGAGATGGGAATGAGTGCAGTGAGTAAGTGCAGGCTTCACGTACCAGACTCAGATCTCTGACTTTATGAGTCCAGAACCTGCAAATGCTAAGGGTGATAATAATAATAATAATAACAAAAACAAATGTGATGAATATGTGTGTGCTCAGGTCAATGACGATGATGACTATAGGCCAAATGTGGCAATGAGGTGGGGGTGGTCTCGGGTCACAGCCTTAGAGGGACCAGGTTAGTAGTTCAGACCTGACTCTTATTTGTTAAGTGGCTTCGGGCAGTTCCTGCAACCTTCCGTGCCTCAGTTTCTCTATCTGTAAAATGAGTCTAGTAATAGCACTTTGTCGTTGTCATGAGGATAAGGTACAAAAACGGATGAGCAGCTCCCAGTCCCTTGTTTTTCCCAGAGTTAAGTTCTCAGGGAATGTTAGTGATTCATCCTCACGTAGCCGCACAAGCAAAATACTCTTATAACCCATTTTATGGATGAGGGACTGAGGCTTTACGAAGACTAGATAGGCTTTTGACTAGCAAAGGAATTGCTAGCCAGTCCAGGTCTGCTATGTGTGTAAAATGTGGTCTGTTAAAAATTCCTGCCATTTAATATTTTCACTTGGTAATTTGAATTTGATTTCTTTCCCCCACTGGTTCTGAACTCAGATCCAACCCTTCCTGGTTTCCTGATCTGCTTTGAAATTGGGGATTGGGATGGGTTGGTGGAAGTGGATCCGCAGCGAGAGATGTTCTGTACAGGTATGACACCTGGCACGCTGTGAAAGCTCTTGATGTGAATGGTGTGCCTTGTTCTATCTTCATAATTGCAGAAGATTTAATTTGATAGGCTAGACAATCCCATTTTATCCCTTACAATCAGAGAAAATCGCTCTTTTAGGGGCGTGGTTAACATCACGATGGCGTGACAGGGAGAATGGCACATTTTAAAGCTTGGTTTATGGGCTTAGATTCAAGTTTTAATTACTTTTGTTTTAAGCAGCAGTATTTTGGAAAGCTGCATGTACCCGAGTCAAAGATTGAAAATAATATGGGCTTTTTTTTCTTTTGAATTAAAAAATAAAATTTTGGTAAAATATATATGACATAGAATTTGCCCATTTAACTATTTTTAACCATGCGGTTCAGTGACATTAATTACATTCACAATATTGTACAGTGATCACCACTATGTCCCAAGCTTGTTCCTCTCCCCAAAAAGAAACCCTGTTAACCATTTAGAAATAACTCCCCATTCCCCCACCCCCATTCACCTTCCCCTTAGCATCTGGTAACCTTTGATTTCCTTTTTGCCTCTGCAAATTTGCCTGTTCTAGATATTTCATGTAACTGGAATCATGCCACAGTGGTCCTTTTGTGTATGACTTCCTGACTTGGCATGATGTTCTTCAAGGTTCATTTATGTTGTAGGATGTATCAGAACTTCATTCCTTTTAATGGGTGAGTAATATCCCATTGCGCGGACATACGGCATTCTGTTCATTCATCTGTTGACGGACACCTGGGTTATTTTACCTTTTGCCTATTATGAATGATGCTGCAACGAACATTTGTGTCCAAGTGAAAATGATGGTATTTAGCAGCATCGATAGAGACATTTTAATTTCTTGGGACTCTCGGAGTAGGACTTTCATAATTGGGAGAGTCCCTGTCTTTGTCTAGGGTACACACATTACCCCTTGGGTGTGTATGAATTTGTCCCATGTCTCCACGAGGCTTCCCCTGTGGTCTTGCCAAACCTATCAGTGTGATTTGTTTGGGAGGATACTGGCTGCTGGTGAATCAGACTGTCTTCAGCCATCTCAGCTTTACTGAGTTCTTCCAGCATGGTCTCAAGGGTCTCTTGTTTGCTTGTCTGGGGCTCAGCCAAGAAATTTCACATTCACCCAGTTACTGTGGTATTATTATTAGTTTTGGATGGGCTCAATTTGTATCATTTTTAATTTTTATATATTTGCCTTTTGTACTGTGCTGGGGCCCAAAATTATATATGCATATACTGCATTAATATTTATTCTATGGGATTTTCTTTTTTAACAAGGCAATAATTGAGTTGGTAGAACACACAGCAGACTTGTTTCAGTAGATCTGGGTTCTAGGCTGAATCTGCCATTATTTTATTATGGGAGCCTGAGCAAGTCATTTAACCCTTCTGACCTCCCATGAATGAGTCATCAGTAAGACCCCCTTTCTGTGCTTACCTGTGCGGGTATGTGACTCTTGGTGTGTCTATTGCCCTACCTCAGGTCATTTACTATTTTGAGACACAGGCTTGTTGTTTTTCCTGATTGCAAATAACCTTTGCATGTTGGATTTTTGTTTATATTAGGAAAAATGGTGCTCCACGGTCTCTTGGATCCCATAAAAATCTAATATCTTGTGTTCTCGGAAGGGAACGCAAGAGAAGTGGATCCTCATTAGCATGTTCCTCCTGACATTAGAAGTCACCTAATTTTAATTGATCGTGTGCCTGTCACTAGTAGAGAACTCTGTAAGGTGTCATGTTAGAAACACATCTATGGCTGTGGCCCTTTTCACTTTACTACAGCACCCGAGAGCTAGGTGTGTCCTTCCTATCCAGCTTTACCTCATTCCCACCTCCCCTCCCTCCAATATGTTTTGGTCTGGAAAATGTGAAATGACAATTACCAATGTATTTTAATATTAAAAAAAATTCCTTACCCATAAATAACAAAACCAAATACTGTTACGCTGGTTAGACGTGATCGGTGCCTAGGGACCACGTGCCTCACCATGTGGACCCTCATGAGGGGACCTGTTGTTGCCGCCCCAACATAGGAATGCCCTGGGGACGGCTTAAGGCCCGAGAGGTCTCTCTGTGACCCCAAAGTCTTAGAAGGGCCCCCACTCTTTCGTATAATACATAACTGCTGTGTGACCTGCACTTTGTCCATTACCAAAATAGCAAGATCAACTTGAAAACATCAAAAACATTCTAAACACTAATGTAGTTTGAGATACGGGTTGGGCTTCTTTCTTGATTGAAAATTGTCTTTGCGTGTTTAGTGCCCCTTACCATTTAGGGCAAATTCTGGGCATGTGCCCCATACAAAGCCCGTTAACCCATGCACCCCATTGCCAACAGGCATCTATTTCAACTTCCCATTTTCCTGAAGGGGGAACGTGATGGCTTGGACTGAGTTATACATCTAGTTTTTGTCAGAACCTGAACTTGAGCAACACCTTATTTTATGTCTTGTGCTTCTCCCATGACCACAGGAGGCCACCCCAATGGGAATGCTCCCTGAGCCAGCTTTTTCAGGAGGCTACACTGAGGACATGTCCTATATACCCTATCCTGGCTACACATTCTTTGGAGAAGAAGGCGGGACCGGAATTAGAACTTGACTTCTTATCTTACATTAGTTTATTCAGCATGATCTTCCTCTTGGTGCCAATAACAATTATTATTGTTTACTGCTGCCGAGCAGAGAGGTGTCTGAAAGCCCAGATGCTCTCGCCCCCGTGAACCACATGTACCTCTTGTGCAAGCGCACATGGCCCTGGAACCAACAGCCTCGCTGTGCATGTGGGTGAGACGGCATCTGGCCCCATATGGTTTACTGCTTGTCGGTGCTAAGGGTTCATGGGCTCTTCCTCTGCCTTCTTGGTTACCTTTATCCTCAGATTGCACTTCCCTTTGCCCTTCACCCTTCCAGTTACGAGCCTGGCTTCAGTTAGAAATACATGGGCTGCCAATGAGCCCTGAAACTCTTGACTTTGGTGTGTTAGTTCAAAGTTGTTCTGTAAGGAAATGTAATTTGGGGCAGTAGAAGCGATGGGATTTTTAATATTATGGAAACATGTAATTGGACAGGAGAGCCAGGAAGCGAGAGAAAATTAATTTGAACATCAATTTAATGGTTGAGGAAATTGAAGCCTCTGCGTCCCGAGCTAAGCTTGCCACCTGCGTAGTTCCTGCAGTGCATTCTGGAGGTGGCATTACGAGAGTCTTCTTGGCTTCTTTTAGACAGACTTTGCAGTTGTCAGGAATATTTCTGCTTGTTTGTTAGGCATTCAGTTTTGATTGAGAAAACTCTCTAAGTTTGGTTGGTGCAGGGTTTCATTTTAACTCATAGAACATTCTCGTATCAAAGCCAGTTTAATGAGCACCTGCACTTCAAAGCATCACCTGAAACGGTGAACCTTGTTTTTGCCTGACAGAGAAGGAAGGCCTCATCCAGGGGCTTTCAGACATGTCAGTACCCCTGAGCAGACCCTCCCATCCCCAAGCATGGAGTGGGCGGGAAGGATCCATCGTTAGACTTTTAATCGGTTTTTAAGTATAAAAAAAAATGATTTTGGCTATCAGTCGGTAGCCGGCCACAAATTGTGTTCATGCCAAGGCTTCTGAATTTCCATAGCGACAACGTAGGATTAACGGATCTGTACTTGGATCCGCAGTGATGCTGGGGAATCGGCTTTTTATTTGGATTCAGATAATGGGTGTTAATTAACACCCCTGTTGGGCTCCTTCTAACTTGAGGAGGAGAACGCCCTCTCGAGCAGGTGGTATCATCACTTACCTTATTGCTGAGAACCCTCACCTTGGCTGATGGCAGCACTTTTGGGTAAGTTACCTCGATTCCTGATTAAGGTGGTTCCAAAGACTCTTGAACAGAAATCCAGAAGATTCTTGCTTAAGAATCTTCTAAAGAAAGCCATTTTCGACATCGAGAACACAACTTAAAAGGAATTTTAGAAGTCAGCTGTTGTAGATCCGATATGTAAAACAATAAGATAGAAACTGAGTCAGTCTTGGGGAAAATGAACTGTCTACAGCTTTTTGGTTAATGAGTGTAGATTCAGCTGGCGCAAAGGGAAAGAGAAGTTTAACCCTTTGTGATTTTTTTTCTCCCGCTTACCAAATGTTTTCCTCTATATATGTATGTTATTTGTTTATTATACAGCCCTTTTTTGTCTGTTTCTCAAACTCTTGTGTAAATATCCATTAACAGTACAAATACCTTATAAGGGGGTCATGGCTTAATAGTCTTCCCAAATATTTTTATATAAATCTTTTCATTTGTAGTTACACGTGATTATAACTCATATCCTTTAACGTAGTCCCCAGGTTTATCCCGATCTTGGGAAATGGTTAAAAACAAAAGTCACCTGTGCTCCCTCTACTGGTTGGATTTCTTTGGAGCAGACATACTGCACGTTCATGCACGAGTTCATTGCTTTTGGTCAGGCTCATATCTGTGGTCACATTTTCTTGTCCTAAATTTACATGGCCTTTGAAAAGCAAAACTAGTGGCGTTCAAAACCGCGGGTTAAGAAGCTACTGACTTGGTGAGGGCTTGAGTGTCTTCCTTGCCACCCACTGTCCAGTGCTGGGAGGAGGGGCCCCATAACTTGGCATTTCTCCTTCTGCTACAGCAGTTAATGAAGAGACGCTGCTCTGAGTCTGGTGGCCACTGGCAGGGAACATCTTGGGTTCTCGTGTTGGCGGGCTTTCCCATTAGGTCTTTTGAAATCTGTCAAACATTGAGTGAAACCAGCAGATTTTGTTTGTTCTCACAGATCATTCAGACGTAAGGTGCCCCGCAGATTCCTCCAGAAACAACTATAGGGGACTTTTCCGGCCTGAGAAATGAGCACTGAGATAGGGTCTCATTTAGTTCAACCCAGCACGCACGTATCAAGCACCTACTCTCTGTTAGGTAGGCTTCACGGGGATTCGAGATGAGCAAGCCCACTGCCTTCTGCTCCCCTCCTGAGAAACACTGATCACCACCACCAAACCCTTCTCTCTCCGCCCCCAACTGAAACGAAATAATATCAGAAAGAAGAAAACAACAGCTGTGTCATTCCAGTTCAAAGAAAGACTTTGTAGGTAATGATGAGATCAGAAAATCTGTAGAAAAGATGTCTTTACGTGCTAAGTCCTTCACCCTGACTGGCAGACTTTGTGGAGCTTGCATTCTTTTTCCTATAAGCGATTGGTAACTTTCTTTTCGATAAGCTGTCACGAGATTAAGCATCTTTCCTGTTCTCAGTGGAATGTCTCCAGCTGGTGGTTGTCAGTGGAGAAATGGCTGATGCGGCGTGATAAACCTGCCTTTGTCTGTATATCTTTTACATCTGCACGCTGTGCCTTGTTCTCTCTATGATTCTAAAGCTGATACTCAGACTTTACATCATCTTCCTCCCACCCCACACTTGTTTATTTCCATCCACATTCAACGTGAGTCTTTAGCTTTGTGGGTTGCTTGGACCTCAGGGTGTGTCCCAAACCACTGAATGCTTTATTGCTTCTGACCCCGGTACCAATTCCTTCCGGGCTAACAAAGATGGTCCCAGCCATCGAGTGCTACACAATGGGAAAGGAGGCAATAATGCTGTTCTGTAGTTTTATAAGTCACTGGAGAGTCTCTTCACAGTGTTGATGATCACAGATAGAATAAATCAATTAAGCGAGTTGATAGTGAATCCTCTACTTCAGGATTTTCTCGAGCAGCATTATCGGCATTTTGGACTAGATAATTCTTTGTTGTGGTAGGGCTTTCTTGTACATTTTGGGATGGTTTGTGGCGTCATTGACTTATGCCTACTAGATTCCAGTAGCACCCCCAAGTTGTGACAACCAAAATAGTCACTAGATAGTGCCAGGTGTTCTCAGGGAGCAGAGTCACCTCCTGTGGAGGACAACTGCTCTATCTAAGTGCTCCATCTTTTCATGCTGTTCCTGCACAAGTCTTCTCGGGCATTCTTTGGTTCATTTGTTTCATTTATTTACCCAGTAGTTATTAAATTTCTACGTATGCCTGCCTCTATGCAAGGTACTAGGAATATAAAGATGAAGTAGGCATCTTCTTATTCATGTTCAGACACCTATATATAAATATATATTTGAGCCAATTTTGAATGTATCATGGTTTCTCCACCGTTTTGATTTCTATCATTATTAAATGTCGAAAGTCTCCTTTTCTTAGTATTGCTCCCAGCCTATAACTCTGACGGGAATTTGAGTAATTAGGACTTCTTTAATCAATGTTGTGTTTCTGTTTCTGTCGCCTGTATCTTAGAGGAAAGCCCCTTGCAGTGTGGGTCAGTGTCCTTGGCTTTTGACACAGCTACGGACCTTAGAAAATGATAATGCTCTGTTAATCCATCAATTTCATACATGAATGCTTCAGTGATTTCAGATATGGCCTCTGCTTGTCATTTCAGATCTCCATTTCCTTATATTGTGATTTCTTTCATTTTCTTTAGCTAGCCACCTGAGGCTTCATATAAGGCGTGGTCATTCTAAGTTTTATGTAATGAAACTGTTGTTTGAGAACCAAGGTCGAGCTCTGCAGAAGGATGAAAATTTGGTTGCTTTCGGGCAGACTTGAAGTTAGCACGTGTCCTTTAGAATTTTTAGAAGCATATAAAAAGTGCTCGTGGGAAATCAAATTTACAGCAGTTATTTTTGTAGGAGGAGAGAAAGTAGGATGTATATCAAGGAGTTGTTTATAGATGGCTTCAACTGTGTTGGTAATTTTAATTTTTATGCAGCATGGGGTGTGTACTTGGGAGTTCATTATACTATTTTCTAATATATTTTTGTATATCTAAAACATTTAATAAGTTTTAAAAGAAAGATAGCCAGTTGAAAGTTTGTTTTTTGTTCCTGTGTCCTCCACTCTTTTAAGATACATGTTTGAGAATTAGGTGTCCATTTGCTAAACTATCCACGTTCCTGCCTGTGGAGAGGGGATGCGTACAATTATTTCAGATTCCTCGGCTTTTAAATCATGTGAATGGCACTGCCTTCTTGCACACGCTGTTGAAAAAAATTCGACAGGAAGTTAGGCTTCCTGCAGGGCGACCAGGTTCATCTGTAAAATGGTTAAGACCTATTAGGAATAAATTTCCCCAAAGGATGCTAGGAGCAGAACACCAAGACTCTGAATGACACTGAATGAATGACAGCCGGCCTGAGTTCTTGGCCTGGCGAATGCCAAAGGGGAGAATTAAATTGGAGAAGGAGGCGGAGAGGAGGAGGGAGGAGGTGGGTGGGGAGGAGCGACAAACCCTCTCCAACACACCCAAATGACCAGATTCATCATAGCACGAAACTTCACAAGTTACACCCACTCCCTCTGCCAGAAGCCGGGGGAGGAAGGCTGCCGCTTCCTCATTTCTGTTACTGGAAGTTTGAGATGTGAAGCAAGACAAAAGCAGCATGTGCGCCTCGCTGAGCAGTGGTGAGCTTTAATTTCAAACCCCTTCGTGGCACCGGCGAATTTCTTTGTGTTGGATGGGGGGACGGGGATTGGGGAGGTAGGGCAAGCCGCCGAAGGAGGGCTCTGCACAAGGAGGGGTCGGAGCGGAGCCCTGGGCTCCGCAGCTGCTGTGTTGGGGACCTGTGCGCCCCCAGCCTCTCGCACCGGATCAGCCAGCCCTGTCTCCATAGTGCTCCCGGCATCACCCACGTGGGTTCTGGCTCCCCGAAAACGGGGCTTTGAAAACGCTTCACCTTTACGGCCCCCCACCCCCGTTGCTTTTGGTAACCAAGGACTGTAGGAGATCCGGGGTCCGGAGGGAGGCTGTGGGATCATATTACCCACCCAAGGTGTGACCTGTCCCCGGGTGTCCTGCTGCGCATTCGGTAATTACAGGTCGGAGTCGTTGAAAACGAACCCCATTTTAGGATTTGATTCAAGGGAGAAAGACTTTCCGAGGCATATTCTGAAGCGGTGGTGCGGGCAGACTCCTGGACGGGAGTGAGGCGTGGAAAGTCTCCGGGTTCTCAGTGATTTTGTGTCTGATTAAGACAGTTCAGGGCAAGGCTTCCTGACTTTTGAGGTGTTATTTTGTCTATCTGGAACTTTTTTTTGAAAATGTCATCTTTCTGCGGCAGCCGGTTTATCTTCAGGTTGATTGCCTAAGTCAATTTCGGGTGGGGCGGGGAGAGGAAGTTTGGGTGGAGGGTGGCATTGGGGTTGGGATCATTGCAAGTGACACTTAGCATGTCCCAGCAAATGAGAAACTTTGCCAAAGGTAAAGTTTCTTGGAAACCTTTAGCTTTTATTTTGAGCCCCTCAAGGAAGCTTTCATTTGTCAGGTGTGGTATTTAGTCACCTGGCGGGGGTCAGAAGGAGGCTTTGGGGGTAATCTTACCTGTGTCATCTATTTCGTATCTGATCAACAGGTTAGTTCAGAGAAGCGAGAGATGGGAGTGTGCGTGCATGCTGTAAGTTTCACCTTCATAAGAATCTTCAGAGAATTCTTTTTAGGGCAAGAAACAAAGTTAAAGAAACGTAAAGAAATGTGTGGCTCTTAGGATATTTAGAGAAAACCAAATTTTATTTTAAAAGTGTTTCTCTCAGTTCTGGGGAGGGTGAGATCAGGAGGGTGTTGGCTGATTCTATCGTTTTCCTGATACCAGAGCTGAGTAGCCTGGCTCTCTCCGCGTACCTTCCCCTTGAACGTTGAAAGTCAAGGGACAGGAGAGGTTGCTGTGGTCCCAGTTTTACCGCTTTCATCCTCTAGCTTCTCTGACGTTAATGACAGAAAAGTCAAATGAAATGACTTTTAAACCAAACCAGACACGTCCCAGGAAAGCACAGGATTGTCCAGACTGTCACAACTGCTGGAACAGGTTCTAGCCTCGTTGTCTACTTAAGAAAGAACATGGCAGGTAGATGCGAACTTGATGCTGAATTTCCCCCCACCACCCCCCACCCCAAGCAGCCTTTAGCAATTCATTCAGCAGGAAAGACAACCAAACTGGATCTCGTGATACTGCTGGTGAAACTGACTAATATAGCCTTGTTCAGGGAGTTTTATGGAACCATAATCCTCAGCTAGAGAAAGGGGAATATGTTATTCATAAAGGTTTCTAGGCATTGTCACATGGGACATTAGAGGACATTGTCACGCAGACGTTTGAAATTGGATTAATTCTACGTTATGACCTTGAAGGTGTTACAATTTCAGTGTTCTTTTTTTTCTTATGGTCTCCTTAGCTCTCCCGTAAATAACCTCATTGACTCTGGCTGTTTGTAATTGTTTTTAAATGTAGATACAATTTGTTTAACAGAAATTGGCCCATTAAAATGATCTTGTTCTAGTAACTGAAACAAGGAATTTCCCCATTTCATGTATATTTTTAAATTTATTGGTATAAATTTGTACTTAATATTCTCTGATAAGATTTTTAAAGACTAGCATCTGTAAAAATGTTTCTTTTTTTCATTCCTGGCATTGGTTATTTGTACCTTTTCTCTTCTTGATCAGTCTTGCTAATATATTATCACTTTTATTGGTCTCTTGAAAGAACAAACTTTGGTTTTTGTTTGCATTTTAAATGAATCACAGACACTTTCTCTTTCTTAAGTTTACATGCATTTAAAACATTCTGCCCCTGTGGAACTCTGTCAAAAAAGTTTTAAGGGCCTTTAAAACTAAGTAACTGAGTCTCCTAGCTGTAAGGAGCAAGACATTATGTAT
>NW_011889014.1:1470107-1474511 GCF_000151845.1 Pteropus vampyrus
AAAAAAAAAAACACCAAAAAACACTTCTACCATTTGTTCTTTGTTAGGGGCCAACGATGTTAATCAGAGTACTTGTCCTATTTTAAATATTTTCATCTAAGATATCCTAGGTGGTTGGTGGTAAACTGGCTATGTATTTTCCCCTCCAATTTTTATTTTACCTTCCTGGATTTTTTTTCTTTGCTTCATCTTACCTCTTTGAGGGTCTCATTGCTCTGGTCCTACCCCCACCCTTCCTTTCTTCTTTCCTTCCTTCCTTTTCTTTTGCTCTCTTTAGGGTAGAAATGAAATCGGTACAAAGCTCAAAACTTGACCGAGACCAAAAAGTAAGTTAGTAGGGTTGCCTCTACGAAGGCGAAGTTTGTTAAACTTAGTGACTTCTGAATTAAACAGGGGCTAGGTGGTGCGGATGATCACCGTATTGATTTCGTATTGCCGTTGCATTTTCTGAGAATGGTTTTCCAGGGCTTGGACTTCTTGAGAACTTTTGGGGGAAGTGTAGGTTGATTAATGCTATGGCTGAACACATCAGCGGTAAAGCGTAGGGTGGAGGAGGTTGGCTGGTTAATATTCCTCCACAAAGGAATATAGTAAGTCCTCACTCGATGTCGAGAATAGGTTCTGCAGTTTTAAGTGAAATGTTGTATAACAAAACCAGTTTTACCATAGGCTACTTGATAAAAGCAAGAGTTCGGCTCCCATGCCATCTCATTAGCGTTATAATGGAACATTGGTTATCGAGGACGGTACATAGCATTTTCGAAGTCACTCAACCTTAAGCCATTTATTTTCCTTGGGATTTGTCAATTGAAAAAGTCCTGGGCGATATATGGCAAAATTAGTAATATTTAGATATCCAGTGTTGCAAAGGGCTGAACCGGGGACTGTCTTTATGGCTCTTTAGAGCTGCAGCATCACCGCAGCTCTGCCTACGGAATGAGCGTCGGTTTACATTTTGCATAGCGGATTGGCCTCAGCGGTGGAATTATCTTTGAAGACGACACGTTGGCTAGCCTGGTCTGGCCTGTCCGCTGGGCTCCAGTGCGTTGAGCCCCAGCTCTGGTGCTGCCGTTTGTTCTAGTGGGTGCTTTTCTGCGAGTGGAGAACAAGGGGGTGTCTAGTCTCCCCCTTCCCAACTGTACTTCTCCGGTTTATTTGGATTCTTCTGCCTGAAAAGAAGAATTAGCATGGCGTTCATTGGTAAAACTGTTTGGGGGAAAGATCGTTACTCTTGGAAAGTTGTCTTTGTTTAATGGTTAGGGGTGGATTTGCCGGATCTTGTGCTGGATCACAGAGCCTCATGCCATACGTCGGAATCGGATGTTCCAGTGTTTGAGAATTCTGACTTCCATAAATTGTGAGATTTTGGTGGGCAAGGATAAGCATGGCCAAGGTGCTTTCTACAAAGCCATAGTTGAATAAAGATCTGGTAAATGCTCCTTTGATTATTAAAATCCTAATGCTAAATTCTAATTTATTGAGTGTCTACAACATATGAAGTGCTTTTCCTGTGTTATCTTGTTAATGTTTCAGAGGATGATCTAGGAACTTCTAGAGGTCTGTAAAAAAGGAGCACAAAACCCACTATTGTCCTATATCTGCTCTTATAGGTAGAACCACTATGGACTGAGGCCCACCTTTCTAGACCCGAAAGCCAGGAGGAGGAGGAGGAGGGTTGGTACCATGGGGTGTGACACTCTGGACCCTAGTCTGTCACTTAGGAGGTGAGCAGGCCCTGCGGATGGCACGTTTGGAGATCTTGAGAAGCTTCTTCTGTTTGGGATGGGGTAAGTTGGGCAGAAGGCTGGGACAAGAGGATTCACACTTTTAAAGTCCTGATGGTCTTAGGATCCTGTCAACACGCTCTCATTTTGGGATGATAGAAAGTTCATTAGTCGTGACGACCGTTTTAGCGAGAAGAGGGATTGCTGACTCTGCCCACTCACAACTGGAAGCTTTGAGATTGATTTCCTGGGAAACTCCTGGTGCATAAGGTCCCATTCGTGTTAGGTTGTTCCCAGGGAAAAGCCAGTCTTTGGAACTCAGTGAAGAGGGTGTGGGTGCTGCACCCATGTCAGGGACACCGTGAGCTTGGTCAGCCCCATGATCCGTCACGCATTTGCAGTGTTTCCTTAGGATGCCGTGAGTCTTCCCGACTTTGCTTTCGCCTGCCCTCACGATACCAGGAAAAGGGAAGAAAGAACTGATGTGGACTCCCGCAGGGGAAACTTGGTACCAGAATGAGCTTTTTCTGAGGCTGTTGGACGTGAGATCATGTTACTTTTGAGAGAGAGTGTGAACCTTCATCTGAATTGCAAGTGGGTTCGGTTAAAGTGGGCTATTTCACGTGGGCCTCGCCGCCGCGCTCACATGGGAGGTCTTCACTGCATGACTGGCCGGGAGCTTCCCGCTGAAAGGAGCAAGCGGTTAACGTCCCCCAGTCCCCGGCACCCGCGAGAGGAAATGTGCTGTTAGACACCTTCCTGTCTCCTGCGTGTGGCACAGGCCTCTTCTAGGGAAGTCCAGCAGAAAGGGCTGTGTGTACTTCATCTCCCTTCTGCCCCGTGGGGACAGTGACCTCTGCCCCATGCAACCCTTTTCTACTTCACAGGGGGAAAATGATGTAGACCCAAAGGGCTTTATGACTATTCAGAGTCGCTGTTGTTCTGGTCAAGTTTGCCTTCCTCCTGTGAACGAACCCATCTGGGCCTTGTTAGTAGGTAACGTAATGTCACATTATTTAGCATTGAGCAGGTTTAGTAATATGCTGGTTGGTTCAGAATTTGAACAAAACTTGTGACTACCGACTTGATGGAGAAGTGGAATCACAGACATGATCCCTGCAAAGTTTTTTTTTTTTTCCTAATTATTTATTTTAATTTTATTTTATTGTGGTAAGAACACTTAACGTGAGCTCTCCCCTCAAGAGTTTTAAATGCACGTACAGTCTTCTTAACCATGGGTACGATATTTGACAGCAGCTCTCTAGAACTTATTCATCGGGCATAACTGGAAATGTATACCTGTTGATTAGCAATTCCCATTTCCCTCTTCCTGGCAACCATCATTCTATCCTTTGCTTCCACGAGTTCAGCTATTTTAGATACCCCATTTAAGCAGAATCATGCAACATTTGTCTTTGTGTGACTGCCTTATTTAACACAGCACAAATGTTGCCAAGGTTCATCCATGTTGTGGCATTTTGTAGGATTTCCTTTTTTAGGGCTGAATAATATTCCACTGCATGTATACAATGCACCTCCCCTCTCCCCACCCCTGCCCCATTCATCTGTCCCTGGACATTTAGTTTGCCTATTGTGAATGGGGCTGCAGTGAATGTGGGAGTGCTAATATCTCTTTAAGATATGCTTTCATTTCTGTCAGGTGAAAAATCCTCAGAAGTGGGGGTGCCGGATCATATGGGAGTTCTGTTTTTAATTTATTGAGGCACCTCTGTAGGGGCTGCCCGAGTCTGCATTCAGATCCCTGGTTCGTATTTTTCCTGGTTCACATTCTCTCACCCCGCATTCTGCATTCGCCGGGCCAGCTAGCAGATCTGCTGTAACTTGTTCCTCCAGTCTTTCCTGTTGCTCCTGGAGGCCTGAATCCAGACAGACCGGCTCGGCCACTCTGTTCTCTGCCTGTAGAGCAGTGTAGCAGCAGCCTAGAGACCTCTCTTTTTGCATTTACATGACATTGTATCGTCATAATTCTGTCCTTTGCCTTTTTAAGGGGTAAAAATAATATAAATGATAATAATAGAGTAACAGTAAAAACAACAATGACCCCTTTGGAGCTCACGCTGTTCCTGCTCCACCCCTGTCCCTTTCGATCCACTTTACCTTTGGCGCATATTAGCCTTTCCCCCGTCTGCTTCGCTCCCATGCAGCCAGCAACCCCTCCTCTTCGTTGGAGGGCTGCTCTCTGGGGTCGACCCCCATCTTTGATACAGGAGTCCTTGTACCCCCAGGGAAGTCCTCAGCCATTAGAAGGGCTCGTATATTTAGGGCAACTCTGAGATGATCCTGTCCTGTCTCCAAGAGTCTCTGTGGCCCCCTTTCCCCGCCCCCCGACTGGTTTTCTCTGGAAATGCTTCCTAATAAATAACTGAAACACGAATAGCCATCTCCGGCTTACATAACGTCTTCAAAGCGACAGAGTTAGAAAGTGGGGAGCTAGAATTTGAACTCCGGTCACCTGGCTCTGGGATCTCTGTTTTTAACCAGATGCTCCCATGTGTTGCTCCAAGGCAGGATGCTCATCCTTTGCTGTGTATGTCCCTCAGCATGGGTCATTGTGACCGCCACGGGGTGTTTTGTAAAGTCTGTTCAATGAATGGCTGACCAGGCTGGCCGACCTCAACACTGTCCCCCAGTCAGCCGTTCTGAGCCCCGTCCCTGGGTG
>NW_011889014.1:1475955-1490582 GCF_000151845.1 Pteropus vampyrus
TGTTCATGAATTTGTTCAAGGCAGTGTTGCCTGAAATACCATGTTTAGGTGGGACTTTTTTCGGGGCGTGGGGTGTCTAATTGCAAAATTGCAAAATTAGGGATCCAACTTTTTTAGATGTTCATCAACAGGTGAAACTTATCAAGCGTATTCTTCAGACACCTTCAGGAAAGTTCAGTAGCTTTATCCTTCTTTTTAAGAAGAAGGAGCTACTCTAGCTAGACTCAGGACTTCCTTGTCACTGTCTCTTTCTGTAGTGTAGCACACACAGCCCTGGATGCTGGTGCCTTGGTCTCATACAGCACGATGTCCTGTAGCCTTTTGCTGTCCTATCCCTCTCCTGCCCACATGGCGTAAACATTGGCATGGCAGGGACAGATGGCCACTCTGGGGCCTCCTTTGATGTCACATTTGGTTGCCTGGGTGGGAGGTAGGGGTGGTTGCAGCCCGTCTCCACGGGAGGAGAGGCCGACTGGGAAATACCCACTTGACAGTGGGTAAACAAAAGCTTAGCTCAGGAAAGCAGGGTGCCCCTGGTACATATGCAGGCCGGGCAATAATGGGGTCAGGTTTACAAAAGTGTGTTTAGCTTGGGAAGAAGCCAGTCGGCTCAAAGCACAGCCTCTCTTCTCTCTGCTCCTGATTGATGCTTGGCAGTGTTTAGTTTTATTGTGGGAACATGAATGGAAAGTGGGGAGGAAGAGGATGGAAGAAGGGAGTGGTAGGATCGCATGTAATTTACCATTGGAGCCAGAAAATATTTCATTCCAGAGGCCTGGGTTATCTTTGTTGGAGGCTCAGGTGAAAGGACCTGAAACCCTGGGAGAATCAAGGTAGAGCAGTGGGGACTCTTCACTGGTCAACGGCATCAGTCTGTGTAATGGAGACTGAAGGCTTTGATGGAAGCAGGAAGTTCAGTAATGAAGAATAGTGTCTGGATGGATGGGGGAGGGCACGAGGCTGAGGAATTACACCTGAAAGCAACATCAAGTTGTCTGTATGTACAATTGGATGGTTTTTCGTGGTTTTCATTTTAGGGGGAAAACTTCAGGTAATTGCAGTTGCCTCTGTGCAAATGAAACATGGATTTCGATCAAAACGAAAAGCTGAGAGCCATCTGTGTTGATTGCAAGCTTTACCTAGCCTACCCTCTGGGCGATAACTGTGGCTATTTCTTTGTTTAACACATCTGTGGAAGGCCCAGCAAACCAAATTAAGGTAATGTGTTCAAGTTAACAGAGTGGCACCTAGTTACTAGGCTTCACATTGTTGGGGAGGGGTAGGATGTGTAATGGAGTTAGTTCCTTTATTCATTTTTTTCAAGGAGTCATTCATTGGATAGCTAAGGGTACAATCCTTGGAGGTGCCTTTGAAGGATTCAGTGAGGTGTGACACACAGCTCACACGCCCTCAAGAAGTCGACGGTGTAGAAGGGAAGAAAAGATAATGCCACGGGAAAGTTCATAGCGGGCCAAATGAGCGGTATCACCTAGAAGTTTGGTAGATTCAAAGGGTCAGAACATTGGCCATTCAGTGGTGGAGCGATCAGGAAAATTATTAACGATAATACTATTATCGATTTCTGTTGCTTATTAAGAGCTTACTCTCAGCTTGACACAGTTCTGAATGCTTCACCTGTCTTAACGTGTTTCATCTTCCCACTGTGACCCAAGGAGCTATTATCATCCCAGCTTTACAGCAGAGGAAACCGAGGCAGAGAGAAGTAAAGGTGACCCACGCAACGCATGGCAAATCCAGTTAGACGCCCGGGGAGCCGGCCCTCCCAACTACGCTGAGCCTCTGTGGTCCTTTTCATTTCTGAATTTCCCATGTTGCTGGAACAGTCGGTGTAATATGTATGCTTTCGTGTAGGAGTCAGGGGCAAACAGGCAGTGTGGGTGCTTGCCGTTTTGACTCCACTGTACTGTAGAGGAATCTCGTTTGTACAGATGCCTGATGGGCCATTTAGTCATGAAAAGCTCACACTGACTTTTTTCTAGGTCCTTGGAGGGTGATTTTAATTATCATATAAATAGCGTAAATATGAGTGTGGGAGTTTGATTACTTGGTTCTTTGGTGGTGTTTCCGAAAGTTTTCTCTGGGTGATTCTTGAGTCAGTGTTGACATTGCTAGGGCACAGTGATTTTTCTCTTTCGGTGCACGGTCATTTCTTTCTTTCTTTTTTTAATTAGGTGAGGGTATTTTTAGCAAGCTCAGTCATTTGTGTTTTCAACAAAATGGTTATCAGTATTTGCCAGTTATTGTTTATTTAATAAAATAGGAAGGAGAGAAGGACACTGGACTAGGTGTTAAAAGACCCAAGTTCTGGACAGGAGTATCCCAACTTTGATGCCAGGAAAGCAAATTACGTGGGGAAGCAAATGGTATCCTTGAAATCCTTGTAATGTACAGAATTTTCTCATTATATGGTACCTGTAAGAGGGATCTTATGTATCAAGACTTAACATGTAGCTTGATATTATTGCATTATTTATTTCAACATATCGTTTGGACCTAGACGCGGTGGCTGGATTTTATATTTTCAGTGTCCTCTTTAAAATACTGTGTTATCTTCTGGTTGTATTTTCTTTTTAGTTCGAGAACAGGGGCTTTCATGTAGGATGTAAATAGAAACTAAAGAAAAGATCTGAAACTAATTTTCGGCAGTATAGAAATTAAACAAAACGGAGAAGCACAAGATTTTATTGCTAGCCGGGTAAAGAGAACATGGCAGTGTCTACTTGCTTTTTCTCAGTAATTGGATACATCGTGGATGGGTTATGTTTTCATTGGGGACTTATAGTTAAAAGAAAGCAAAAATCAGATCTGAATGTTAAATATTTTCCTCTTCTCAATGGCACTTCCAGTTGGGAGTTAAACTCGGATTGCTTGCCTCCGATTTCTATACAGATGCTCTTCATGTTATGATGGGTTTATATCTCCATGAACCCATTGTAAAGTGAAAATATCATAAGTCAAAATATCGTGAGTCATCGCTTAGCCTAGCCCACCTTAAATGTGCCCAGAACACTTACCTTAGCTTACATTGGGTAAAATTCTTAACCCAAAGATTATTTTATAACAAAGTGTTGACCGTCTCACGTAATTTATTATACATCTTTCTTTCGCACCAGAGGAAAGTTGAAAAATCATGAGTCGAACCATCCTAAGTCAGGGACTGTCTGTAATTTGAAATCAGATTGAAATTCTTCAAGTTGAGATGACCCCTGTCTATCCACCTGGCCTCTTTTCCAGTCCTCTCTTCACAAATGGGAGCGGGTATGAACGAATGCTCAGGAGTACTTTGGATGCGGTAAACAAATGCGTGTTGTGGGAAACTCATCTACAAAATATCAACCTTGGGTAGTAGATATGTTGTAAATGTCTATTTACATAAGTGAAAGGGAAAGCCTTCTAAGGTGCCTTGGGGTTTGATTTGAATTTTCGAAGCCCGCGTGGTGCCTTGGGAATTCCCGTTCCTGAAGTGGTATGGGGTCTTTTGTACTAGGAATGAATTTTGATTTCAGAAATTGCCGAGAATGAATTTTGGTATTAGAAATCACTGACAAACGGCTTATTTGTGTGTATCTGGTCGAAACACGTCGGAGCTCCTGGACACTTTTCCTCCTGTTTTCCCAGGGCTTATTGTGGCTGGTGGTCCTTGAGAAGGCTGGGCCAAGGGCTTTCTGTCTGTGTTGTGATATGGAGACCTCTTCTTTTCCAAGAGATGCATCTATCTGACTTGAATGCCCACGTTTCTCTGGTTTTTGTTTAATAACTACTCTGTAGATTTTGACGTAATTGATTGAATGTATGCTTACTTTTTCTAATTCATTTCTGTACCTATGTCCAGGGACTTTGCTGAAACCTTTGTTTTAAAATTTGTTATAATTTTTAAAGTTGTTATAATGTTCGAAATGCATTCACTGGTCAACAATTTTTTTAGCACCTTCTATGAGTTGCCTTCAGAGAGAGACTCATGGCATTCAGGGATGGAGATGACAGATAATGAACGGTAGATCCCTTGGTAAGATTCATGGACTAGTGGTACCATTTGGGAAAAAATGGGCTAAGTGTAATGAAGTTGACAACACAATCTTACAGATTTTATTAACAGAGACAAAAGAAAATATTCAAAACATATTTCAAGTTTCAGCGTTTATAAATCCATTCGAAGTACTTGACAAAACCACAGTGTTGGAAATGGATTTGCACGTGTATAAAACTAAAACCATACTTCTTCGACAAATTTAATTTCTTGAAAATGGCCTTAGAAAGAGAATTTCCTTGTCTGAAGCCTATTTTGTCTTCAGCTAAGATCTGTGCCTCACATTTCTCTATCTTTTTGCTCTGTAAGGTGTCGTTAAATATATATAAACATCTGTACAAAACCCTGCACACCAATGTTTGTAGCAGCTTTATTCATAATTGCCAAAATGTAGAAGGACCAAGATGTCTTTTAGTAGATAAATGGATAAGTAAGCTGTGGTCATCCAGACAATGGAATATTATTCAGCGCTAAAAGGAAATGAGCTATCAAGCCATAAAAAGACAAGGAGGAACCTTACATGCATATTACTAAGTGAAAGAAACAACTCGAAAAGCTACACATACCGTATGATTCCAGCTACTGACATACTGGAAAAGGCAGAACTATGGAGACAGTAAAAGGATGAGTGGTTGCCAGGGGTTAGCGAGGAGGGAGGGATGAACAGGCAGAGCACAGGGTTTTAGGGTAGTGAATATATTCTGTATGATAATTAATTATAATGGCAGATATATGTCCGTATACATTTGTCAAAACCTATAGAATGTACACCACCAAGTGTGTTCCCTAATATAAACTGTGGACTTTGGGTGATTACGATGTGTCAGTTTAGGTTCATCGATTGCAACAAACGTCCCACTCTAATAGGAGATGTTGATAATGGGGAGGCTGTACATGTGTGGGGGGCAGGGGGTGTGTGACATGTGTGGGTGGCAGGAGGTGTGTGAGAACTCTCTGTACTTTCTGTTCAGTTTTGCCGCGAGCCTTAATCTACTCCATAAAATAAAGTCTATTTCAAAACAAGAAGACAGCTGTGATTTCTCTTCATGGTCTCCAGCAAAATGTCTCTTGACCTAGCATTACTTGGCAAAGTCCTTTGCGGTTGGTGGACGGCACGGAGAATCCCTACCATGCACGAGCCTCTGATATTCAGAGAAAGGAATATGATAAGAACAAGGGTTTTTGTCCGGCAGCTTCATAGCTATGAAAGTTCTGTTCTGAGTTCCTGTTTTTTTCCTTTGACTATGTGTGGTGCCAGTGCTGTTGCTACCGAGGAATCAGTTTTTGGTGAACTGATTCCTTTGGTAGTTTCCGCGTTAGTGAAACTTCCCTACATTGGGCATGTGAGGGAGAAGTTGGGCTTTGACAGTATTTGAAAGTACAGTGGCTTAGGGACCAGAAATAGTCCTACCTTCATCCTGTTACCTTTCCATGGGGACTTGCCAAGGGGGCTTTGTGCATAGGGCACAGTCACATGGAACTGAGCAATTACAAAGATTTTTCTGGAAGTTCTAGTGTTTCTCCTTGCAGGTTGTCTTCTGCTTTTTTGACGTCATATTTGATGTCTTCAGTATTTACTGACCACTTCGCTTTGTGCTACGCCCACTTCCAAGGACTGGTGGTTCCTTAGTGAACAAGACCAAGGAGAATCTCCGTATTCATGTGACTGATGTTCTGGAAGCACAAGATAATAGAAAAATGAGCAAGTAGCTAAAACATAGGTTACGTTTTAGCGGTATGTCACCTGTTGGCAGGTGATCCTTGCAAGGGAGAACAATGCAGCGGGGGAAGGAGCTAGGAAGTGCTGGGCATTTGAACTTTTGAATGGGGGGCTAGGAAGGTCCCCTACTGCATGGGTGACATTGGAATGGAGTTGGCAATGGGTCGAGGAATCAGATCTTTTGTGAACAGACAGGGAGTCATGTAGGTAGACAGCAGGTCAGGCCTGGCATGTGGTGATGTAGCATGCAGGCCATGGGACTCGGGTAGAGAGAGCGGAGGGGAGAGCCGGCGGTGAGGACGAGAAGGATCCTGTCAGCGGAGGAGCCGACCGGACAGTTGGTGGGATAGCAGCCTTTGGAGGGTGGTGGTGGGGAGACATGGTCTGATTTGAGTTTTAATGGGTTCTCTCTGGTTGCAGTGCTGCCGCCAGGCGAGGCAGCCTTCTAGCTTTCACCGTTGCGCCCAGTAAATCGTCCCATCTGAGCAGTGGTGAGACTGTTAATGCTCACACAGCCCCTGTCCCACTGGTGCTATTAGGGCTTTCTTAATATTTTTCAACTGCTCTAGTTGCAAATCATTATAGTTAGTGAGAACGAGGACTTTCATCATGCCAGTTCAGTTAGCTGATGAATTCTATAATGAGTTCAATGCTGGAACATAATTTCGTGTTCTCTGCAGCCCGGTGTTTCATTTACCTTTAAAACAGAAGAATTGTCCTCCCTATGTGTAGCTCTGTTTTGCCTCTCAGGTCCTTTTGTCTCCTGTAACCAGATTCCACTCTTCTTTGCATCACATACTCCCCTCTTTGGTGTAGGCTGCTCCTCTGAGTTTTAGTTTGAAAAACGGGAATCATTTGTCATGTGCGTTCCCTTCTCACTGGAGCCACCTAAATCATAGCCTGAACACAGCTGGCGGGTCTCTGAGCCTTTCGAAAATCTAAACCTGAATTTTTTGGCATTTGCCTCTTGTTAGCCCGTTTTAAGTGGCATGTAGGAAACTTGTCCACAGATATTAGTTTACCAGTGTACTTTGAACAGAATAATAATAACTTTCACATCTGGTCCCCTTTTCATCCAGGGATCTTAAAACCCCAAGTGCACGTTAATTAAACCTCACATCACTGGAAGGTAGGGACAGGATGGAGGGAGATTGCTTTAATCACCACTGCAGGGACAGCCTCTGGGCCCTGCACGCTAACAGGCATTTTGCATTTCATGGATGCCTTTCATCTGGCATCTTAAGTGTTACCTGGTGGCAAGTGCATTATCATGCACGTCTGCAGGGAGTGGGATCTTGGGACTTGCCTTCACTTTTCAGTGTTACCATTGCAGAGGGCTTCTTTCTTTCTAGTTCTTGGGTTCTTGGGTAAGTCTCATTTAGGGGCCTTGGATCCCAACTTCACCTTAACTCTTTCACTCCAGAAAGCCTCCCAAGTGAGTTAGGTCAACAGAAAGGCAGGAGAGAGCATGTCATTCTCCAGACAAGGGGCTCAAGTCCGTTCCTGGTAAACGAGAACATTGTTTTAAGAAAAATAACACCGAACAACAACAAAAAAAAACAAATGAGAAAATGTTACGGGCTCGTTGTTGACAGGTGGAGGATTCAACTGTTAACCTGTGGGAGGGAAGTTAAGGGTCTGGCTTCCGCTGAAATCAGTGTATCTATACACAACCACAGTCCTTCTGCACTGTGAGCTCAGGATGACGCTGGGGTATGAGTGGGGAAGGCGAGCCTTGGCAGGGCATGAGAATGGTGCGAGGTACACGGTCGATTTGCTACAACCATCCTCTACAGCAGGGGTTCCCAACCCCAGTCCGCGTAGGAACATGGCTGGAGAGCGAAGCTTCATCTGTATTTGCGGACGCTCCCCAGCGCTAGCATCACCGCCTCAGCTCCACCTCAGGTCATCAGGCATTAGATTCTCACAGGAGCACTGGTCCCTGGTGCCAAAAAGGTTGCGGACTGCCGCCCTATAGCATGAGGAAGCTGATGGATATGAGGAACCAGTGATGGATTCTGCTGGGGTTAGGGGACTTGTGAGAATCCGAGCTCCCGAGCTAGCCTTTTCTTTCTTTCTCTTTCATATGTAATATTTTTAAATGATCATGTCCTTTCATTATAGAAAAACTAGAAGATTTAAATAAGCAAAAAGGGGACAATAAAAACTACCCCTTGGCCTGCTTCCAGAGGTGCCCCCTGCCAACATTTAGGTTATTTCCTTCTCGACTTCTTTTTTCTCCTCTGCTAAGTTGGTTTCTGAAGGATGTCAAGGAGGGTGAATGTTTTCCTGCACTTAATTCCATCAGTTTGGCTTCTCAGGTGTTATGTAAGGAGCACTTTTCACTTGCTTTTAAAATTCCACCATGAAATATTTAAAAACACGTAAGAACATGGAGAATAACACACTCTAAGAGGACAGTGTCAGCACTGAGCTCAAATCATGTGGAGAAGCTTGCAGTCTTAGGAGTGGGTGCAGGCCAGAGGAGCTCACTATTTCCTTCGATATTGTCTGCATGGGGCATTTCCGGTGGGTAACTTCCGGTATCTCTGCAGTAACAGGCTTATGTCATTCTCCCCATTTTTCGATCCTATAACTAAGGAGGCTCTGAGAGGCTGAAGGATCTGCTCACCATAGCACATAGATCATTGCAAGGCCGGACATGTCATGTGAGCCTGTTACCATGTCACTTGAATGCTGTTCCCTCTTCACACTTTATTTCGGGTCCCCAAACTCAACCATTCTTGCCCCCCAAACATCATTTTTTTTGAGTGCGTGCGTCATGGATATTTTTCTTGACAAAGTATGTTTGAAAGTATAAAGTGAACAAAATTGAGCTGATTTTGTGTGTCGGGAGTGGGGGGGAGATAAAATATCTGTAACACAAAATTCACCATTTTAGACATTTTTAACAGTTCAGCAGAATTCAGTACATTTATAAGGTTATGCAACCTCTACCACTGTCTATTTCTAGAACTTTTTCAACATCCCAAACAAAAACTCTATACCCATTAAGCAATACCCGCCTCCCCCAATCTCTAACTTCTGGTCTACATTCTTTGCCTATTCCAGATAGGCGAGTCCTCATTGAAGTGGAATCATACAATATTTGTCCTTTCGTGACTGGGTTATTTCACTTAGCATAATGTTTTCAAGGTTCATTCATCCCGTAGCATATATCAGCAATTCATTCCTTTTTTGACTGAATAATATTTCATTATATATGCATACTACATTTTATTTGCCCATTCGTCTGTCAGTGGACATTCATATTTTTACCTTTTGCCTTTGTGAATAGTGCTGCCATGAACGTTGGTCATACAACTCAACAACAACAGACAACGCAATTAAAAAAATGGGGAAATAGACATTTCTCCAAAGAAAATATACAAATGGCCAGTGAAAGGGTGCTTAACATTATTAGTCATTAGGGAAATGCAAATCAAAACAATGAGATACCACTTCACACCCACTAGAATAGATGTAATAATAATAATGAAAGAAAAATAGGTAAATGGGCCTTCCTGTCTCAGGAAACCTCAGGCTCAGGGACATGACACACACACTATTCCATTAAGCTGAATGCTGTCTTAGTTCCAAAACACAAGTATTTTGTCACCTTTGATCTGATAAAAGTGAACCACTCAGAGTGTTGATTAGTTTTCAGCAAGAGGGCTAATTGTGTCAGAACCATAGCGCAGGAGAAGAATGCCACGTTTGTGTTTTAATAAACATTCAGATAGAAATGCACTTCTTTGTTTACTCCCCATAAAAGTGCTCCCCTTTTTGAAAGGTGAACACCACCCTTTCACTTGAGGATGGCTGCATTTCACGACTGTCTAAATCAGCGAGAACCTTTTCTTGAAATATTTTGGCTGTTTAATTAGGAATAGGTAATGATGAAACAGTGATTTTTAAAGTAATTATCTTAACATCCCGTCAGTTCTCTGTTGGAGACAGGAAGTATAGGTAGGTGACAATTTTCAATTTTGTAGGTTTCAGAATCCTAGAACCCCAGAAGCACACTGGTGACCCTCTGATTTAACTCCCTCTCCTACTGACACCCAGCATCTTAATATGGTTCATTACTCTTGGTAAGCACTTAGTAGAATTAATGAATGAATGCTCTATATGTTCTGCTGTATTGCTACTCTTTGTTTTGTGACATAATTTCACGGCCATTTTGTTAGCGATGTTCTCCTCTCCTGTCAGATTAAATTTATTTATATGTAGCGGAAGTTTTATGCGGTTTTGTCAGCAGGCTTGGTGACCCTCACAAAATAAGTACACTTATGTCATAAAACTTTTGTGGGTCCCTCTCATTTGAAGAGCTGCTAAAAGCCATGGAACTCTTTTTATACAAATGCAGATATACCCATACGCATAATTTTATATCCCATTCCAGAAGGTTCAAAGGCCTTTGAAAGTTCTCCAGAGATCCTATGCTAAGCGCCTTTGTATTAGGTCAATTCCCAGGGCCTACGCAAAACTGCCAAAGTTAGCAAATCTATGTGACCCCTGCCCTTTAAAAGCAGGAACATTATTTTTAAACAAGAAATAGCTTCACGTAGAAACTTGTAATTTCTATCCGGGCTGTGGTTTTAAACTAAGGGTTGAAACCCTTTTGGGATTTATAAAATAATTTTAGTGGTTTGGGGCCAACATTACCAAAACAATGTAATAGAACAGAATAGAAAAGAAGCCAGGCCATATTGTCTATATAGTGGGTTGAAATGAAAAATATGGGTCCCAGTTTGAGAAAGCTGATGTCTGCTCTGCTTGCTTTGCCATATAGTATTTAGGACAGTGGGAACAATTTAAAGAAATTCATGCTTTCTTTTCTTGATATGTTTTGACTGTGTCGGCTCTGTTTCTTCCTTATAAAAAGGTTCAAGAGTCCAGTGTTCCTACTAACACATTTATTTCTTAGCATCCCACCCCCAGTCATCACTTATCCACAGGTGAACTGAGGACACCTCTAATGAAAATCAGCTTAAGGCCCGCCGTCGAAGCCTCTCTCCATTCTTCCGTTACATTCAGACTCTTCCGCGTTCCTGCTAAGGAAGGATCAGTGTGATCACCTTGCCCCCACTTTTCTACCTTAGACAAGAGACATAATGGTTCTTAAACTCAGTTTCCTCATCTGTAAAATGGTCCTGATAATAATAATAATGGCTTTCTCCCAGGATTGATGGGAAGATTAAATAAGCCTGTGTATGTAAAATACGTTGCATAAATCTTCAATAAGCAGTAATTGGTAGTCTTAGTAATGGTTGAACTGTCTGTACACCATAGAAGAGTTACATTTCAGGCTTCCCATCGTATGTTCCAGAATCAGTCCATTCTGGCTGCATTAACCGAGTAGCCGAGCACTCTGGGCGTTGTAGTGTCCTTGTTTCAAAGCATCTGCTTAATCTTTTTATTATTATTATTATTTTTTAATGCAGTCTATTTAACTCCTGATTTTTTTGGTATAAATGATTTTGCCTCCACACTTTATAATGACATTAAAAGAACAATCTGCCTTTCCTTTCTCTATATTGTGAACCAACATTCTGTTCACTTGCAAATGTTGGTTGTTTGGAACCCAGATGGGAGTCTCCACGAAGACTCAGAATATCACTGAAACTCGATTGCCAGGATCTGTTATTAAAGTTAATGTGGTAAAAAAAAAAAAAAAAAAAAAATGTAAAAAATGCGCAAAGAGAGGTAAGAAATTTTCCTGGTATTTTCCTCTCCTCAGAATTACTTTTTGTAGGTATTATGTTAATCTTTAAGAAAAACAGTTTGTTGAATTTCCAGGATTATCAGAACATACTCCGAACAAATGTCTACCCCAAATAAATGTATTCAAATCTTTAGAAAAGATAATTTATTTATGAAAACCTTGCTTCTCCTCCACTCTTAGTGTATTGCAAGAAGATTTAAGTTTAAGCTTGTTGTATCTTATAAAATAATATGTAGAACATACTCTGTGCATATAAACATTCTTTTTGCACCCGGCTGGTGAGTAGCTGCTATTATTAAAGGTTGCCTGTGATGTGGGTTTGAGAACATTGCTGACCTTCCTTAAAATCCCGCCTCCTGACCCTCCTGTCTCACGCCTGGCCCCATTCATGCACGCCTCCTATTTACATAATGTTTTCATGTTCTCGTTTCTCCCTTTCACTCTCTCTGGCTGGTAAAAGTTTTCCTTAGGAAGGAAGATAATTACTAGTATCTGGCAGAGTTTTATAGGAAAGGGGCACGACTCTCAGGTCACATAGACCAACGTGGAATTCCGCCTCAGCTACTTCTAAGAACTTGGGCCATGTAGTTGACCTCTCTGAGCTTCAATTTGCTCATCTGTAAAATGGGCCTCTTATTATGTATGCATTGGATTCAGTGACCACTTCATACTGGTAAGACTCAAGTTTATGTCTTTGAAAGTATATGTTTCTTAGGGAGAGAAATAAAAATAAACAACGAATAGTGGATGTTTTGATTGTTATTCATCTGGGTAGGGAATGTATTTCGTGAAAAAGGAAGGTGTTTTTAGAACCCCTGACATCTCATTATTTCTCAGTTTTCCAACTGTTTGCAAGAGTTCTGACATTATATGCTGCCAATACATACTGATATTTCTATTATACATACTAATGACATGGTACTGATGATAGTGACTAACATTTATTGATCATTTTTAATGTTCCCAGCCTAGTGTTCTGTGTTTTTGCATTCTATCACGTTTAACCTTCAAAGCTTATTTGGGGGTGGAGTAGTGGTGGTGGTGGTGAGGTATTATTAGGAAGAATCATTAGAATTGATTTCCCATTACTTACAGATGAGAAGCCGAAGTTTAGTGATGTTAAGAAGTTAAGAAGCTCACCCAGTCGTCTTCCTGACCCCAGAGCCTAACTCCTCGAGCACTGCTCAGTCCTCTGTCTATGGAGGGTAGAGATAACTAGGCGGGTGAGTCAGGGTAGCCGGCCCCTCCCCCACCGCCCATTCACACACTGCTCTTCGTGCCCTGATATATTCCAACGTGGAGGAAATGGAGCCTTTGTGAAATTTTTCATAGATGCAGGTATGAGAGAATGAGTCTTTTAAGAAATTATTCACTTAATTGGGTCACGGGTGATAATACACTACTTCTCATTGCCCTTTGGGCCAAAATCTATACCATGATTCCCTGGGAGCCTTGGTGGGCATTTTTGGATTGCTTTCATGTCAGCATTTAAAGCTTTAGTCTTTGATTGGGTGGCGTCTTAAAGAGAAAACAATTTCTTAGTAATATGAACTGTTCTCAAGGTAGAGTTCATCCCCTTTTTAGGAAACTGGCAGCTTAATTTAAGGCCTCCTCCTCACTTTGGAGGATATTAATTCCCCTGAGTTAGCCATTTTTGACCATGTGTCTCTTAACCCATCAATGAAGTGTCAGAAAACATTTCCTGACCGTGAAGACACTGAGCAAGGGAATCGAGATTTTCCTCCTCGGCTCTAGAACAAATGTCTTGGTCATCCATTATTTACATGTCGTGAGGGAGTTCCGGCCAGCCGATGCTACCGTCTCTCAAGAAAAGTTAAAATGCAGTCCTTCGTTGGAGGCTCACATTGCACTGGTCACTGAGCTAAATGTAAATATCTAAAAAAAAAAATGCAAATTATACTTTGATATAGAAATAAACATTTTGACATACTGCCTTAAACCATTTCCTTGGTGACTACAGTCAACACCATCTTCATTCTTACATCTGGCATGGCCGGGTAACCCTTCTTTTAGGGTCGTTGGCTGCACTAACGAGAACGCCTTTCTAACATATCTGCTCTGTCATTTCGATGTCACTAATTTGGTAGATAAGAACGCAGTAGTAGGGGTTCCATTTGGGAGCGTTTAACTTCTACTTCTTAAAGGTGGCTGGTAAGTCTGGGTTGTCAGGAGTCCAGTGTGTCTCCATTTTGGAAACATTTAAGACATTTTATAAGAATTCCATGGTGGGAAATTTCCAAGACGTCTTTGGAGCTGGTAGCCTTATAACCATCCAGAAGATTCTCAACAAAAGTTCGTTAACCCAAGGCAGTTTTGTGCCTCGATAGGCTTACTCCTTTAATATACAGCCTTAAACTTCAGTGATATCATACACTCAGAGGGTTACTTGATGTTCTCACCAAGGTTTTCTTCAGGTCGCCGCAGGAGGGGTGATAGTTTCTTTCTCGCCCCACCTCTGTCTCCACAAGGTCATTCAGGGACCCAAGCTTGCTCCGTCTGGTTGGCTTCTCTGTGCAAGAAAGAGAGGAAAGAATGTCTGGAGTGTCTCAGGGGAGGTGTCCCGTGTAGCTTCTGGGAGTGATCAGCATCATTGGAGCCCACATTCCATTGTCCATAATGCAAGCCTGGGACCCCCATGTAGCTGCGACTGGGCTGGACAGCCACATTTCCTCGTTTCTCAGGTGAAAAAGGAATCAGTTTCATGTCTCTGCCACGGGTGAACATTCAAACTTAATCTGAAGGTGACGTGTTTCTCCTAGGAAGATCTTGACGGGAATTTACTGGACGCGGTAGTTAGGTATTTGATCTGAATTCCAGATCCATTTTCATCGTAGGTGTTTATGAGCTTCCCACAAATGGAGAAGAAGGGGATTGGGGCTTAAAAACTTTTTTTTAAAGTGCTGCACTGGGGACTTTTCTTCTTTGTCTAATGATGTGTTTATAACCTGCACAAAGATTCAGGGTAAATGTCTGATCGTGTGTAATGCATTCTAGTTATAATCACATTTAGGTTTTTTAGATGGTTTCTTTGTGGATCTGTGCTACCTTTGGAGATTCCTTTAACATTCATCTTTGTACCTCACTTTGCTCTGAGTTAACCACCGTATACG
>NW_011889014.1:1490922-1498118 GCF_000151845.1 Pteropus vampyrus
CTCGCCCCACCTCTGTCTCCACAAGGTCATTCAGGGACCCAAGCTTGCTCCGTCTGGTTGGCTTCTCTGTGCAAGAAAGAGAGGAAAGAATGTCTGGAGTGTCTCAGGGGAGGTGTCCCGTGTAGCTTCTGGGAGTGATCAGCATCATTGGAGCCCACATTCCATTGTCCATAATGCAAGCCTGGGACCCCCATGTAGCTGTGACTGGGCTGGAAAGCCACATTTCCTCGTTTCTCAGGTGAAAAAGGAATCAGTTTCATGTCTCTGCCATGGGTGAACATTCAAACTTAATCTGAAGGTGATGTGTTTCTCCTAGGAAGATCTTGACGGGAATTCACTGGACGCGGTAGTTAGGTATTTGATCTGAATTCCAGATCCATTTTCATCGTAGGTGTTTATGAGCTTCCCACAAATGGAGAAGAAGGGAATTGGGGCTTAAAAACTTTTTTTTAAAGTGCTGCACTGGGGCCTTTTCTTCTTTGTCTAAGATGTGTTTATAACCTGCACAATGATTCAGGGTAAATGTCTGATCGTGTGTAATGCATTCTAGTTATAATCAAATTTAGGTTTTTTAGATGGTTTCTTTGTGGATCTGTGCTACCTTTGGAGATTCCTTTAACATTCATCTTTGTACCTCACTTTGCTCTGAGTTAACCACCGTATACGACTGTTTAGGGTTACAAGGCCACCTCTCCGTGTTTCCTCAGCTGAGAAGCGGCTCTCTTGACTTCTCAGGAGAGCTCAGGCCAGACTTTCACGTCCAGGAGTGGAAAGTTCCAGCTATGCGATCTTCATAAGAGATTTTCCCCTCCCCTATAAATTGCAGAGCTTTTCATCTTGAATAATAATTTTGGAAGCGTTTGACATTTCACATTTTCCCGGTCATCTTCGACAGAATAGGCTGAGCATGAATTAATCTTTAGTCAGGTTTGTTTCCTCCTGTGCTGAGATTTGGCGCAGTAGAGGTTATGGAGGTTGGACCAGAGTGACGAGGCTTTGGAGATAATTGCTCTTGGTCGCTTCATTCCCTTTTGTCACGTCTAGTATGGTTTTCTGTCCCTTTTTCCTCCTCCCCACCAGGACTAGTCCCTCTAGCTCCTTGCCTTTAGTTTTACCCTAGGCTGCCAAACCAGATAACCAAGCTTGTTTAATTGAGAATCGGTAGGCTCTAAATAAGGACTAATACAGACGGACTCCCATTGCCGACAGAATCAAGTTCAAATTCCTCGTCCTGGCATCTGCAGTGTTTGGTGGCCAGCTAATCTGGATTTAGTGTTGCAAAGTTGCAGCAACCCCCACCCTCGTCACACACATACACTACACGTTCTTCGCGAACTACACCAAGTTATTATCATCATAATCCATTTAATCATAATAAATATCAACAAACATTTGCTGAGTACTTACTGTGTGCCAGGGTCTCTTGTAGAATATGTTAAAGCATTTAACCCTCCTGAGGACTAAGGCATTTAGAATATATTAAATGTAGATTAAATTGTCAAGTATTTTAATCAATCAACAATTATGTTAGTACCTAATGTTACATATAATTATTAATCTAATAATTAAGTGTAGATTAAATGTTAAATATATAGGTATATGGAATATATTAAAGCACTTAAGCCCCTCTCCACCCCTCCGGGGACAAGCAGAGTAATTTTATCATCTCCCTTTTACAAAGGAGGAAAGGATGATGTAAAGGTTACATAACTTGCCCAAGGTCCCACCGCTAGGGGGCGCCAGAGCTAACCATTGTGTATTACTGTAGCAACTCTATTTGGTGAATTCCCCTCCCCATCCTTTAGTTCTTCTTGGGGAGACTCCTAATTTGTATCCTCAGAGCTCAGCTGAGGCTCTACATCTTCCTATAACTTTCCCTCATCTCCCTCCTCCCTCCTCCAGGATCCAGTGTTACCTATTTCTTCTGCTCGCCAACCCCCACTCCCTCTCTGAGACTTGAGCTCCTGGAGGATAGGACCTTTACTGAATGCTGGTGGAATTGATCAGCATTAGAGATTTTTGTGCCAATCTCCGTTTTCCAGGCGACAAAACCGAGACCCAGTGTAGGTCTGTCACAGAGCTGTCTGGAGTAGATCTGAGACTAGAACCCACATCTTCAGAGTGTGACGGAATGGTGAGTGGAGCACTCAACAGTGATTTGGGTCTTGTTCCATAATTCCCGGTGGTGCGTGGATGGCTCACTGAGGGCTGTCAGGTGCGGGGGTTGTTTCCAAGCGTTCTACGCCCTTATCGTGTACCTGGAGTGTTGGCGATGTAGCGGTGGCTTGGCATCGAAGTACACAGGCCCCGAATTTGCACAGAGCTGCTGTGACCGAGGATTCCGATATTCTGGTGAGAACACGAGCACACAAACACATGTGGCTTTGTTTTTGTAAGATGAAACCGGCAAATTTTGTACATTTTCATTAATTTGCATGTGTAGTAAATCACCTGTGAAATATGTTATTAGTTCATTATATAAATCATCCATAACCATTCTGTACCTGTGTCTAGAACTTAGAATGCATAAATACGCCGTGGTGCTTGAAATTTTGTTTTTATTTTGAAATCGTCACAAACTTTGAGAAAAAAGTTGGCAATATAGTATAAAGATTTTTTTTTTTCTCTTCTAAATCACTTGAGAGTAAGTTAGTATTACCCTGGATGTGAGTGTTTTTTTTTTTTCTGTAAACAAAGACACTCTTCCACACAACTACCCTTCAGGGCTCAAAATCATGAAATAAACAGATATGTTACCAGCAGCTCCTCACACCACATTCCATCCAGTTCGTTATTTGTTCTGAGCGCCATAAGGATGCTGCCCTTTCAGACAGCACATGTGTCCAGGTGGAATCGTGTGTTGTGTTGAGTCGTGAAATGACTTTAGACTCCTTCAGTCAGGAACAGCTCCTCAGTCTTCATTCTCATGACTTTGATACTTTTGGAGAGCTCAGGCTAGTTATTTTGTTTTATGTCCCTCAGTCTGCCTTCACGTGACTTTTCTTGAGAGCAGATCCACACTCTGCATCACTGGTAGACACACCGTGAGTGATGGTGTGTCATCAACTGGGCCTTCCCTGGGAACTCCCGATTTGACCTGTACCATTTTTGATGATGTCCATTCTCCTTGGTCTCTTGATTAGAACAGTGTCTGCCAGCCTTCTCTGCTGGGAACTTAACTCTTCCCTTTTGTATTTAGTAAATGTTTTATAGAGAGATAATTTGAAACTATGTAGACCTCCTATTTCTTATCAGACTTTGAATTTATTCACTTGCTCGCTTGCTTGCTCACTCGCTCACTCACGGTTTCCTGTTTGAGTCAACAGGTTATAAGAGGATTTATTTTGATATTCAGGTCCTCCCTGATTTGGCCTGGGGGAGGGGGGATGTGTGTTTCCTCCAAGCTGGCTCCTGTGTCCTCTTGTGTCCCCTTACTCCTCAGTTCATTACGACTCTGATGCACCCTGGCTGCTCCCCTCTGTGGGTGCCTGCCTGCCCCTTCCCCGATCACCCCGCTTGGGCTCTGACACCCCCATACCAGGCCACTCCTATAAGGGGGCACCCTCCCCCCTCTAGTCACCAGGTTTTTATGAAGTATATTCTGTGGTTATCTTGAGGTCAATATACCATAGACATTTTTTATGAAAGTTTTAGGGGAGAATTGGTGTTGTTTCTAAATCGTAAGAACGGTGAGGCCTGTTTAGAATTTGTACGCTGGCACGGAAGGATAGCTTCGGAGCCTCCAGGCACATTCTTACACAAATTGTTAAAAGACTTAGGAGAGGTTCAGTCATGTTAAAACTCAAGTTTGAAATTGTTGTCATCACTTTTTTTTCCACAGCTGGGTGTTGGTAAGATTTCCAGAGCGATCGAAAAGCAGCTTTCTCAAGAAGAGGGGATGCGGGAGGGCGAGGTTGCTCCTCGCTGGCCAGCGGCTATCAGAGGGACCAGCCAGGGTTATTTTTCAGCTGTTATCTGTAGTTCTGTCAGGAAGGGGAATAGCTGAGAACTAGTTTCTCTTCTTATTGTCTCTCCTTCATCCAATTTCCTTTCCTTTTCCCCTTTCCTTCCCATCTGTGCTGCTCCCCCATTGCTTCTCAATTCTGTGAGCCTGCCTTTCTCCTCAGCTGCAGAGCCAAATGCTCATTCATTACCACTTAACTTTTCCACATGGTTTCTTATCATTTGGCACTCTAAAAATAATCAACTAAAATTCTTGCCTCTAAATTCGATTTTTAAAAATTATTTATAGATAGATGGTTTTAAAAAAGCAATATTTTAGTGAAACGATAACCATAACGAATGCTTTTAGTTGCACATCCATGTAAAGCAAAATATTTAAAATTTATACCATTTATTTTATAAATATACGTCCCCCCCCTTCTCTTATACACATACACGAGTGTCATAAAAAACTTATCTGAGATAGGAGTTAGGTAAATTTATAAATTCAAAACATGTAAAGGACATAATATTATAATGTTATCAGAATTGACTAAGACTAGAAAAGTTCTTTTTGTCCACTTGAATTTTAAGTACGCACACCCACATTGAAAAAACTCTAACCATGTTCTCATTTTAGGAGATCGCTTTTTACCTTTGACACATGGTAGTTGTTTGGCTGAATTGAATTGAACTGGACCCCCAATTTTGAGACTTGCGGGATTGATTTTCTAAAAACAGATTCTCCTGATGACTTCTCGAAACAAAGAGTATTTGAAAACTTAAAACTGGGTTTGAATTGGTGTACCCTGATTCTTTATGGACCCTAAACTTTCAGGATTTTCTTTCTTTCCTTCTTTGCTTTCTTCTCTTTCTCTGTCTTCCTTCCTTCCAAATACTTATTTCTGTCGCTGCTGTTTGTCATGTCTCATACCTTTAGGACTAACAGATGGAAAGTGTTTAGGTAGGTCTGGAGTTTCAGAGGAAATTGAAAAGAGGGCCTTTTTTTTCCTTTTTTTTTTGCTTTAGTTGTAGAGCATGTCTGTAGCATTCACAGAAAAATAGAGCCTATAGCTCTCAGAAGCCCCGCAAATCATTGCTTCTGGTCACCGGGAGCTTGGGGTAGAATTTCCTATAAATTCACTGTATCATTTGCTTTGGTTTTATCATAGTCCTTTTCTCCCCCAAAGAGTGGTTTTTCACAGGTCTTTCCAGTTTTAACAATTATAAATTATTTTGATGCTAATGATTGCGAAGGTTGTGCTGCTCTGCAACCCAGAAGATTTAAATCCAGAAGTTACTTAAAATTGACTATGAATAGCATTGCAGGACAGTTTTGTGAGATATTTGACATCTCAAGTATATGTTGAGTAATAATGTTTTTATTCTCTGAGCCTAATATCTACCTGGGTAGGAGAAATAGTCAATTACATGTGTCTAATATACATTCATAATTTTACCTCGGACATATATCCTGTCTGAGCTTCTTTTGTGCTTCTCAGTGCTCTTATTTAATGCCCTTGTCTGCATTCCATAGTTATAGGTTGTGTAATAAGAGAGTCTAGAGAAAAGAATAAGACATGGTACCCAGGGTTTTCATTGTGTAGTTTTTAATTCCAGTGTATTAATCTAGCTCTTATAAAGTAGTCCCTGTAGAAACAGACCCCTGGTTTCCAAGCCTGGGCCCTTCCTGGCTGACTTATGAGGATATGATCACATCTGTGTCAAAGAGTTGATGAGACATCCCGACCTCATTCCAATCCTAAGCCCTTAGTGTCAGACATATTAGCTATGGTTTATGCTTGTTAACAGAAAGTGATCCTGTCATGTAACCTCACTCTCTAGATGAACTCTGCTCTAAAATTCATCATTCAGATTCATCTTTACTGTTACTTCCAAACGTACTTGGGTCGTATCTAGTCCATGTCAAATTTTTGGTGCTGGTTTTTCTGAGTCAACTTAGCAGCAGACATGTTTGGTTATTGGTACCTCCTACCATGAGATTTCGGGTATTTAGTTTTGATCCCTTTAAACTATGACCTTTTAAATCTAAATATTATAGGATTAGTATTTTAGTAAATCTATACTTTAGTATGTTTATATTTAGTAATCTGATTTGCTTTGTGTATTCCTGACAAATCATGGGATAATAAATAATGTATTGCCATTGGCATACTCTTTGCAAAATACTTAAGTTTTTATCTCTAGTTATCTTTAATCGGTCAACACGGTTACTTATATTTAGAAGCCGAATCTTCCGTGACTTTAATTTTGGGTAACAATAATCTTTTGGGAAAGTTTGCAAAGACATAAAAGAACTAGAGAATTGGTGTATTATTTTATAAGGTTTTGGTCTATTGAGTTGTCACTTTTCATCCTCATAGTTTACGATTGAAGACGGATACTGGTTGCCTCTCATGACTATTATGTGCTTTCCTATTCCTTACGAAGCCTTCATGTGTTTTTATTGTAATCAATAAGGGATGAGATTTTATAAATTCAGGCACTAATTTCAAGAACATATTTTTGTACCTGCTTATTTTTTGAAAATTTCTAATTACAATGCAAGAGCCTGGAGATTATGATTATAATCAGTATCGAGGTGTAATGAAAGATCCCACATTTTTTTTCAGGCTACCATGTACCGATCACTTCTGTGGTTCAGACAGTGGACTGTGTGGTTTTCAAGGGACTGTACCATTTACTCTTCTTTTCCTTGTTTTACCAAGGAGGAAACTGAGTCCTAGTGACACAGAGTAACTTTCCACAGTCACTTAAGTATTAAATAGCAGATGCAAAATTCCCACCCGATTCCGTCTGGCTCTAGAGTCCATTCTTTGAGCACTAATCTTTTAGTCTCAGACACTTAGTGGCTAATGACATGCAGTCGAGTTTGAGACTAGTCTTGTCTGGGAACAGATCTGATTTTGACTTATGCTGTTGGGTGTCTCAGAATTGCTCAAGACCTGTTCATTATCTTTTCAGATTTCATTTTGAGATTAATAATTAACCCTTAAGGGCTTTTCCCATTGTGTCAAGTTCAAACAAAAGAAGCTGACAGACTCCCAATATAAATTAAATGTACGTAACAAACAAACAGCACAAGCCCCAGCAAGAAATAACAGTTGACAGGTTTAGTGTTTGCTCCACTGAAAGCTGGGCCAATGTCAGCAGTTAATTGCATTCTCAGAAATGTCACGGGAGCAGGGGAGGGCGGTGGCATGGATCCACGGCCAAGTTTACTTCTTGAAAAC
>NW_011889014.1:1500523-1515568 GCF_000151845.1 Pteropus vampyrus
TACTGTGATTTTATAGTGAAATTATTTCCAAATACCAAATATTAATCTCCACAATTAGAAATGTTTCCTTTCCCAAAGATTTCATCAGCGTTCTGAAATGAGATGCCAAAGTGATCATCAGTTTTTCCTGAATAATCGAAATTCAGCTTTAAAAAAATCATAGTCAAATTAAACTGCCATCTTAGCCTATTGTATATATTTTCAAAATCTAAATAAATGTATGTTTTTATCATTGCCCGGTGGAGAGCATGTATTTCCTTGTAAAGAGTATTAGCCTCATCTACATATTCTTGGCATAAAGAATTTCATTACATCACACCCTTTATGCTTCATAGGTACCTAGCTCTTGGGCCCTTACAATTACACTTTTTGGGTCCTTGTCTCATTTCTCCTCCTCTCCCCGCCCATAAAAGGTACTTAAGTCTCTTTAAGGAGCCTTAAGCCTTTGCCATCTTAGCCTCCCCATGGACCCTTGCACCGTGGCACTCACTGAGAAGGTGCCCACGTTGAAACTGAAGTGAGCTGAGTTGAATTTGAGATTGAGGTCTGGAAGCAATAATTGAAAGAATTCTTTTAGAGGAAAAACGTCAGGCTCTTATTTACCTTTATGGAAAACTGAGCTGAGCCTGGTACAGCACAGATGGCAGCGTGTTCCTGTGAGTGTGGGGACAGAGTGAGAGAAAAAGAACAAAACAGGTGGCTCTGGAGCTGGCACCCTTTGCCAACATTAGTTCAGGCCACACACAGTCCCCATCTCCCTGTGCTCGTACGAGTGAGGCATCCGCAGAACCAGAAGGCTGATGTTATTTTGATCATTGCACTCCATTTAGTGAATACACTTGATTAATCCCCCTCCTTCCTCTTATGGATCCTATTTTGAATGGAAAATCACTACTGGAAAGACAAATTCCTACAACGATTATGTACACAATGCCCTTTTCCCAACACCCAACAGCACCCTTGCTTGCGACACCCAACATTTTGGAAGCATTTTCTTTTTGAGGTACTGAGTTTTATTGGGGAAGAATCTGAAGCCATAGAGAAATGAAGTTACTTGCCCCAAGTTCAAAAGTTAACCTGGTGCTCAGAGAACACCCATCATGCCCACTGTGCATGTTCTTTGGTTTGGCCTTTGAAAATTCAAGCTCCCTGCCCATCGGGAAGCAGAATTAGGGCTCTTAACACAAATCTCTCAACTCGCTTTCTCTCAAGGTGAATACTTTCAGAAAGGGGCATGTTTAGGGCTTGGGAGGGCTGTGGTGACTTCTGAGCCTCCCCAGGGTTGGTTTGGTTTAAATGTGGCCTTGTCAGTTCCAACTAGCTGAGAAGAATAGCTTTCCCAGCGTGAAGCATTAGTCATGAGCAGGGTGTAGGAGGCTGCTGAACAATCATTCTGACCCTCCTCCCCATCACTGGGCTTTCAAGCCTAACTTCCAGCCCAGCTGCATGGGAATTGAGGACTTGCTGGGGACACCCTCCACCCTCACCCCGCTGTGTGCTTGAAGTCTTGGCTCAGGGGTGAGAGAGAGTGGTAATTTCAGATTCAAGGCGAGAGCAGAATTGTCGCCTCAGGGAAGCTTATGTACCCAGGACCCCCATAACTTGCGTATGTGTGGGGGTGTGGGATATTAAGGGAGGAGGCTGGTATGTTTGTTTTATACTCCGCTAACATGTTTTGATACTATTTTTTATACTGAAGTAAACGAGAACCACAACTCTTAATGATGCTGGCTTCCAAGAGACATATGCTCGGAGGGAGGTAACTGTCGAGAAATAAATGGCAAAGGTGACATCATGGAAGTCAGACCACTGTCCACAGTGACCCTTTCATTTCCTGGAGCCTGAGGCCACAGAGAATACCCCGAATAGACCTCCTTCCAAAGCTCAGATCAAGTGGACTCAGGGGCAGGTAATTAGTCAAGAGCATCTGCTGAATATTCTGTTACAAATCTATGGGGGAATAAATTTTATCCTTTTTGTTCCTTTTGGTGATACTGATGCCATTACTAGGTACTGGAGAAAAAGTCTATCGGGGCATGTGATGGTTAATTTTTTGTTAACTTGGCTAGGCTGTGATGCCCAGTCGTTAGGTTAAATATCAATTTAGACGTTACAGTGAGATATTTTTTAGATGTGATTAGCATTTAAATCAGTAGACGTTGAAGAAGGCACATTATCCTCTATTATGTGAGTGGGCCTCATCCAATCACCCGAAGGCTCTAATAGACTGCAGTCTCCTAGGAAGAAGGATTTCAGGGCCCAGATGCATTTGGGCTCAAGACAGCAGCCTCAGTTATTTTCTGGTTCTCTAGTCCGCCGGTCTGCCCCGCAGATGGAGAACTTGCCAGGCCCTATAGTTGCGTGAGCCAGTTCCTCGAAGTGCTCATTCGTCTGTCCACATCCTTTTGGTTCTGTTTCTCTGGGGAACCCCGACGAACACAGGGCCCAGGCTGCGGAACGGCATAACAAAAAGTCATCATCTCTGGTTCCCTCCCTCATGGAACTGTGATCCTACCAAAGGAGGTGGATTAAGACAACTATTCAAATAGTTGATAACTATAGGGATTCAGAAAAAGAAAGTCATGAAAAAAATCTCAGAAGACCAGAGCTTTGAAAGCTTTTCCAATAAAACACTCAAACATCAAAAGAGAATTAACTTCTAACCATTCCATGTGCCATTTGATTTTGGGGGGAAGATGGGTATGTCATCTTAGAAAATCATACACATGTAAAATTTTATTCCGTTTTCAATCTGCCCCAACTCCTCAGCTCTCCCTAACCTCCTGAGTAAATCTGAGGAAAACTGACTCTTCAGAAAGTTGCTTCTTTTTTCCTCTGGGCCTCTCTGTTGGGTGCCAAGGCTGTTTGTATGTCAGTTAGCTGAGCAGGGACTGAAGTGGCTGCTTTCTCAAAGGACATTTAATGCATTTTAATGTGCATTAGTTTGGCTTTGCAGTGATGTATGCATTGAGTAGTTTGGGCAGAAGAGAGGAATTATTAGCAATGGAGATTAAAGGCAAGGAGACCTGAATTAGAAGAGACAGGATAGGTACAGAAGATACTTCAGGGACCTTGAAGGGAGAAAAGAGAAAGAAGGAGAAGACAGAAAGAAAGAAATTAACATTCCTGAAGCCCAAACGAAACACCAAAGGAAGAGTGCTTCCCGTACATTACCTCATTTACTCCCCAGCACGAACCTGAAAGGCAAATTTCCAATTTTGCGGATAGAGAAAGCGCTCCATAGGGATGTTAAGTGAGTGGCCCAAAGTTACAGGGACATTAAATGGCAGATGAAAGCTAGATAAGTCTGAATCCAATGTCTATATTACAGTTGTATGGAAGGCTTAAACCCTAAAAGATGTGTCAGATTTGAAGTATCAGTGGAATCGCTCCGTGGAGGGGGCTGGCAGGTGGCCAGCAGGAGGTTAGGAAGAGGGAAGAGATTTGTCCTGAGGACTTGAGATTAGGTAGGGGGGAGGGTGGAAGGAAGTAAATCGATTTGTTAAAGAGAAAAGTACTCCATAGGGAGAGTTAGTAGAAGGCTGTGGGCAGAACCTACAGTTGGAGTTAGAAGACCGGCCGAGGAGCATAAGAGCATAGAATTCAGGGAAGGGGAGTGTTTTTTTATTTTCTTGGCAGGGGCAGCTCAGAGGGGTCAGCTGCTGCTGGGAGGCACGGCCATATGCACTCTTAAGGGACAGCTCCTTCCGTATCAGTGGCTTTCTGGATTGGAAGCAGGCCAAAAGAGAAAGGATTTCTTCTGGAAGATGAACCTTTATTTTTCCCACTTACAAGGACTAAAGTTTTGTTCAAAAAGAGTTTTCAATCCTTTTCTTTGCGTGTTGTTAGCTTTTTATTCTTCCAGAGTACGTAATTGAAATTTCCTGCCTACTTTTCCTGGCCACGTCTGAGATTACCTGCACTGGAAAATACGGTGATGGTGGAAAATGTGTTTTTGCTTATTGCATCTTGGCCAGTCATTGTACTGTCTTGTGGTGGGTGGGGATGAGGAGGTTGCGAAAATGAATTTTTCTTTCTTAGAGCATTTTCTTTTACTACATATGGTACAGTTTCATGAACTACCGGGGAAGGAATATTGACTACTATTTTGATTGCATAAACATAATTTAATGGCCCTTAGTGAGAACTAGTGCTAGCAGAGATCATTTCAGAGCAGCCCCAAGTTTCCAGTATGTTTCTACAGACCTGGTCTCCTGAATGGTGATACGTTACTTTCCTGAAGATTCTGGGTGATTTTTGACACCGCTGTGATGTAGCTTCATTAAAAGACTGGGGTGTAGACTTTCTCCATTGTCATGGGGGAAACTGAGGACTTCATCAATAAAGAGGCTCACGAAATAAACAGCAGCAGATTTGGGGATTATTTCTTTTCCTCTTGTCTTGTTTTTTTTTAACCATAGATGACCCTTTTTTTCTGCTGCTGGAGAGTTCTCTTGCAACTTACAGATTCCACCTGTCAGCCTTCCATGCTCATGGAAGACACGGTAAGCCTGTTTTCGGTGGAACAACGCGGAACCATGCAGACAGCCTTGGGGAGGAAGAAAGAATAGGAGCTGTCAGTGTCTTTTTCCATGCTAAGGCCAGGCAGCTGGGGAAGGAGGCATTTCCTATGAGTTTACCCCAGTCGGTCTTTTCCTTATTTTTTCTTAGTTTCCGGATTGGCTTTTATGTCCCGGAGCAGTGGTTGTCAGTGTCAGATGGATGTGCGAGATGATTTCGTTAGGGCGTGAGAAGGAAACGTCAGAATTTATAGTTCTTTCTGGCTCGCGCATTTAAATTGCTGTGTATTTCCGTTTGGTTCAAATAAACTATGCACATTATCAACATAACACAGACATTTGAAATGTGCATAATTTATTGGAACAATAGCTTATGTATGTCGTTTATACATTAATTGAATAAGTGATGACACACTCACCGTTCTGGGCGGGCATGCTCAGAATGATTTTATTGAATGGGGATGCTCATAAAAACGTTTGTGCACTAGTGCCCTGGACAGGAGTGGACTCGTTAATTCTTAGAAGGCAGGCACAGTGTCTGTTTCACTTGCTTAGTGTGTGGTCTCGTAGATATTACTTGGCAATGAATGTCAAGCTTTTTAAGCCCGTTGCTGTCATACAAGGAACAACAGATTTGCCTCGTGATTTTATGTATCGGTTTTTCTGCACAGGGACTTTGAAGGATCACTGTTTTCAGAAACGTTCCCATGACTTCCCAGGACCGGTCTTTGTGTTGAAAGAGGCCGCTTTTCCTCTTATGCCTTCAGGGAGGGGTGTATGTGCTTTGTTTGATTTTTCTCTTCTACTTTAAAAAAATCAGGTCTGCAACTACTTCATGTGCTTTTTGTTTCTCCTGATTTGCTATTTGGCTAGGATGAATGTTAGTCATTATTCCGCCAGAAAGATGTTGCGCCGGTCTTGAAAGTAAGAATTGGTTGTTCCATCTTGCATTTCTGGGGTCCAGCTTAGTGGCATTTTTGCCTTAGTTGAATTCCGTATTTACTGTAAGAAGAATGCCCAGCAGAGAGAATCTTCATTTTGGTTCCCATGATGATACTCATGAGTTTTGACTTAAGCAGGTTAAAGTAACAAAAACTTCTTTCTTCAAGTGTAAGGAGCATTGAAACTTCGGACCATCCTCTTTAATTTTAAAGAGAATGGATGGTCAGGAAGGTTGGATTGAGTTACTCGTAACCTCATAGTTGGTCCATGTCTTTCCTGCCCCACGTCTGTTCCCATCACCGTGTGCCCCACCCCTAGTCTTCCCTGTCATGGTCACTCACATAACGAGAGCATCTGCCTGGTGTTACGTAGCTGTCTACCTCTTGTTTCACACACTCTTCTTCGAAAGGTGAAGCCTTGCTGCTCATGATCTCGTTTAAATTATAAACCCAACCCCCACGTGTGAGTAAGGAGCAGCGTGGATGTCCTGCGGATCCAGAGTATTTTGGGAGCCAAACTAAAGTCTGGATTATATTTTAACTTTATGGCCCCACATCATACTTTTATTTTTGTGTTAAATCGTAGATGCTGTTTAATCCATTTGTTGTTACAGGTATTGGCTTAGTCAATAAGAGTGTCTTCCTTTCATTGCTTCATCAGAGTGTTCTCACCTCGGTTCCTTTGTGCTGAGACCGTATGTGGAATGGACACCACATTCCCAGTAGGATCCCTGCAAGTGAATTCTGGCCGCTCAGTGATGAAACTTTTGAACTGGATGTTCCATTTGACTTCACGGTGGCGGCGCGACTGTCACTTTCCATTGTGTCAGTTACTAACCGAGAAGCTTCGGTGGCATCTCTTCCTTCTCTTTCTCCTCCCCTTCTCATTTCTCACATATGTGGCCACTAAGTCTTGGCGACTTCACCTGCCTTTCTTATTTATTAATCCCGGGTTCTCACTGACCCAGTTTAGGCCACCTTATCTCTTCCAGGCACTGCCTGATTGGTTAGTTGGAACAGACCTCCACCTTTTCTTCCATGGTACCCAGGGCGGGTGGGGAGAACATATTCGATTATGTAACTCCCCTAATAAAATCCTATCGCATACGCCATTACACACAGTAATGTCCAAGCCCCTATATGGGGGTGAGAAGTCACCGCCCAGCTGTACTTCTCATCCACCCCTCACACCTCGTGTAGTGTCCACAGCCTGAGCTCCTTTAGCTCTTTTCCATGCACTTGACCCCTCTACAATACTGGGCGAATGCTACTTTAATTCCTCAGAGCTTTTGCTCTTTTTCTGGAATGTTCCGCCCAGCCCCGCTTTTTTTTCAAACTCACTTCTATCCCTGTTCCTTTCCTCCCATCCTCATAGGCTAAGCCAAATCCCAATAATCCTTCAAGTCCAGGTTCAACTTACAGTTTCTCCTGGCAGAATTAGTCTATTTTCTTCTCAACATTTGCTGTTTATAATACCAGATTAGCCTTTTCAGCCCTGTCTCAGAGTAGATAAGTGCCCCCTATTTTCTCAGATGATGGGCGTCATAAGGAAATGGTCCATTTCCTCGTCCCAGACATACTGTAGGTGCTCAATAAATGTTGGTTGAGTTGGACTGGATCAGTAACAGTCAGTAAAATTCTTATGTAGATACTCTGCTTAAATAATTCATAAGCAGTTTTTAGGTAGTCATAAGTGTGACTGTCTGAAAATCTGTTTTGTATACTCTATTTCCTAAGATGCTATCAATTGGAAGACACACCATTATTTTATGTACTACTAAGGAATAAAGGAAATGGTGCTGTTTAAGCCTCACTGCAAGGGTATATCCAATTTCAGAGATGTTCAAAGTGAGAAATGTGCTTCTTTGGATGAAAGAAATAAGGACTTGTTTTTTGCCTGTTAGAGCGTGTAGTCTTAATTGTATAACTGTAAAACAATTTGATTTGCAAAGAAAATATGGAAGTCACTTAAAAATCTTTTGTCATTTTGAAATGAAGAGAGAGTAAAGTAAAGGAGCATGTGAGGCTTAGTTCCCAGAGAGTGACCTAGGATGCTGGGCCTGTGAAACATTGTTCAATCACTCTCTCTTATGACTGAGCCTTAATCTCTTCCAAAAGATGGGGGCTTACAGGTAGAGAACACCCCCGCCCCCATTTTGAAAATCTTTGGAAGGGATTCCTTTAAAATTTTTTTTTAAATGGTTTTATTTGACTCCAAAGTGGAAGATTCTTTGCTGATTGAAAATTTTTACTTAGTATTTGTTACCACCTAAACACATACCAAGATAGATGTTCATAACAGTCCCTTAGCGATGGCATCACACAGGACCTCATCAGAGTTTTACTTGTATGTAGGGCAGCTGTGTTTTCCAACTATTATATGTGCTCATTGACTTTTGGTTATTAAATTAAGCTGCTAAGCACACACATACATACTCGATATTTCTAGTTTCTCTTCCTTCCTCTCCATCCTTAGTACGCGAATGACTGAAGTCTCTAACCATTTTCTCTTAGAGAATTTTGCCATGTCACACACACCTTCTGCCAACACAAGTATCACAGTGGCAGGAAGAGAACCAAGGAGGAACTAGCAAGTCCCCCGGGGTGTGATTCTTTCCGAGGCTCAGAACATGAGGGGCCAACGAAGTGGGTTTGGTGCGCCCCAGCCGGATGGCCTTTCCAGAGAGGACTGTGCTATTTTCTCAGTCCTCTAGGTCGCAGGCAGGTCCCGCCCTCGTTGCTGACAGGCATAGTTGCCACACCGGTAGCTTGGGTGTGTGGCCTCACCCCAGGGGCTGTTCCCTGATTCACAGAGTGGCCCTCCTACTCTGTGTGGGAAAGGCAGCTCCAGGCTGGGAACTGCGCCGTATGTGGTGGCACTGGGAATGACATCACCAGATGACTCCGTCTCACTCTGCTTCCTGATGAAGAAAGGGGACCTTGTGACATCCTGACTACATTTCAGGCTGAAAGACTTCCTTCTGGGCTTCGCGGTGAGACAGCAGGCCAAAGAAGAGGCCAAGGTCATAGGGGTCGGAGACCATCATGAAAATTACAGGTTACACTTTCATCCTTTTGGGTCACCTGGGCAGGCTTGGAGAAGGTCTCGGAGGCAGATAGCAGCTGCCTAGTCTGAGTGTCCCTTACCTTACAGTGCCTTTCCTCTTGGCTGCTCACATAAGACTGTGACCTTGTGTCCATGGGGTCCCCCTGCTTCCATCCTGTCTCAAGGCTGAACGTCAGGCTCAGAAAGCCAGAGAGAATGAGAACCAAATTCCCTTCTTGAGGCTTCAGTTTTAGACTGTGACACAGGAGCTGCCTAACCCTCCACCCATTTTGCCCGGGTATCTCAGGAAACGAGGCTCCGTGCCTGACGAGGTGACTACAGCTGATGTGGGAGTGGGAGGCAAGTCTGCCCAAGGGAAGAGATCTGGATGGCTCGATTTTGGAAAAGGCATTGTTGGGTTAAGTGACTTTCTTTTGAAATCTCTTCTAAGCTAAGGCGCAGATTTGTTTTTGAGATTATCCTGGTGTGCCGTTTAAGGATTATACAGTCTATTGTGTTTCCTAGGAGGTGGGCAAGCACTTTTAACAGTGTCAGTCTCTCTTACTGTCCTCTTCTGGGCACCTAGACAACCTAGTTCCCTCACTGGGAACACCCTTCGCGTTAAGCCACAACGTGGTGAAATAGTAAAGGACAGATTTCAGCATTAGAAGTTACCGACGATCAGTTAGTTGCTCCTTCCCATTTTCTTTGGGGATCAAATGTTCCATTGTCTCTTACGGTGACATAGGCGTGCGTTTTTGATGTGATTCATTCTTGACATGAGAATTCAGGAGCTGCGAGCCCAGAGCTGAGTTCTCGCTTCACACGGTCACAGCTCTCGGAATGGCTGGGTGACATTCTCAAGTGCCCAGCAGCTTCGCAGCTTCTTAGTGGCGACGGTGCTGCTTAAATTTTTGAGGAGCTGCGTGATTCTTATGGTCTGTCCTGAAAAAGCTACGAGATCTGTTTCAGTAAGTGGGGGCCTCATCTGAGCCCTTGTTAGGGGCCAGGCTGTGGGGCGTTTGGAAGGTTTAATGGCCGGCTGTGTGACAGAGCCCTTTGGGAGCAGTGGTTTCCAAACTCCCTCAGGTGAAGCAGGAGGGAACTTCATAGTGAGTGATGCATTATTGGACTTCTATGCCTTGGCACTTGGCAGTGTCCAGGTATAGTTGCAAGACAGTAAACACCAAGAATCTAGAAAAACTTAGAAGACTATTTTGGCCCAAAGCTACCACTACGATGCCGATCGTAAACATTCCATAAATGGCACATCTCCCCGAGGTGTGGGGTAAAACATTTTACTTCACTTTGCAATGCAGACTTTACTCCTGGGAAATACGGTAATGTGGGTCCCAGCTGAACCTATTGGCTGTGTCGCCAAAGATTTGCTGTTCTAAAATTAAAGTTATCATTTTAGTAGAAAGTCCCCGACTTACAGCCGAAATGAGGTCAGTCTTTGGATACGGGAACTTTTAGGGATTCGTTTGGCTGGTTTGGGCGCTCTGTTTTTACCTACATTGAAAACTTGGTTGAGCTAAAGCCACGTCACACGTGCTGTATGGCATAGGGATTCAGAGCCCCAATCTCAGCTCATTCATCTGTGTTGAGGGAATGATTTTTCACTGAGACTCCTGGTCCCACCCCAGGCCCCCAGTGGTCAGAGAGGGTGAGACACCTCTTCTTGGTGCAGGAGTGCTTGTCACAGCCTCCGTTTTTATGTGAGCCAGACAAACTCCTCTCTGGGGGAACTGTCAGATGGGCTGTGGTCACCTGGTAGCATGGCCCAGCTGCACATGACCATGAGCCAGACAGCTCCTTCTCAAGCTTACCACCCCTCAGCCATGATCCAATGCTCAGGAGAGCAAACAGTGTTTGAGGAGAATTTCCTGGAGGCTGTGCAAACTCTCTCTTCTTCAGCAGAGTCTTATCTCTTTATAACTTCCGTTACTGAATTGCGATTTTTTTTTTTAAAAAAAACAATGATCAAGATAAGAGACATCCGGATGCATTTGTCACTGAGCCCATATGGAAGGATGCAGTCCAGAACATTGCTCAAGGACCACCAGTGGACATTCCTGTCTGCGCGTAGTACCAAGAACATTTGTCCTTCTGAGCACTTGGTGAGGGAATTGTGAATTTTACAATCGCCATGTTCTCCCTGTTTGGATTGGCTGTGACGGGGCTCTCTGTTACACGGGGACAGCTGCACAGCCTGATGGGGGAGCAGTGTGACCCTGTCTTCCCCTCCCCACTTTGTCCTTGCGTGCGGGTTTCTTTTCTTTTTCCAGTAGAAATTTCTTCTAGTTCAAATTAGGTATATTGCAGAGTCAGTCCTGAAGCCCTTCGTCGAATAAAGTAATGGTTGAAAAATAAGCAAAGAGAATGACCGATGAATTTTCTTTAACCTTAATTTCTGAACCATTTAAACATTTCCGGTGCTCCAGATCCATCCAGCCATTCATCTATCAAATACTGATTTTTTGACTAAGTATAAATATTAAAAACTAAAATCTTTTGGTGCTTATTACATATAAAATAAATATTCAGGATTCTGACTTGTTCAGGATTTTGATCCAAGACCTCTAATATCACTCCACCCTCAAAGGTTCAGGGTGAGGGGAAACTTCCTGATTCTCAATAATTCACATATTATAGAACATTTGGGGGCAGTATAAGAGTTTACATAGTTATGTAGCATTTTATTGTTTATAGAGTTTTATGTTGATTCTCTCGTTTGTATCTTATAACAACCTTCTCAGGCAGGTGTTAAGTAAGGAAGATGTCATTATGTCCTTATTTTTCCTGTTGGGTTTCAGAAAGGGTAATTTACTTACTCAAGATCACATGAGTTAGTAAGTAATTGAGCCTGGTACATGAATTTGGGTATTTTGAGGGCAAGAACAGTATCCTTTTCTCTATATACTTTGATTCTTAGAACTTATAAGGACTTAAAAATGACAGGATGCCCCTTATGAGTGTTTTTTGAAGGTGAAAGAGAAAGTTCTTGCCTGGCAGACTTTTTAGGAAAGGGCATGGATTAACTGCCCCGACACAATATTTCTGACAGTTGTCATGTTTTCGCTGTACATCAGACTGTAGGATTGGGCAACGAACTTCTCAGCCCTGTCTATTTTTATAAGGATTTGAATCCTGACATTAGTTTTTGTAATTCCTTCCCCACGTCCAGCACACATGCTTCCCTGTGAAAACTGGTTACTCGACACCTGACACAGAATGTACTATATGAGTTGAGCATGAATCAGAGCGAGACAGGGAAATTTGGTTCATCCAGCATCCACTTCACTAGGGGTCATCATAACGTAATGTAAGCAGGCCGACTGGTATGGCTAGGTTTCGTCAGCTTGGCTCGTTGTGTGCCCTGGACAAATTGAGGAGATCACATCTTCCAGCTGGGTTCATTCATTCCCTTATGGTCCCACAACGAATTTAAGGTGACTGGTTTCATGCAGCTTATCACATAGACTGAGTTTCAGTGAGTTAGGTATCCTGTTTTAAAGAAGCCCCCTAATAATGGCTCTTTACAAATGTTAGAGTGGGAACGATATCTCATATTGAGAACTGACTATGGCGTAGGCACTAAGCTAACTGTGTAACATAGATGATCTCGTTTAATGCTCATAGCAACCCATTGGTTTGGGGACTGTTATTGTCCTCATTCGTAGCGGGGTAAATTGACATTGGCTTACCCCCCAAGAGTGAAGCCAAGATTTGACTTGTTACATGCGGTAGGACTCCAGGCTCAACGCCTAATACTGGGCTTGGTGCGTAGCTGCCTCCTGCTGAGACTGAATTTTTTTTTGCAGCTGATGGAAGAAAACCAGAATCCCGGTAGTTTCTTGAGTTGCCATGACACAGTTACGAGGCCACGGTGGAGTTAACCTACGACAGGCAAAACGAGTTATTTGTTGGCATATTGCAACCTTAGCGTGCTGCTGATTGCCAAAGAACAGATGTGGGTGCTTCATTAGTCTGTGTCATGGGTCAAGTGCCACAGCCAGGGGCACAGGTAAAAGTTTTTTCCACCAAAATCAGAAAAAATTTATACCAAACTGACAGTTTTTTTTCCCCCGCATATTTTACAAATAATGCCCTATAACTTTCACTTCCTTCCCATATAGTTATTCTGCTCAGGGATTAGAAGAATACAGATAGAGAAAAATTTTAGTTCCGGTAGGTAGATTATGTACTGTTTTTAAAATATAAAGAAATGCATTATCAGCCATTTGTGCAGGCGGAAGGACAGCCACCCGCAGGCACCGTTTGCCAGCAAGAATCCAGCCTTGCAAATTATTGGCAGCTGGCACCGTCATGAGTCCATTTCAATATAAATGGGCTGTTGCTTATTAATTTCTGCCAGTTTCTAAGCAATTCAAGAACTGCTTTGAAAATTTGAAAATTTACAGAGAGAGCGTAAGGAGGATGCCCAGGAAAAAGAGAGTGAACAGGATAGCAATGGGGGAATTATGGAAAGGGCACGTATTTTGGGATAATAATGGGGTATTGCTGAGAACTCATGCTCCTTCCTCTGCAAGCATGTGTCACCAACTTCCCCGTTAAGTAGCACATTTTCTAAGATAAGAAAGAACAGTACCTTCGCGTATCGTTCTGTTCTCTATGAACGTGTATATTTATTTACTGCCTCTGTGTGGTCGCCTTCCACAAAGACAATTTTCTCTGTGTTCCTGCTCAAAGTGTTTGCCACCTTGCTGCCACCTCCGGAAGGGGGTGGCAGCTGTGGGCAGCCCCACGGAGGACTCTCTGGTAGAAGAGTCATCAGGTAGCAGCCACCCCAAGGGACCCTCACGTCTTTGTCCTTCTTCGTATTTGCAATTTCCCCTCAAAAGGCAGGTTGTAAGATTTAAAAAACAAAGACCCTTAATACTGCTTGTTGGTGGCGCTGTCCTTGTCAGTTTATTTTCTATGTCAAGTAACAGTTTGGATATTTTACCTAAATTCTTTCCTGTGCACCTTCTTCATGAGTTTCCTCTGAATTTGATATTTGACAGCTTAAGAAAACATGTATGCGACGAGAAAGTATGTATTTAATTTGGTCTTCTGTTTTACGGTCTTTTAGCATTTTCTTAAACTTCTGTTATAAATAGAGACCTACTTTGAGAATAACCGATATTCCCTTGTTTCATTTCATTTATCTCTGCTCGTTGAAACTTTTTGAAGATTAAGAGGGAACCGTGGAAATTATTTCAAAGTGACCCGTTTCTGTTATCTGATCCTTAATCTATAGGAATAGGTTAAAATGATAAAGTAAGTTTGTAAGGCTACTTATGACTATAAATACGAATGTGCTTCTATTCACTTACTGATTATACATTGTCATTTTACACTTGTGGCTAAATGTGGCATTGTTTGATTGGAAGTGTGCTATTTCACCCAAAATGGGTGTTGGAGCATTGCCTGTTTCCTGTGTCCTGGCTGACCATTTCTTTTCTCTTTCTGTTCTGTCCAGGTTTTTGGCACATTCTCCTAGACTCAGATGAGACCATGATGGGCGTCCCCAGGGCCAGGTGCTGATATATTTCCCAGCCCCAGTCACCGTTCACCCTGATACCATTTCCAGTCTCAGTATCTAAATGCCACAGTGCTCTCGGGGCACGTTGGGCTGGGAATCACTGTTGCCTTGTGAGGTAAGGTTGTGGCGTGTACGTGAATTAATGGCAGTGCTTCAAGGTGGTGGTGGGTTGGACACATTTTAATGTAATTGGAATTGCTGTGTTGTTGACGGCTCGTGGGAAAAAGAATTTAGAATCACTTCTTTGGATTAAGGTTACACCCATCTAACAATTCAAAAGCATTAGCATTTTAAAATTTAAGAAAAAAAGAAAAGAAAAAAAAGCAGGCACCTATGAAATCTTTTTTTCCCCTGTGAATTGCCCTCAGGGTCTTTTAAATTTATCCCCAAGCTTTACCATCTTTATATGGGATTATGTTTGAAAAAGGCAAGCCTGCCTTTAAAATCTTACTTCAAAACAATGATATATTTTGTTTCTGGTTTGGATAATCTTTAAAAAGCAAAATAAATACAGTCAACATAATAATCTTTCTAAATCGAAGATCATCTTTTATTTGTGGCAAAACTTTCCTGTTTAGTTTCTTGTGTGAGGGGTATTTGTGTGTGACTTGGCAAAATGCTTTTCATGGGTTTGTAAAGATTTAGCAGAAACTTTCAGAACTTTGTCTCAGTTTAATCTTAGCTCTTGTCCCTCCCTGTCTTCAAGCTCAGCCTCCAGGAGGGAAAAAACAGGCTCGAAACCAAGACCTCCCACTGGAATCTAATTTTAAATTTGCAATCTGTTGTCTTGTGATTTTTGCTTCAAATTTAACTTTGAAATAAATACATTTCATTCTTTCTCCTGCAGTTTTGGAGGTCTGTTTTCAAGTCATAGAAGGGTAATCATTATGTTTATTTTAATAAGTGTTTAAATACCTCGGGAGAATGAAACATTTTTATTTTTAATAATCATAATTTATATACATCATTAAATGCCTTATGCTCGGATTT
>NW_011889014.1:1515618-1517923 GCF_000151845.1 Pteropus vampyrus
GATACCATTTCCAGTCTCAGTATCTAAATGCCACAGTGCTCTCGGGGCACGTTGGGCTGGGAATCACTGTTGCCTTGTGAGGTAAGGTTGTGGCGTGTACGTGAATTAATGGCAGTGCTTCAAGGTGGTGGTGGGTTGGACACATTTTAATGTAATTGGAATTGCTGTGTTGTTGACGGCTCGTGGGAAAAAGAATTTAGAATCACTTCTTTGGATTAAGGTTACACCCATCTAACAATTCAAAAGCATTAGCATTTTAAAATTTAAGAAAAAAAGAAAAGAAAAAAAAGCAGGCACCTATGAAATCTTTTTTTCCCCTGTGAATTGCCCTCAGGGTCTTTTAAATTTATCCCCAAGCTTTACCATCTTTATATGGGATTATGTTTGAAAAAGGCAAGCCTGCCTTTAAAATCTTACTTCAAAACAATGATATATTTTGTTTCTGGTTTGGATAATCTTTAAAAAGCAAAATAAATACAGTCAACATAATAATCTTTCTAAATCGAAGATCATCTTTTATTTGTGGCAAAACTTTCCTGTTTAGTTTCTTGTGTGAGGGGTATTTGTGTGTGACTTGGCAAAATGCTTTTCATGGGTTTGTAAAGATTTAGCAGAAACTTTCAGAACTTTGTCTCAGTTTAATCTTAGCTCTTGTCCCTCCCTGTCTTCAAGCTCAGCCTCCAGGAGGGAAAAAACAGGCTCGAAACCAAGACCTCCCACTGGAATCTAATTTTAAATTTGCAATCTGTTGTCTTGTGATTTTTGCTTCAAATTTAACTTTGAAATAAATACATTTCATTCTTTCTCCTGCAGTTTTGGAGGTCTGTTTTCAAGTCATAGAAGGGTAATCATTATGTTTATTTTAATAAGTGTTTAAATACCTCGGGAGAATGAAACATTTTTATTTTTAATAATCATAATTTATATACATCATTAAATGCCTTATGCTCGGATTTTGTGATGCCTCAGCAACAACAGAGAGACCTTGCTTTCACAGTTAACTTTTGACTGGAATACGATATGAACTGGGTCATCTTAGATCCACTAATAGGCGCTAAAGTTTTATATTTTCGAAGCGCCCTTGTTATAAGGCAATCTGAGTGACGGGCATTTCTGTTGAAAGAGCTATGCTAAAATTTTATTTTATTTAGAGCACCAATACAATGATGAGTAAGGCACGGTCCCTGTCATTGGGAGATTTCCCATAAGAAAATGGGCAAGGGGTCTATGCAGAGAGAAGTGAGTCAGTTTACGAATAATCATGCCACAGACACAGTGTGAGGAGGTCAAGTCAAGGTGCCATTGGAACGTAGAGAGAATGAGTAAATCCAAGCTAGAGAGTATTTTCTTTATCTTAGGTAATTTTCCCAAACCATCTGTTTTAAGTTTGGGTTTGGTGCCGTTTTGTTGTAGCTGTCAGCATAGTGCCCACATCCTCACTCTCTTCAATGATCTAAAACACTCAGGGACTTAAAACATGGTAACATGTTTTATTTATTTTTCTTTCCTGAAAATGAATTGCAGGTTTAGCGCAGAAACTTGAGGAAATATTTTAAAAAGTGTAATTTCGAAAGTTAAAATTATTCATAATCACTTTATCCAGAATAGTTACTTTAACAATTTGTACACAGGTCTAGTGTGTGTGTGTGTGTGTGTGTGTGTGCGCGCGCGCGCGCGTGTGTGTGTGCGTGCTCATAAGTGAAATATTATTAATATTCTTAAAGAAAAATTTAATCTTCTCAAAGCTAGTGTCTTGGACACGCATGTCAAATTTAATCTTTTATTTCCTGAGAATAAGAAGAGTTTTGCTCTAGAGATGTTTGTTCCTTGTAGGAAAATTGTCTTTTTGATTAATTACTGAACAGGGCAGGCACTGGCAGGCTGTCCCGCAGGCTGGGCTTTGATCACACGGAGCTTTCCCGCGCCCCAGCTAAAAGGTGGGGCGCTGCTCTATGGCCGAAGTACCACTTGCACTTCCGGTCTCATCTAAGGAATTAGACCTCTGAAACTATAAAAATATTATTGTAACCTCCTTAGGTTTTGAGGTGATGAGTTAGTTCTGGTTTCCCCGTGACTTCTTTCTCTCCTTCTTTTCCTCTGACCAATCTGAAGGTACAGTAGTATTTTTCTGTGTTCTCTCTGGTCAGATACCTTGACCATGAGGTGGCTTTCTATTAACTGGAATGTTTTCTCATGCAGTAAACATAACATCAGCATGATTTAAAAAATGCAGCTTATATGCTCTATCGTGGGTCATATAGGTTTAACCTTTCCTTTTTCCTTGTGTTCTGTTTCCCTACCCATG
>NW_011889014.1:1517973-1526895 GCF_000151845.1 Pteropus vampyrus
TCATAATCACTTTATCCAGAATAGTTACTTTAACAATTTGTACACAGGTCTAGTGTGTGTGTGTGTGTGTGTGTGTGTGCGCGCGCGCGCGCGTGTGTGTGTGCGTGCTCATAAGTGAAATATTATTAATATTCTTAAAGAAAAATTTAATCTTCTCAAAGCTAGTGTCTTGGACACGCATGTCAAATTTAATCTTTTATTTCCTGAGAATAAGAAGAGTTTTGCTCTAGAGATGTTTGTTCCTTGTAGGAAAATTGTCTTTTTGATTAATTACTGAACAGGGCAGGCACTGGCAGGCTGTCCCGCAGGCTGGGCTTTGATCACACGGAGCTTTCCCGCGCCCCAGCTAAAAGGTGGGGCGCTGCTCTACGGCCGAAGTACCACTTGCACTTCCGGTCTCATCTAAGGAATTAGACCTCTGAAACTATAAAAATATTATTGTAACCTCCTTAGGTTTTGAGGTGATGAGTTAGTTCTGGTTTCCCCGTGACTTCTTTCTCTCCTTCTTTTCTTCTGACCAATCTGAAGGTACAGTAGTATTTTTCTGTGTTCTCTCTGGTCAGATACCTTGACCATGAGGTGGCTTTCTATTAACTGGAATGTTTTCTCATGCAGTAAACATAACATCAGCATGATTTAAAAAATGCAGCTTATATGCTCTATCGTGGGTCATATAGGTTTAACCTTTCCTTTTTCCTTGTGTTCTGTTTCCCTACCCATGCGTAATAATGGATGTTCATAATGATTTTGCATAGACACGGCAAGCAGTTAAGTTTATCATTTATTTCAAGAATGTTTACCTTTACTCAGGGAGCACAGTTATAATAGCTTCTTTAAGAGTCTTTGTTTGATCATTTCAACCTCTGGGGCACCTCGGGGGTGGCATCTATTGATTGTCTTTACCCTTGAGAACCGGTTAGATTTGCTTGGTTCTTTGGAATGCATCATGGATGTTTTGAATATTCTGTTGGGAGACTCTAGGTTCTGTTAAAATCATCTGGAGAATGTTGATTTTTCTTTTTTGCTGTTTTAGCAGGCAGTCAACCTGGCTAGGTTCAGACTGCAATTTCTCTCTGACCTCTGGTGAGTGGTGTCTCTAATGTCAGTTCAGTTTTCGAAGGCTTTGCTCTGCTGCTTTGGGTTTTTCCCACGCATGTGCCACCTGGGGAGTTAGTCTGGGGTGCGGGTTGTGGTTTATATTGTAATTTGGCTTTCAAAGCCTTCGCTGTCTCGCTTTGGGTCAGTCCCAGGCATATGCATCTGAATTGCGAGCCTGGGAATTATGTGGACTTACACACAGCATTAGAAGATTTGCTTCTCCAGCACTTTTTCTCTCTGAGATCGCCCCATCTCTTTGGCTTGTAGGGACCACTCTTTTTGGTTCCTTTGGCCAGAACGACAGGATGTGTCTCAGGATGTTTTGCTGCCATTGCCAAGCTGCATTGCGTGTTCACCCTCTGTGCAAGGCTGGGAGAGAAATTAGAATAATAAAAACAAAAACAGGAAACTCTCGTAGGATGTCTTCTTCAGGTTTTGACTCCCCCAATCCACCTGCTTTTGCTTACTCTCGGAATGCTCAGGTAGTTGCTTTTTCATTTGGTCCAGAGTCTTTAGTGTTTATCAGTGAAGGGAAGATTGGCCACAGTGCCTTACTCCATCGTGGCTGGCACTGCATGTCAGCAACTCAGTTTTGTTCCCTACGTTATTAAGACAGAAGCTTTATCCCCAGTTAATCAACTCTACCTCTCTACTTAACCTCGCTTTGGATCATTGGTCTGTGTTTGCTTTAAATTTCCTGATACCATGGTGCTAGATGATGCCCAGCACATGCTTATTTTTATTGCCTAATTTGTTGAAATTATACAAGAGTGTTTTAGATGACTTTCACCTATAAAAGGGGATTCAGAAATGCTTCATTTCAAAGAATCCTCACTTTTAAACGAAAATTCATTTACCCGGAATCCAGTTAGTTAAGGCTTTGTTTATTTGAACTATTTAGAAATAATTTCAGATTCATAGGAAATTGTACACAGGCAGTATACCCTTTGCTCAGTTCCCCATAATGGTTGCCTCTTACATAATTATAGTAAACCTCCGAAGCCAGGAGTTTGACATTTTTTTCAATTACACTATTTTATCACGTAAGGCTTAGTAGGCTAATAAATCAATAAAAGCCATCCCTGAGTAATGGCCATTACTGATGCAGGTATGAACCACCCTAGTGACTGTCTGTACTTAGGATAAAGTTCCTCATGACACTTTTTACTCTTTCATTATGTATTTATTTTGATGGGGTTTAAAGGAAGTTACTATGATTACTTGAAAAGTTTAACTCATCGCTTCAAGAATAAGATCATGGTGTTGGGAAGAATGGGAAAGTCATGCTCCTTCTAGTGCCCTTATCTCTGGCTGTCCCTGAGAATCTCTTGATTTTCTGACCCTGTACTACTGTCGGATGACCTCTTTTCATCACGCCACTGTGACTCCTTTGACCCCATTTTCTCTGGACCATCTTAGGCTGAGCAGATCTGCACTCTCTGCCCTGACGGCGGGGAGAGGTACCCTCTCAACTCCAACCCCCTTTCCTAAGCCTCTGCAGGGATAGCTCCAAAAAGAGGAGGAAGATAGGAATTGAAGGTAAGAATTAAGTGGAATAAGTCAGGAGCAAGGCCTCCATTCTTTGTGCAGGCAGCCTGGTATTGGAAAGCACGGTGGAGCAGGGGTAGCTGAACTCCTTTCAGCTTCAACTCAGTTCACGGATCAGGTTGATCCTAAACCCGGTGGTCTGGAATGAGGGACCTGCATAGGTAGGTCTGCAGGTGGAAGGGGCCCAGAGAGCAGAGAACATCGTAGGTGCTGTGCTGGTTCACATTGTGGGAACATCCTCGTCCATGAATATTTTTTTTTATAGTTGTATGAATTTTTACGCCCTGGATTAGAGTTTATTTTGTCATTCATTCATTCTATTTTTTTTCTACTGAGCACCTTACTACCTTTTCAGACAGCGTTCTAGGCATCGAGGATATCGCAGCGGACGAGATCAGCAAAACTTGCAGTCTTCCCGAGGCTTAGCTTCTAGTGGGGAAGGATAGAGAATAACAAAGATGAGTAAGTGAACTATATTGTTTGTTACGATTGTGATAAATGCTAAGGAGGGAAAAAGAAGACAGAGAAGCAGGATTGGAAGTGTTGATGGGATCGTCATTTTGGATAGACACTAGGAAAGGCCTCCCTGAGATTTGCATCAAGTTCTGAATGGCCTGGAGACAGTAAGCCAGGTAGATGCCTAAAAGAAGAAAGGGTGAGGGCAGAGAGAAGAGCATGGGCAAAGGCCCTGGGGCCAGGCCAGGGAAACTAGGCCTTAGACTGTCGACAAGGGCAGATGCCAGACTTGAGGTTTAAATACTGAGAGTTGTTCTGACACTAAAATCTTACCCACTACCTCCCGCTTCATACCCCTGCCACTAGCTGCCCCGGAAAGGACAAGCCACTCACTTATTACATAAGTAAATCCTAGTCTGCAAATGAGAGTTTAACGAGTTCAAAACCAGTGACGTTTTTTGGTTTGAGATCAAATACCTTTTCCATTGCTCTTCTTTTCAATTGTGATCCTGGTGTTTGCATTTCAGTTTGTCCTCCCCCCACTTCTGTAGCCCTCTTACCTAGTGACCGTGTGGCGATTACGTTGGTGAGTACTGATCACTGACCGTTTCCTTTCGTTACGAGAATGCATGAACATGTAATGACTCATTATCACAAGCAGAACACACTAGTCTCGGTAGTGGTGACCATAGAAAGTCAGAGCCACTTTCTGCCTGCAAGTTGCTTCTAGACTCACAGGAACAATCAAGGCCTGCGCAAGTGTAAAATATAAATCACATTTTTTTAAAAATATGTTTTTTGAAATAAAAATAAATGGTAGGGGTTAATTAGGAGAGAACATGTTGAAATTAAGAAGCTGGAAGTAGCTGGCATTTACATGTGTATGAGAAAAGAATGAGAATTTTCAGTTCACCACTGAAAATTTAGAGCAGGAGTCGTTCCCAAAAGGAGAGATTGTCTGTTGTATTCAATGAACAGTTTTAATTTTTTCATGCATATGTTGTTTCAGAGTCTGTCCCTGTCCTCAACCCCTCCAACCCCTACCCCACCCCACCAAACACACACACACACACACACACACACACATTGGCCCTCAGGGGTCTCATTGACCTTTTGAGAAAGCTTTTAAATTAAGGCGTGTTTCAGCAGTCCCCAGAAACTTATTTTTCTTAACTTTAGTTGCTTCAAACTTCCTGCTGACCTTGCTTCGGTCATCCCCTGAGAATTTCTCTTGGTAGGATTTAGGAGATTTGGCATTCATCTCTAAATTCTAGTTCTAAAGATAAAAATGGCTTCTTTCCTACCTTGGCTGGCTGAAAAGAGTCTTGCTACTAAAAAATACTATTAATATAACAGATCCATCAGGGTGATGCATGGAGTGTTGTAATTCTTGAAGGTTGGGGCCATTTCCTTTAGGAAATCTCTCCTGAGGCTTTTAACTTGATTAGTTTTCTTTTGGCAGAAACAAGCCTAACCAGAAATTTGTTGTCGAGAATATGTCTGTCAATTTGTATTTGCAAACTTTTGATCTGTGTGATAGATGAGGATACATCCTAGTGTATTTGAGGTGACAGTTTTGTCTTTCTTTCACCATAATTCTTTCCTTTCTTTCAATTTAAATCTTTGTAATTCTTAAAATGGGACCGCGGCTAACACTTGTTCTTCTAAACTTTTAATTGCTTATTGGTAAAACATATAGATACATCCAGGTATCTTAAATGTATACTTTAAAAAAAAATCAAGAACCCTAGGAAGTTGGTCATGGCATTGACCAGTTGTGATCCTGGCTTTTGCATCCCCCTTCAGAAACCCTAGTGACTATGTGGTGATTACGTTTGTGAGGTACTGATCACTGACCGTTAGTAACACAATTTAGTGGTACTAAAATGCTTATTTATTTTACTTTAAAAAAATGTAGCCCATGATATTCTTAGGAATGTCGATAACATAATGGTCATGCATGGATGGTTGATCTTTTTGTTTTTCCTCTTCTGAGTTTTCATCTTTTTTTTTTTTTTTTTGCTTTTTAAAGATGCCAGCCAGAGAGGCGTGAACTTATGGCTTTGAAACACATTTGCTACCAGTAAAAAGGAGAGTCTCTGTCTCGGAAAGTTCTGAGAATCACATGATGTTTTGACCTGGTAGGGAATATTCCAGTATGGGAATAGCTGAACATCTGGTGTTTGTATGAGTTAGTCCTGAACTCGATGGAACATTAAATGGAGGGTTTTCACTTCCTGTTGCCACAAATTTCATTTCAGTCAAGACGTGCTTGTGAGAGGTCAAGCAACATTTTAGATGGAATCGTGGGATTATGGAGTGATTCCCGGGTCGGTGTGAAGGTGTATTCTCTTCCAGGGTGTTTCCAACCAGAATGGTCACAGTGAATTCATTCCCTGTTTCCCGTGGTGCCTGTCAGTTTTCATTTATTATATGCCTCCCCTGGCTAGGATATCATGTTCATGAGAGTAGAGAATGTGCCTCCTCTGTTAACTGCTGTATCTCTGGCTTCTAGAACATGGTAGGTGCTCAGTATATATTTTCTGAATGAATATGTAGGTGGTTGAAAGAATCGGCTCAGGGATCTGCCCAGCTACCATATTTTTCTCTTTTCCTTTTTGGCCATTTTTATGTGTGTATCTTAAGTGTACAAGATTTGAATGGTAGAGAGGAACCTCTTGTGGGGCAAGGGGAATAGGCTAAATAGAGTCACGATTGTCGAGTTTTGAAGATGTTTCTGTTTCCCACTCTGGGTAACAGTTATCTGGTCAGCGAGAGAGACTGAAAAAAACGGTAAGGAGGGACTTGAATTAACCTGGGTAGCCCCAAAAGGCTGAGTCACATTTGGTGGTTCGACAGTGCGAGTCTCTGTTTGCGGGGCACTCTGTACCAGATTAATGTTCTCAGGTTGGATTTGCTCCCAGAAATAAACCCATTAGCCTGCTGCTAAGCGGAGAGCGGGGTTTCTATTTTGTTTCGCCCATCTCTCACTTCACGCCCTCTCCTAACTGAAAATCAGGGTTTTCAGAACGCTGTGGAATTCAAGGTAAAAGCGTTTTCTCTTTCCGACTTTGGTTTATTAGGAAGAGTTGATCGGACTCACATCTTGAATTTTTTCATTTTTGATTGATTTTTTTAAGTGTAGACGGAGTCAGAATGAAGCAGAAAAACCACTCAGAGGGAGGGATGTTTTCAGATGTGCCTCTGAGTTGTTGTTTGTTTGTTTTTTTCCCCCCGAAATACATAATATCAAACACATTACTCATTAGGCAGACACCTTGGTTTTCTTTTTAGAGTTTTCGGTTTATGGATGGGAATAGAACTTTAAATATCTAAGTCGCTAACTATAGGAAAGAAGCCAAGGGTTGCCAGCCTGTGAAACTAAGGTAGGTGCCAGGTGGGCAGCTACCCTCTGGGCAAAGACAAGTGTATTTCTCTAATGATCTTATTTATGCTCTTTTTTCACATCCCCGGAGGCGTAATCTCAGTGGATGTTAATTCTCACCTGCTACCGCGTAAGAGTCCAAGTAGCCGCCAGGTGCCTATATATAGGATGCTGCGCCATTACCTGCCAAGCTGTTTGCCTTCCCTGCATGCTGAGCCATTTCAGTTAAACTGCCCATACCCGTTGGTGACTCAATTATACCCTCCTTTCTTTTTTCCCCCTTTTGCTACAGACCATAAAACCATGGGAAACGCAGAAAGTCAAAATGTAGAGCATGAGTTTTATGGAGAAAAGCATGCCAGCCTGGGGCGCAAGCACACGTCGCGCTCGCTGCGACTGTCGCACAAGGCGCGGCGGACGAGGCACGCCTCCTCCGGGAAGGTGATCCACCGCAACTCCGAAGTGAGCACCCGATCCAGCAGCACCCCCAGCATCCCCCAGTCCCTGGCCGAAAATGGCCTGGAACCCTTCTCCCAGGAAGGCACCCTGGAGGACTTCGGGAGCCCCATATGGGTGGACCGCGTGGATATGGGCTTGAGACCCGTGTCTTACACCGATTCTTCTGTCACTCCCAGCGTAGACAGCAGCATCGTCCTCACAGCAGCCTCTGTGCAGAGCATGCCAGACTCGGAGGAGAGCAGGCTTTACGGAGATGACGCTACATACTTGGCTGAGGGAGGCAGGAGACAGCATCCCTATACATCCAACGGGCCCACGTTCATGGAGACGGCGAGCTTTAAGAAGAAGCGCTCCAAATCTGCAGACATCTGGCGGGAGGACAGCCTGGAATTCTCACTTTCTGATCTGAGCCAAGAACATTTAACAAGCAACGAAGAAATCTTGGGTTCCGCGGAAGAGAAAGACTGCGAGGAGGCTCGGGGTATGGAAACCCGGGCGAGTCCGCGGCGGCTCAGCACCTGTCAGCGTGCCAATTCCCTGAGTGACTTGTATGCTCAGAAAACCTCCGCCGTGATGGCAAACGGGGGGCCGAGGGGCAAATTTGCAGGCTATTGTCGGAATTTGGTGTCTGATATTCCCAATCTTGCAAACCACAAGATGCCACCAGCTGCTGCTGAAGAGGCTCTTCCCTACAGTAATTATAACACACTTCCCTGTAGGAAATCTCACTGTCTTTCTGAAGGTGCCACCAACCCACAAATTAGCCATAGCAACAGCATGCAAGGCAGAAGAGCAAAAACAACTCAGGTAAAGTGATTGAAATCTGTTTCAATATTTTGGAAACGGTGCATGACTTTAGGTGCATGATTTTTGCTCTTAGAAGCTTCCTATCTTTTTGGGGGTTTTGCCCTGTTCGCCTGGTGGCTCCTCCTGCAGCTGGTGCTGTTTGTCGAGTATTCATCTCTCTTCCGCTTTGCCCCTCTTCCAGTTTTGTGCTTAAGGGGTGGGGATTAAGAAAAGAGTGGGTGTGGGGGGTGCTGTGATAGGAGTGGGAATAAAGCTGATAACTTCATATTGAGAAACTGCTTCTCCGACTCAGATTTTCAAGAGTATCTTCCTTATCCTAAGCTTCCTTCCTCTCTAACGTGGTCCTGTCAGTGGACAGATGGGCACGGTGGGCTGCGGGACCCTGGGAGCTTCCCTCTTTCGCACTGCAGGTGGGAAGAGGTCCGTCGGAAGCTCTTTGGAGGAGGTGTTTTGGATTCAGGGAGGGCTCTGGTCATCTGTCAGCTTCTCTCGGAAGTTGGCAGGCTCCCTGCCTTACCAGGAGCCATTTCAATTTCCTGTTCCTTGCGATGCAGGCCAGCCCTGTCTCTGGAGGGAGGTGTAATGGAAGGAATAACGGGTGGGTTCCTACTTTGCAGCCAGCTAGTAGTTCGACCTTGGGCAAACCCTGACTTCTATTTGCTCCTTTGGGAAATGGAGGGTAAAGAAGTTCAACCAGCCCGCCTCGGGTCTAGGGCATGAGAGAGTGGGTGTGCCGCCTTGGGTCTAGGGCAGGAGAGAGTGAGAGATCTTTTTCAAAGATTTCTAAAGGCCTTGCTAATGAAAGGAGGACCCATTGCCTTAATTGATAATGGTAATTAACATGAGAATGATAACTTGTCAAGCCGACCTGCATACCCTGGTCCTCTTCTGGTTCTGCTGGTCCCTGCAGTGGAATTTCAGGTTTCCTGGCTTGTATTGAGGATGGGGCGGTGGTCTGCAGGATGGTGCTTCAGATCAGAAATCCAGATTGGGCCCATTTGCCTTGAAGGGCGTTTCAACCACCTGGGTGTCTGCTGAGCAGCACCGTGGTCAGTGGGGGAGCAGCAGATGTACTATGACCTGGCCGGGAGAGGATGGTACCACAACTTCTGGCCTTGCTCCAGTGCAAGTCAAACAGGAATTTTGAGTTTCAGTTCTCTTGAGAAGTG
>NW_011889014.1:1527870-1544940 GCF_000151845.1 Pteropus vampyrus
AACAAGGTTGTTAAAAGGCTGACTCTGCCCTGAAAAGGTGAGTGGGAAGCTTGTTTCTAGATGCGCTACCTGAATTTTTACCCATCTCTTCTGAAGCGCGGTTGAAATGATAGAAATGACTGAATAAACCCCTGTGGTCCCCCTGCCTGTACCCCGTGCGGGCTCTTCCTGCACTGTCAATTTGACAGGGGAGACAGGCGACCTATTAAACAGTTTCCTGAAGGGCACTGAGACTCTGCCTTTAAGACATTTCCAGGTTGGCTTTGCTTCAGAGAGATCGTCCAATGGCCCTTAGAATTTACAGGAGAATTTACATAGAGTGTTGAAAGGAGAACGTCATCTGTGACGGCCACTTTTCCTTGAAACAATGCTAAGTTAGCGTACATCCACTGTGAGATTTGAGAGGGCTGCCTGGCTGTTTTCTGGTTCCCGTCTCCATGTCTCCAACACTGGGGACAGTTGGACCTCTGCTTCAGCCCAAACCCCACTGATGGGGCTGTGAGCCTTTGAGTCACGGCTACCTCCAGAAGAGGGACAGAGCAGAGCTCCCCTTCCAAGCCAGCAGCACTGAATGCTCTCACAAGTAATTAATTATTACATGAAATTTTCATTCTTTGGCTTGTCATCTTCTAAAATTGTTAATGTATGGAAGTGAGATCATCTGAATGTGGTATCTCATAAAGTCACTGCTTAGGCAGCTTAATGTAATGCAAAGTGCAACAGACTAGGAATCCTAAGAAGGACATTTGCATCCTGGCTCACTCCTTACTGACCTTGGGCAAGTCAAGTCGCTCTGTCTCGTCTGTGCTGCAGGCTCCTGAGTCTCTGTCCAGGGTGAGCGACACCAGCCTCCGACAGGGCCAGTAGGAGAAAATGGGATACCATGCATGCCAGCCTTTTGTGGAGTCTGTAAAATGAATGGAAGTATTATTTCCCTATCAACTTTGTGTGTTGAGTGAGGATTTTTAATGACTTGAAACAAACCCCAGAATTATGCACAACACTACCCACCCGCCCACACTTCCTAGTCTAAGTTTGGCGTGCTCATCCAACTCGATTTCTTGAGAACCCACTATGTTCCAAACGGTGTATTTTAAGAGGCAGTGGGTGGGGAAGCTTCCTTGAAAATAATTTTTTTTTTTTTGGTGAAAGTTTCTGACCCAGGAGACCTCTTCAGAGAGCTTCAAGGGCTGTAGAGATCCAAGTCTCTTCATCCACACTGGTGATGTAGTTGAATCTTTAATTGTCCTGTCAATAGTTTTACTCCCAGAAAAGCATTCCTGGCAGACATCTGGCCCAAGAGCATGGCCTCTTAACTGGGAGAAAATAATTATTATCTGAAGTTCTTTTTATTTGAAAATGATCAAAAAAAGTTTTTGATCATTCATCCTGGTTTTGCATTTGTTCAGTCGTTGGATGCGTTACTGAAACATGAAGGCATAACATGCATTGTAAAAAGCGATGCATGTTATGTGTCTGCCGCATAGTAAGTGCTGAGGAATTATTTGTTTAATTCAATATATTGGAGCAAGTGTATGCACACCATGCATGAAAGTTTGCCTTGCGAGTCAGTCTGGTATTCCCTTTTGGGGAGGGTTTCCCCATACTGTTTAAAGCAGGGTTTATTTGTCTGATTGCCCCTTGACGTAATTGATACCTCATTGGTCTTTGGCTGCACTTTGCTCTCTTGATATCCCCGTGGTTAACGGACAGAGTTGGCAGTCAGGTATTTTGCAGAGAAGCGGTTCTGAAGTCTGGCAGATCTGAGCTGAGCTTGTGAGTTTGTGCCCTGTCACCTGTTGGTTATGTCACCTAGATGGATCTCAGGGCCTCTTTGTGGAGGCTAACGTGAGAGTTCCACATGGGAATGAAGGTAAAACTCCTGGCACAGTGTCTTGCACATAATAGCAGCTCAGAGAATGATGGTTATTAGTCATGATGGAAAATTTGGCTTAACAGTCTAGAGAGTTTAGCTCTCTCGTATCTCTGAGACTTTCAGCAGGTGAAATGAAGAGAGAAAACTGCCAGCTGATGAGGCGTCATTTAGCCAGGTTCTGTGCTGCAAAGGGAAGCTCTGGCTTGGAGCCACTGTGCATAATAACTTGTGAGGAGAGCTTCAGTCATCCACTCAGGAGGTGAAGGAATGCGAGCTGCTCTATCGAGAGCACCTCAAGGAGCCGCAGCTCTGGGAGAGCAGCAAAGGGGCCCCTCAGGGATCCGTGATGCTGTCGATTAGGTTTGTGTGTCTGTCCCCTTTCTGACCACCTCAGTGTGAAATTCTTCACACTATAGTATGAACCGGGAATGTGGTAAGGCAGAGCTCTCGGTCAGAGCTTCCGGTCCTTGTGGGCCACTGACTAATTAATGCATTTGAGCCTCATTTTGAGTTGCCAACTCACACATCATCTCTCTATCCAACTCCATCACTTCTCAGGGGGAGGAAGTGGATCTAGAAAGATTAGGTGACAAGGTCTCACAGCTGGATTAAAATCCAGGCCTTCTGACCCACACATGAGGGTCCGTTATTAAGAAGCCTCCCCCTCGCCCCCACCGCACTACCTCTCCGTGCTCCAACAGGTTTTAGCTTACGTTTTCTGGAATATTAAGATCAGAACCCTCAGTTCTGGTACAAAAGCAAAAAAATCATTGTTGGCTGAAAAGAAAATAGTGACCGCCCACTACTGTGGCTGAAAACAGCGATTACTCAGGGAGGTGACCGTGGCGATTTTAGGAGCCATACCTGAGGTTTCCTTCCTTGAATAAATATCAAGTGATAGGATTGGTGATTTCAGCGAGATCCACCACTATCAGTAAGAGAATCTTGATTCCTTAAAACGATTTTGCTGATTTTTTAAAAAAAAATCTCGCTTTGTTTTACAACTTAGCTTAAATGGCCCTGGAATAAGTATTTTCTCCAAGCTGGAAATCGTCATCAACATCCAAGAGATTCTTAAGCCTTGGTCGCAGACTCCTTTGAGAATCGAATGAAAAATTTAGACCTTTTCCTGAGACAAACACATGGACCACCCTTCCTCATTTAGGTTCAGCAGCTCCGTGGGTCCCACCAAGTCCATCTAGAAAGCCTCCAGTTAAGAACCTTGGGTTAATTCTTCGTGAAACAAAATATTTTCATATAAAATCCATTAAAAAAAAAGAAAAAATCTCTCTTCCTCTCTCTTCTCTCTTCTGTGTGATGCTTCGTTTTTTGCTCTCTCGATCTTTCTTTTTTTCTGGCATGTAAGTTAAGCAATGAGGTGTTTATTTTGAAAATGAGCCCATTCATTTTCAACAAGAGTACCCATCTCTTTGCCAAAATCTTCTTTTGGGGAGTGGGAGGGTGGGTAGGTAGTTGAGGGATGGCTTATATCAGCAATTCTCTTAACAAGTATTGCAGACTCCAAGGGGCTTCTGTTCGTCTGGGTCATATTTATAAATATCTGTCGTATTAGAAACTGAAACAGACATGTAAAAAATACTTGTTGATTCATTTTAAAATAGGAGCAATAAATCCATTACATGTTCACGTAAGTTATTTAAAATATTTAATTTTCTAAAATAAAAATGAATGAGAAGAGAGGCATTTGCAAATCTCTACACATTCTGGCTTAAGAGAAGATACTGGTCTTACATCTCCTTCTGCATTCACTCTCTTGCGATATGCTGTTTTGGTTGGACTCTATGAGGGAAATTTGGCCTCTTACACATAAGTGGAAAAGGGAGGGCTTTAGGAACCCCCTGAAATTATCTGAGGATATTTGGTCTGTACTCTGAGAGTTGCTCATTTATGCTAGTATAGGGTGGGGAAATTCGGAATCTTGAAAAGCACATTTTTAGTGTACTACATGAGAAGAGCAAAGTTTGTGTCCTTTGATGCAAACTATATCATGACGATTGGAATTGCTGCTGGTTTCCCAGCGTAACTGAGGAGGAAGGGCTGGAATCGGGAGCTCAGAGCCCCTCAGCCAGCTTTCTATGGACCTTAGAGAGCTTTGGCAAGCAGCCCAGGGAAGAACTAGGAGACACCCACAGGCTTTTCAACTGTCACTTGGGCCCATTTTGCTTTGGACCACCCATGGACAGAATATTTCATTTGGGCCATAAAACGGCCAATATGTCTTTCTTATTTCCTCTACTTAAAAAAAAAAAAAAAAAATTAAATGAACTTTCATTGTATCCATAAGAGACTTAAACTTGGATAGCTCGAAGATTGCAAAGCTTATAAGCTCTACGCTTAGGACTCGTCACCTCAACTTTAGTTGAGTGTGAGCTAAAGCTGGAAATAACTAAACCTTTAAATCAAACTAAAACGTATTCCATGAGAAACTGTTTTCCTTGTTTTGAGATTATGGTGGAAAACTAACAGCAGCTAAGTCATTCAACAATTTTTTTTTTTTTTAAAGTGCCTACCCCATCCCAGACACTATTCTTAGAACTTGGGATGTATCAAGGTGAAAAGGTCCCTGAGCTCGTGTAGCTAGTTAGGGGCGAAGTGGGGGTGTGTATGCAGAAAACGGTTAGCATGATAAGCACATGACATGCTGTGGGAAAAAGGTAGAACAAGGCAAGGAAAAACAGGTGGTGGGGGATGTGGGTGGCAATTTCAGATCTGCCCCTTGGGAGTGCAGACTTGGGTAGGGACTTGAAGGAAAGAGGGGCATTGGCCATTGATTCGTAAGGTGGGAGCGAGCCCTGCGCCTTTGAGGAAGATCAAAAGGCTAATGTGGCTGGAGCAGAGATGGGGCTGGGAAAGGGAGATGCCACAGAGACGTTGGCATGGTGGCTGGAGGAGGGAAAGAGAAGCCTTCTAGCTGTGGGAAGGAGGGACGTGAGCTGAGCGTTGTTGAAGCATCAGTATTCAGGGAAGCAAGGAAGGTTGGGAGCATGCACTAGAATGAGTACTTCCTTTTCGCTGGTGGCTAAGGGCATCCAAGGCTCGAATGCTCAGGCTGGACATTTGTGGAGTGACTTGAATGACAGCGTGAGGAGCCCTCTGAATAGCTGCTGGGAAGTCGACCCAGCAACGAATGGTGTGCAGAGCGGATTAGTGGAAGAAAGAGAGAAGAGGGAGTTTGTTGCTGGACCAGGGTACGGCGCTAGGAAAGGAAGGAGAGCATCTGGGTGCGTGATGTACCATGAGGTAGCCAGGAAGGGTGACTGCAGACAAGGTTTGAGGCTTTTACCGATGAAAAGAGAGAAGATGACTCAGTGACTTAGACACCGAGCACTTTCCAACCTGGAGTTACCTGAAGCAACCTTTCAAGCATTTGTCGACTTGATTCTGAGTCCCTTTTTAGCAACAGTAAGAACTTTGGTTCCAGGGATTGGAATTGAGAGAAACTTTGAGTCACTCCCTCTGGGAGTCATTAGAGAAAGAGAATGGGTGTTGGAAACAAAAGATTTGCTTTGGGGAAGGAAGAAGAGGGAAGGCTTCTAGAAATGCCTCTGAGACAGATAGGACACATGTAAAAGGGGCTAATAGTAGGAGACCAAGGAGGTAGAATTTACACGCCTCAGAATTAAAAATTTAAAAAGGCACTGGACATTTGGGTAGGGTGTGAAACAAAAGCCTAACAATGGTGGAAAACTGATACTGTAATATATTTAGCAAATCAGAATAGCAATTATTAGTAACAGCGGCCAGTAGCTACTAATTTATAGTGTAAAGGAACATCACCGTTTTCTTAATTTATTGTGCTGTTTTGTGATTTTGAAAATAATTGTAAGGGACTTCATAAACTCCCAGCAGCTTCAGTCTGCCTATCTATTGTTCCCATGAGACCATGTTTTTCTCCCAGTTCTCAGAAACGAACAACCTTTCTTTCGTGTTAGTGCAGAAAGCTAGTGGTAACGAAGGTCAGACGGTGCCTCCTCTTCCTGGGCCTGGAGGTAAGTAAAGCTGAAGATGGAAATTATGGTAATTAACGTTAACATTTTGACAGATACCATGTGCTCGGCACTGTTCTGGGAACTTTCATTGGGTTAACTCGGTCTCACAGCACCTCACGAAGTGTCTTAAAGAGCAGATAGTATTTTCATCCCCATTATGGTACAGATTGGTTCAGAGTAACTTGTCTAGAATTGATATCGGCTGCACTGAGAGCACCAAGGGAGAATGCAGTGAGACTATGCCGAGTGTGCCAGGGCGGGAACATGGGGAATCAAAGACTGTTCACGCGTGTGCATATGTGTGTGCGTGTTGGGAGCGGGGGACTTACATTTTGGGGATAAGAAGATGAGAAACCAGAGGAAGAATATTTTAGAATTTAATAAGGCAGAAGTTGTTCTAATTCAAGGCTTCTGCAGATCGGAATTTCTTCATTCCACTGAGATTCCGTGAACTCTCTCCTCCACTATATTTGACTTCTCTGTAGAGGTGCATTAAAGTGAAGGTGAATTCATCAGGGAAATGAAACCAAGTAACCAACAAAATCGTTTCTAATTGCATTCACATTATAACTACAAGTGGCCAATTGGTCCTGCTGGTTTCTGAATTATCCCGGGGCCCTCGAACTTTGTGGCTAGTTACCTTTTCGAAATTGCGTTCACCCATCATTAACACACAAAACCTGTCCCTCAGTACAGTTGACCTTTGAACAACGTGGGGGTTGGGGTGCCCAACCTTCTGCTCAGCTGAAAATCCATGTATAACTTTTGACTCCCTAAACTTAACTGTTAATAGCCTACCGTTGATTGGATGCCTTAGCAATAATATAAACAGTCGCTCAACACATATTTATATGTTATATATATTATACACTTTTTAAAAAGAACTAGAGATGAGAAAATGTTAAAATTATAAGGAAGAGAAAGTACATTTATAGTATTTACTGAAAAAAAAAATATGTGCGTATCAGTCGGCCTGCTCAGTTCAAACCCTTGTTGTTCAAGGGTCACTTGTGTTTGTAAGTCGCCTGTGTTAACAACTTGAGCTTTGCCACAATGTGTCAGGTGACCCTCCGGTTTTCAAGGCAGTGAAAACAGGCTTTGAATTTGCCTCTTCCCTGCTCCGTTTTAGTACTGGAGCTGATTTCAGCATTCGTTGCCCAGCTAAAATGACTAGGAAGACTCTTGCCCAGCAGCTGTTGAATGTTCTGAGCTACAGCTGGCCACTTGTGCCTCCAGTAGGAAAGCGGATATATGCTCATGATGGGGAACTGCCAGCAGAATGGCATCTGATGAGCGCGCTCAAAATCTGCCTGGGAGGATTCGTCCTGGGAGCGGAGGCTTTAGAGCCTCTACCCCCCATGAATGCTGTTTATAATCAGAAGCCTCTTCAATGGAGTGTTTCTAACACGGAGAGTTGATTTTGAGCTGTTTTCAGGATATCGCTGACCGGATCACGCTCCATGTTGGGAGTTACTTTGTCTATCTAGCTCGGGTCTTACCATTTTCCTTGATCGCTTCTGACTTTTGGGTTAAAATTCAGTATTTGGTTCAATATGCTAGGACCAATCAGATGCTAAGATGTCTAATTGGATAAGAAAGAACATACCTTGCTTTTGCTACAAAGACCGCTGGGGCTCCCGTGGGACTCTCCTCCTGGATTCCGTCTGCGGGGAAGAGTCGGGGGGCGGGGTTCCAAGTGCAGGGAGAATCAGGTTTCTCAGGTGGGAAGTGTCTGAGACGGAGGTGGGGAGGAGGAGGAGGAGCGCTTCAGGAAGATGACCACGAGGAATGTTGGCATCGTAATGATGCTGCCTTTCCTCTGAGCTGTCGAAATCATAGAGTGGCGTGCAACCTGGCATCTGAGAATGATGCGTATTCGGGTACAGCCTCAGAGGGGCAGATGGTGGCTTTCGAGTTGTGACCCTAGAGCCTCTACATGAGAGTATCTGGTTTTGATGTGTCCTGCAGATTCTGAGACTTACAAATGTGCATTTCTCGTGTGGCACTTAAGCGTCTGGATAGAGCGGTCCTACTGTACAGGATTCTTCCCACCCTGGAGTGGAGGTGGCTGGCGGTGGGACGCGGAGCCCTTGTTGACCATTCACGTGTCGAGTAGTCATCATGATTTCCCACGATGGGTCATCATCATTTTCCACGATGCTAGAGCACAGGTTTCTGGGTATTTGGGACATCGCAAGCTTCATGACCAAATAGGGCCCAGATCTGGGCCTCCCAGCAGGCTTGGTCACATATTAATGAGGAGATGTGTACCTCTGAGCCTGCTTATCCACTTGAGGAGATAAAGTGGAGCTGGCTCGGATCACTTGTGGAGAGCATTTCCCAGTGGTTACACTGCGTTGTGTGCTCTAAAAGTGCCAAGCTCGGCTGGGGCCAGCAGGCCTCTTACCCAGAGTGATCATTCCTTTGCTCAGGTTAGTGGCCGTTCCAGAGTCGAATACACACAGTCTGGGTTGTTGCAAGGTTACAGCGTCAGTTGGTATGAGCAGATGTTCAGTTCTGACAAAGAGGTGAGTGTCTATGAAGGAGTTAACTCTTAGTTTCCATAGAGATCTCAGGGCATTCTGTAAAGGGGTGAATGGTTTGTGGGAATGGAGTAGACTGATAAGAGACATGTTCTTGAGGGTTTGGCTATCTGGTCTCTACCTCTGTTTCCTTCTTCTTCTTGCATCTCCTCCTCTTTCCCACCACTTTTTCAGCTTTGAGCTCTTTTCTGGGCAAGTCAAGGCAAACAGATGACCAGCCACTTAGCTTTTGCTAGAAAAACCTAGAAGGGCCATTGTTGGCAAGCAAAGGAGGAAGGCATGGAGTTGACAATTGAGGTAGAACCTGATCCGATGTGACCTGCGGCTGAGTGATGGGTCCACCATATAATTAGTAGTTGGACGCATGAGTTCCAACCTCCAGTCCGCTACCAGCCAGGCTTGTGACATTCTGAGCCCCAGCATCCTCATTCATTAACTAAGGGGATGGCTTTGCAAGGTTCCTTCCTGATCTAGAGCTGTGGGAATGAAAGATTCCTAGAGTCAAGCCTCTCCTTTGTTCTGAAGTCTTTCTCTTGTGGGCTACAGTGGTTACCTGTGTAGCTTATCTTTCCCTGCCTTACAGAGAAACATCTGACCTCTTTGCATTTTAGGGGAGAGTTTCTGGTAGATTCCTTCATTTCTTTCAGAGAAGGACTGGGCCAGATGAAGATAAATCCAGAAGTTTAGGAAATTGATAAGCTCCTCATCTCCCACTACTCATGGTTATCTTGAATAATCAGTGATGGTCACATGTACTTGTAGTCTTGTATCAAAAGGGAAGCAAAGGAGAAATGTGACTTGATAACAGCGTTTTCCTGTTTATATAGAGGATATTTACCCGCTAGATCTGGCTCTTTCATGTCCATCTATATAGAGGTAATAGGCAGAGCAGCAGATAGCAAAGTTGCTGGGACTGGCGGTCACAGGGCTCTGCATCTGAGCTGCATCCACTGTTTCTTTGTCTTCCTGGGTCCCTCTAAATCCATTGGAAATGTGGCTGGTCCTTGGAAGCTTTCGTAACTGCTTCCTGTTACTATCATCCCCTCTTACCTTCCTCTTATTTCTTTTATTATTATTTTATAACAGTTTTAGGAAGTAGAAAGGGTTCCTATATATCCCACACCCAGTTAACCTTGAGCACCTGGCCGAGGTAGTATTTACCAGGTTCTTCATTGTAAATTTACTCTTTCCACCCTTTGCGTACTGTTCTTTTTATTTGTTTGTTTTTGGAAGATGTACAGTGTGATGATTGATATACATATAAATTGTGAAATGATAACTATGATCAAGTTAATTGCCTTTTTTTGGTGGTGAGAACATTTAGGATCTACTTTTTTATTAGCAGATTTCAAGTTTACAATACACTATTATTAACGATAGTCACCACACTGTACATTACATCCCCAGAACTTATTAACATTATAGCTGGAAGTTTGTACCCTTTGACCAACATCTTCCATTTCCCCCACCCCCTGACAACCACCATTCTATTCTCTGCTTCTATGAGTTCGGGATATGTGGACTCCACACATAAGTGGATCATACAGTATGTGTCTTTCGGTATTTCCTCTTGCTTGTTTTCATGTCTGGCTATGCTCATCTTTTAGTTGCTCACTTAGCATCTATTCATGGTGAAAGTGAACCTCTAGGGCCCTAAGTTGGGACTGACTGAATGAGATGTGCAGAGATATGGGCACAACACCTGTCCGGGCCTCATGCAGGACGATATTAGTTTGTGGCTTGGTTCTGCCCTATTGCCTCTCAGCAAAGATTTAAGCCCAAAGTATTCATTTATTTGGCAGTTAGTTTTTACATTTTCAAACCATAATTAGCTACTTATGAGACCAAAGGCTCAAAAACTGGTTAAACCCCAAACCATATATTACTTTAACACCTCTTCTGTGTCACTCACATCTATTTCTCTTCTTTGAGAAACATCAGTCTAATTGCTTGTCCATAAGACCGTCGAGCTGTCCTGTCCAGCACTGCTGTCATTACCCTCTCTTGATTACTACCATTATTTAATTATTGTTTATGGAGATGCCTGTAGCACTCCAGAGCAATTAAGATTCTGATTTGAGAACAGACCTGTCAGTGGCCCGGAAATGTTCAACTTGAGAGCAGGGGCAGTGCTTTGGAAGTTCCAAGTGGGTTGAAACTGGGAACTGATACCCCCAGCATCTTGGCAAGTGCCCCAAGCTGTCAGTTGGAAATGTGCATTTCTCGTGTGGCACTTAAGCGTCTGGATAGAGCGGTCCTACTGTACAGGATTCTTCCCACCCTGGAGTGGAGGTGGCTGGCGGTGGGACGCGGAGCCCTTGTTGACCATTCACGTGTCGAGTAGTCATCATGATTTCCCACGATGGGTCATCATCATTTCCCACGATGCTAGAGCACAGGTTTCTGGGTATTTGGGACATCGCAAGCTTCATGACCAAATAGGGCCCAGATCTGGGCCTCCCAGCAGGCTTGGTCACATATTAATGAGGAGATGTGTACCTCTGAGCCTGCTTAACCACTTGAGGAGATAAAGTGGAGCTGGCTCGGATCACTTGTGGAGAGCATTTCCCAGTGGTTACACTGCGTTGTGTGCTCTAAAAGTGCCAAGCTCGGCTGGGGCCAGCAGGCCTCTTACCCAGAGTGATCATTCCTTTGCTCAGGTTAGTGGCCGTTCCAGAGTCGAATACACACAGTCTGGGTTGTTGCAAGGTTACAGCGTCAGTTGGTATGAGCAGATGTTCAGTTCTGACAAAGAGGTGAGTGTCTATGAAGGAGTTAACTCTTAGTTTCCATAGAGATCTCAGGGCATTCTGTAAAGGGGTGAATGGTTTGTGGGAATGGAGTAGACTGATAAGAGACATGTTCTTGAGGGTTTGGCTATCTGGTCTCTACCTCTGTTTCCTTCTTCTTCTTGCATCTCCTCCTCTTTCCCACCACTTTTTCAGCTTTGAGCTCTTTTCTGGGCAAGTCAAGGCAAACAGATGACCAGCCACTTAGCTTTTGCTAGAAAAACCTAGAAGGGCCATTGTTGGCAAGCAAAGGAGGAAGGCATGGAGTTGACAATTGAGGTAGAACCTGATCCGATGTGACCTGCGGCTGAGTGATGGGTCCACCATATAATTAGTAGTTGGACGCATGAGTTCCAACCTCCAGTCCGCTACCAGCCAGGCTTGTGACATTCTGAGCCCCAGCATCCTCATTCATTAACTAAGGGGATGGCTTTGCAAGGTTCCTTCCTGATCTAGAGCTGTGGGAATGAAAGATTCCTAGAGTCAAGCCTCTCCTTTGTTCTGAAGTCTTTCTCTTGTGGGCTACAGTGGTTACCTGTGTAGCTTATCTTTCCCTGCCTTACAGAGAAACATCTGACCTCTTTGCATTTTAGGGGAGAGTTTCTGGTAGATTCCTTCATTTCTTTCAGAGAAGGACTGGGCCAGATGAAGATAAATCCAGAAGTTTAGGAAATTGATAAGCTCCTCATCTCCCACTACTCATGGTTATCTTGAATAATCAGTGATGGTCACATGTACTTGTAGTCTTGTATCAAAAGGGAAGCAAAGGAGAAATGTGACTTGATAACAGCGTTTTCCTGTTTATATAGAGGATATTTACCCGCTAGATCTGGCTCTTTCATGTCCATCTATATAGAGGTAATAGGCAGAGCAGCAGATAGCAAAGTTGCTGGGACTGGCGGTCACAGGGCTCTGCATCTGAGCTGCATCCACTGTTTCTTTGTCTTCCTGGGTCCCTCTAAATCCATTGGAAATGTGGCTGGTCCTTGGAAGCTTTCGTAACTGCTTCCTGTTACTATCATCCCCTCTTACCTTCCTCTTATTTCTTTTATTATTATTTTTATAACAGTTTTAGGAAGTAGAAAGGGTTCCTATATATCCCACACACAGTTAACCTTGAACATCTGGCCGAGGTAGTATTTAGCAGGTTCTTCATTGTAAATTTACTCTTTCCACCCTTTGCGTACTGTTCTTTTTATTTGTTTGTTTTTGGAAGATGTACAGTGTGATGATTGATATACATATAAATTGTGAAATGATAACTATGATCAAGTTAATTGCCTTTTTTTGGTGGTGAGAACATTTAGGATCTACTTTTTTATTAGCAGATTTCAAGTTTACAATACACTATTATTAACGATAGTCACCACACTGTACATTACATCCCCAGAACTTATTAACATTATAGCTGGAAGTTTGTACCCTTTGACCAACATCTTCCATTTCCCCCACCCCCTGACAACCACCATTCTATTCTCTGCTTCTATGAGTTCGGGATATGTGGACTCCACACATAAGTGGATCATACAGTATGTGTCTTTCGGTATTTCCTCTTGCTTGTTTTCATGTCTGGCTATGCTCATCTTTTAGTTGCTCACTTAGCATCTATTCATGGTGAAAGTGAACCTCTAGGGCCCTAAGTTGGGACTGACTGAATGAGATGTGCAGAGATATGGGCACAACACCTGTCCGGGCCTCATGCAGGACGATATTAGTTTGTGGCTTGGTTCTGCCCTATTGCCTCTCAGCAAAGATTTAAGCCCAAAGTATTCATTTATTTGGCAGTCAGTTTTTACATTTTCAAACCATAATTAGCTACTTATGAGACCAAAGGCTCAAAAACTGGTTAAACCCCAAACCATATATTACTTTAACACCTCTTCTGTGTCACTCACATCTATTTCTCTTCTTTGAGAAACATCAGTCTAATTTCTTGTCCATAAGACCGTCGAGCTGTCCTGTCCAGCACTGCTGTCATTACCCTCTCTTGATTACTACCATTATTTAATTATTGTTTATGGAGATGCCTGTAGCACTCCAGAGCAATTAAGATTCTGATTTGAGAACAGACCTGTCAGTGGCCCGGAAATGTTCAACTTGAGAGCAGGGGCAGTGCTTTGGAAGTTCCAAATGGGTTGAAACTGGGAACTGATACCCCCAGCATCTTGGCAAGTGCCCCAAGCTGTCAGTTGGCCCAGGGGCAGTGAGTAGCTTGCTTCGGGCTCCTGGCATCCCAGCTTTGAAAGGGCAGGGTAATTGGAGAGCCTGCGTTGGAGCTGTGGGCCCTATGGACTTGTTTAGCTCCATGCGGAGTGAGAGGCTGCTTGTTTTCAGAAGCGAAGCTGATTAGGGCATGAGGACTCTTGCCTGCTCCTGGGATATGAGTCCTTGCTGGGTGAGTGGGTGCGGCGGTGCACTAGCTATCTATAAAATAGTCTCTTAACCATGCCCTTTAATTAAAAAAAAAAAAAAAGTATCAGCTGTAAAGACCTTGTTATCCATTGTAGCCCCTTACCTCCGAACAACTAACTAATCAGCCTGCAGAATTTCCCAGCATTCCAGGCGGATTGATGAGGGTGAAGGCGCTGGGCTCTCAGCATGGTGGTGGGAGAATCTCAATAGCTGATTTGCCAATTAGTTAATTATCTAAGTCAAACAAATGAGAAGCTCTTTGAAGTGTTCCTTGTTTCTTTTATATTTCTTGAACATTTCAAACTGTTCACATTTGTCCTAGGGTGGCTTAATGGTTTTCCCCGAGGCACTCTGTGCGTCTGTGTGGGGCCCGGGTGTGAGGAGTGATTGGTCCTGGAGAGAGGCTGAGTCTCCTGCAGCTACACAGCCCCTGGCTGGACCAGCAACTCCTGGGTTACTATTCTGCGTGATGCATGTCTTCGTTTTTCTCCCTTTCATCTCCCAAGGATGTTAACGCGGGCGAGGGCAGCGAGTTTGCAGACAGTGGGATCGAAGGGGCCACCACCGACACGGACCTCCTGTCCAGGCGATCCAATGCCACCAATTCCAGCTACTCGCCCCCCACCGGCCGCGCCTTCGTGGGCAGCGACAGTGGCAGCAGCTCCACCGGGGATGCGGCGCGCCAGGGGGTGTACGAGAACTTCCGACGGGAGCTGGAGATGAGCACCACCAACAGCGAGAGCCTGGAGGAGGCGGGCTCGGCGCACAGCGACGAGCAGAGCAGCGGCACCCTGAGCTCCCCGGGCCAGTCGGATATCCTGCTCACCGCGGCTCAGGGCACCGTGCGCAAGGCGGGCGCCCTGGCCGTCAAGAACTTTCTGGTGCACAAGAAGAACAAGAAGGTGGAGTCGGCCACCCGGAGGAAGTGGAAGCACTATTGGGTGTCTCTGAAAGGTAAGAGCGCGCCCGTCCTCCAGTGCCGGATCTCCCACCCCCAACTCCCCCCCACCCCCACCCGCCACGCTCTACGGGGCCAGGAGGCAAATGATGTTTTTGAATCATATAAAACTCCTATATTATACTCACTTCAAAAAATGGTTTTATTGTGCTAAGACTACTTAACATGAGATCGACCCTCTAACAGGTTTTTGTGTTCATTCCAGTATTGATAAGTAGAGGCACATGGTTGTACAGATCTCTAGAACTAATCATCTTAACTTAACTGGAACTTTAGTAACCTCCATTTCCCCCAACCCACCCATACTGGCTCAGGTAAGCTAGAGGAGCATCTCATGTCTCCTTTCCTCATATATGTGGGCTGTGTCTGATGACAGTTTGGGGGGTTGCGTTAAAAATTTTTTTTGGAATCATTCAAATTAGTAAAGTGCCTCCCAAAGTGACTGTTTGAAAGGGAATATCATTAGCTTACATCCTACGAGACTGCCATTTTTTAGGTAATAAAAAAAAAAGAATATTGCTAATTTCATAGAGTCCAACCTAATGCTTCATGGAACATCTAAGCCATCGTATGTTTGTGAAAAAATATTACTATTTTACAGTTATACTTTGGTTATTTGATTTGAGTATGTGTATGTATAGATATATACACAACATGCGTATATCACTGTCTTTTCATGAATAAGCATAGTACTTTTATATATTGCTATTTATTGTCACTTTACATACATTTTCCAGTGTGTATAGATGTGTATATATTCTTGTGGATGTCTGCATATGTCTTGGTAGTATAGAAATTGTAACATTTAGACTTTTTGTCACAAGCAAATTTTGAAGCGGGGTTAGTATATGACCATACAGGTTAGATAGGTTAATAGTGCAAAGGACAAGCACAGGAAGAAGCTTGGGCTTACCTGGTGTGGTGCGCACACTAGACAATTTGATACTGTGTTTTTCATCCCGTGTTTGGTGTGGGAATATGCAATCCTAGAGGCACAGAACAGCCTACATCTCTGTGCAGTGATGCACAGGACAATCCCCGTGGGACAAGTAGGGTTTAGGTGGGCCACCTTACTCCTGCCGGCTGTTGCTTCAATGCCTGACAAAACAGGAAGTGAGCATGTTAATTAGACTATAAGTCTTGCTGCATATCATAAAGACCCACAATGACAGTGTCTTAAGCAAGACAGAACTTTATTTCCTTCCCAGCTGTCAGAATTAGACCATCTAAGGTTGGCGTGGTGGCTCTTTCCTCTGTAGTCATTCAGAGGCCTGGGCTCCTTCTGTCTTGTTGCTCAGCTATTCCTAGAGCATTATCTTAGTCTTAATGGTCAGGATAGCTCACCAGCAGATCCACATTCCAGCGGAAAAATGGGGACGTGAAGGGCGTATCCCTCTGCACCCTGGGCACTAAGTTGCCTGCATCACTTGCAGGTCCATCCCATTGACCAGGAATGAGTCATGCCTAGCTGCAAGAGAGGCAGGAATGGTTGCTTTACTCCTGGGTTGCATCCTGGGAAGCAAACAACTGTCCCACAGATGACTCTCTCATCAGCTAGTACAGGGGAGCTTCCCCTCCTGCCCGGTGGCCTTTGTGTCAAATGTTGCTGCATTTTTAGGATGAGATCTTTCTTTTCACATGTACTTATCAGTCTTTAGCTTCTTAATCTTGACGGGTTCTCCTTAGCAACACTTGTGTATTGTGAATTAAGAAACAGAGCACCTGGGAACTGTGGGGTAGAGATTTCCCCAAAGAATCTTTCACTTTAGACAATAATTAATTAAAAAAAGATTTCATTTAGAATTAATCTCTGTAATGTCTCTATCGGCAACTGAAGAGCACACAGATCATATTCAAGTGAAGATGAAAGTAAACAGACTGTTATCAGGTGGGGAGCGTTTGGTCCCCAAATTTGCTGTTTCATATTCGTTTTAAAATTGGAACAAGTAGGTAATTGAGTAAATGCCGATTTTAGCCTCCTACAGTCATGGGTGATTGTAAACCAAAGTTGAAACCAAACAGCTATTTGGGAAGACCCTAGACTAGTTAGTGTGTACACATACCAGGATTTGTGGGTGTCTCCTAATTCACTATCCACAGGCTTCTTTCCTTGTTCGCCATCTATGGTAAAGTTTTGTCGCTTCTTTTATGTGTCTACTCATCATTAGTGTAGTATTAGTTCTAAAGATTATTTTTAGCAGTTTCTCAACAAGGATACTATCCACATTTTCCAGACAATTCTTTGTAGTGTGGGCAGATGTGGGCACTGTGGATGTTTAGCAGGATCCCTGTCCTCTAGCCACTAGCTGCCAGTAGCACCCCCCCTTGTTCCCACACCTCCAAAATGTGACAACCGGAAATGTCTCCAGACAAAGTCGGATGTTCCCTGGGGGCACGATTGCCCCACCTTGAGTACCTCTCATTTGGAGGAAAATAGCCTCCCTTTTCTACTTTTTTCTTCTATTTATCTCTGAATCTATGG
>NW_011889014.1:1544990-1548481 GCF_000151845.1 Pteropus vampyrus
CTGTGCCTGAGCACCCCAAGAAGGACTTTGTCTTCTGCCTCAGCAATTCCCTGGGCGATGCCTTCCTCTTTCAGGTTTGTAGAGTGTGTCCTGGCGGACATTTTAGATCTCCGAACCAGGTAGCTTCCTCTCCTGCCTGTATACCCCACCCTGTTTTCCTTTTAGTGGTGGGTTTTATCTTTTGCTCCTTATAGAAACAAAAAAATGATGAAAGACAAACATCTGTGCAGAAATCCGGAATGATCGAACTCCTCACCCAGAGGGTTCCAAATGGAATCCTGAGGAGGGCCATGAATTGAATTTGAGAACCTTATACAGTTTGCTTCGGGTTGAAGGATTTTTCATTGTAGTCTCAATATCGTTTATGTGGCGCTTTAGAGAAGAGATGAATTCCTTAATTTAGACATGATTTGAGCTGTCAAATTTTATTCTATCATAATATGTTCTCTTCTAATATTACTCATAAAGTAAAATAATGACATTCCAGAAATGACTAACTATATCCAAATCGTTTCTCTTCCTCACCTCATCAAATCTTTGTACTCAATGTTCTTAAGTGTGACTGTTAATTATATTTAAAAAAACTAACCTGCAAATCATTTCAGGGTTAACATTTGATTTTATATGGAACCCTCTGAGTTTGGTCAGTTGTGATACCCTCTGCTAGAACTTTTTGTAGTGTTAGTTAGGAAGGCTTTCTTCATTTATTCCCGTAGTCAGAATTTTCTCAAACCTCTTTTCTATGCTTTCTATGTGCTGGGCACATTGCTATTGAGAATATCCAGAAGTTTTGACGCAGATCCTACTCTTAAAAGTGTTCACATATAATTTGGGAGATAGATACAGAAACGGATCTTTATAGTGGTAAAGCCTGACAGTCAATAATAAAGAGGGCATAGGGATGAATCAGGTGAAATGGACAAGGAGAATATTCCATGCAGAAGAGAGAACTGGAGCAAAAGCATAGAAGAGAGTAATAGGTGTTTCCTGAAGTTTCCGAGTTTGGTCCCTCCAGTTATTTTCATTTGGGCAATTAAAGTAATAAATATAAAATAGTGACTTTATTTGTGAACAGGAAAAAATCTGTTTTTTCTTTCTTTAAATTTATGATGTAAAACACACATAAACAAGAGTGCCCAAAACATAAATGTATTGCTCAGTGAAGTACTACAAAATAAACATGTAACCACCACCCAGGTCAAGAAACAGAGTTTCTAGCACCTAATAAGCCACTCCTCTGCCCACATACACGCATGAAGCCTACTAGTTGAATAGAGTGAATATGTATTTTGTCATCCAAGCCAGGACTCTTTTGTTTATCTGGGAATGTCTTCATTGCCTCCCTCATTTTTAAAGCATAGTTTTGCTGGATATAAAATTCTTGATTGACCGTCTTATTTTAGTGCTTTGAAGTTATCATTGCACTGCCATCTGGCCTCCATGGATTCTGAGAAGAAATCAGCTCTTAAGCTTATCAAGACCCCTTTTATAGATTAGTTGTTTCTCTCTTGCTGCTTTGGGGATTTTGTCTTTGTCTTTAAATAGTTTGGTTATGATATGTCTATAAATAATGCTTTCTTTCAGTTTATTCTACCTAGAATTTGTCGAGCTTCTTGAATGTATGGGTGTGTGTGTGTGTGTGTGTGTGTGTGTGTGTGTGTGAGAGAGAGAGAGAGAGAGAGAGAGAGAGAGAGGGAAGAGAGAGTCACATTTGGAAAGTTTTCAGCTATTTTTTCTTTAAATAATCTTTCTGCTCATGTCTCTCCTCTCCTTCTGGGACTCCCATTATGTTTAAGTTGGTATGCTTGATGGTGTCCCACAGGTCTCTGTTAATTTGCTTTATTCTTTTTTTGTTCCAATCCTTAACCCGCGTAATCTCAGTTGACCTACTTCACTGATTTTTATTTTTATATATGTATGCCAGCTGAAATCCGCCGTTGAGCTCCTCTGGTGAATTTTCACTTCTTTTATTCTATATTTCAACACCAGACTTTGTATTCGGTTCTTTAAATTTTTTGTTTGTTTGTTTGTTTAAATTTCTCTATTGATATTCTCTATTTGGTGAGATAATATTTTTATACTTTATATACTTAGACATTATTTTCTAAGATTCTTTGAAAAAATTCAGAGTAGTTGCTTTAATTTCCTCGTCTAGCAATCCACCATGAGGACTTTCCCAGGGACCGTTTCTGCTCACTGCTCTTTATCTTGAGTATGTGCTGGACTCTGTTGTTTCTTTCAATGTCTCATACTTTTTGGTAGAAAACTATCTATTTTAAATATAGCAGGTCCTCGAATAACATTGGTGAGATGCCATAGGAACTTAACTCTTGCTTATATCAATTAGCCTGTGGTAAAATTGGTTTGTTAGACATTATTTCACACAGTTCCAAGAGCCTATCAGTGAACTTTAGTGAGGACTTTCTGTGTAATAATAAACTGTGTGGTGATTCTCTAAATCAGATTCCCCTACCACTCACCCCTAGAATTTGTTTTGTTGATTGTTGTTATCATTGCTTGTTTGTTTGGTGACTTTCTTGAAATTTGTAAAATCTTTATACTTTGTCATATGTGGCCACTGAAATCTCTGTTCAGTTAATTTAGTAGTAGTCAGCTAATAATTGAGAGATTTACTTAAGTACCTGAAAGCAATTAGTCTCCAAGTCTTTTTTGAGGTCCTTTGTGGGTATGCCTTCAACACTCAGGCAACTAGTTAACAACTCTGCCTTAGCCTTCACCTCTGCTTGCCACAGAGTCTCAAGGTCAGCCAGAGGGGTGAGTGTAAGGCCTTCTCAGGATTTTCTGAGTATGTGCACAGGACTATGGATATCTTATGAAAATCTTGTTCTCCTGATTTTCCTAAAGTTTCTTGGTCAGCTTCTTTGTCCCAGCTGTTAATCACTGTCTCAGACAGCCGCAATATTAAACAGTTGTTATTGATAGCTTTTCGCTGTCCCTACTGGAGTAAAAAGGCTGTTTGCGTGAATGAGTTTGGAATGACATCACATAGTATATGGAAAGTTCCTGTGAACTGCCAAACAAGTCAAATAATGACAATTCTCTAAGAATGGTGTTTTAGGGGGACTCCAAATCCATTCTGCTCTGTTTAATGGTTGCTAGACTACTGGTTTTCACAGTTATGGAGATAGGAAGATGACGATGGGAAACGGGCAAGCTAAAATGCCCCCGGGCTTGCTATTTTTATAGAGATTCAGCCATTTTTTTTTCGCCAGTAAACACACCTCAGATTGTTGAAGACCTAATTAATTTCCAGAGCTCTGAAAAAGTAGATTTTGATAATTTTTGACAGTTTTCTTAAAGGAGCTGCTTTTCGAGGTTCTTATTCTTCCATTGCCACTGATGGTGCTCCCTGGAACACTTTAGAGACTAGATAATTTTGGGAGTTATAATAGCTCTATTATTTATGCCAGAATAACAGGTTGCAACAGCTCCAAGCTAACTGGGATGTATGGCAACCTTTTCATGGGTAC
>NW_011889014.1:1548531-1553005 GCF_000151845.1 Pteropus vampyrus
GTTGAGCTCCTCTGGTGAATTTTCACTTCTTTTATTCTATATTTCAACACCAGACTTTGTATTCGGTTCTTTAAATTTTTTGTTTGTTTGTTTGTTTAAATTTCTCTATTGATATTCTCTATTTGGTGAGATAATATTTTTATACTTTATATACTTAGACATTATTTTCTAAGATTCTTTGAAAAAATTCAGAGTAGTTGCTTTAATTTCCTCGTCTAGCAATCCACCATGAGGACTTTCCCAGGGACCGTTTCTGCTCACTGCTCTTTATCTTGAGTATGTGCTGGACTCTGTTGTTTCTTTCAATGTCTCATACTTTTTGGTAGAAAACTATCTATTTTAAATATAGCAGGTCCTCGAATAACATTGGTGAGATGCCATAGGAACTTAACTCTTGCTTATATCAATTAGCCTGTGGTAAAATTGGTTTGTTAGACATTATTTCACACAGTTCCAAGAGCCTATCAGTGAACTTTAGTGAGGACTTTCTGTGTAATAATAAACTGTGTGGTGATTCTCTAAATCAGATTCCCCTACCACTCACCCCTAGAATTTGTTTTGTTGATTGTTGTTATCATTGCTTGTTTGTTTGGTGACTTTCTTGAAATTTGTAAAATCTTTATACTTTGTCATATGTGGCCACTGAAATCTCTGTTCAGTTAATTTAGTAGTAGTCAGCTAATAATTGAGAGATTTACTTAAGTACCTGAAAGCAATTAGTCTCCAAGTCTTTTTTGAGGTCCTTTGTGGGTATGCCTTCAACACTCAGGCAACTAGTTAACAACTCTGCCTTAGCCTTCACCTCTGCTTGCCACAGAGTCTCAAGGTCAGCCAGAGGGGTGAGTGTAAGGCCTTCTCAGGATTTTCTGAGTATGTGCACAGGACTATGGATATCTTATGAAAATCTTGTTCTCCTGATTTTCCTAAAGTTTCTTGGTCAGCTTCTTTGTCCCAGCTGTTAATCACTGTCTCAGACAGCCGCAATATTAAACAGTTGTTATTGATAGCTTTTCGCTGTCCCTACTGGAGTAAAAAGGCTGTTTGCGTGAATGAGTTTGGAATGACATCACATAGTATATGGAAAGTTCCTGTGAACTGCCAAACAAGTCAAATAATGACAATTCTCTAAGAATGGTGTTTTAGGGGGACTCCAAATCCATTCTGCTCTGTTTAATGGTTGCTAGACTACTGGTTTTCACAGTTATGGAGATAGGAAGATGGCGATGGGAAATGGGCAAGCTAAAATGCCCCCGGGCTTGCTATTTTTATAGAGATTCAGCCATTTTTTTTTCGCCAGTAAACACACCTCAGATTGTTGAAGACCTAATTAATTTCCAGAGCTCTGAAAAAGTAGATTTTGATAATTTTTGACAGTTTTCTTAAAGGAGCTGCTTTTCGAGGTTCTTATTCTTCCATTGCCACTGATGGTGCTCCCTGGAACACTTTAGAGACTAGATAATTTTGGGAGTTATAATAGCTCTATTATTTATGCCAGAATAACAGGTTGCAACAGCTCCAAGCTAACTGGGATGTATGGCAACCTTTTCATGGGTACATTTTGATTGATTTCAGTTTGGGGGAGCAGTCATGATCAATATTGCTATGAGTGCTTTTATATCTGTGTTCAGGATGTGTGTCTACATTTCTGTTGGTATATGTCTAGGAGAGGCATTGCTCTGTCAGGGGGTATATGAATACATTCAGGTTTACTAGATACTGCTCAACAGTTTCCAAAATGAGTGAAATAATTATACTCCTCTCATCAGCGGCTTATGAGAATTTTGCCTTGTTCCTCATGCTGGCCCACAGTTGGTGTTGTCAGCTCTTTTTTTTTTTACGCCGTTACTGTGAAGTTGAGCACATTTTCATGGGTTTAATGGCCATTAAGTATCATCGTTGCGAAGTGCTTATTTGAATGTCTTCCATTGGGCTGTCTCTCTTTTCATGATTCATGGCAGTTCTTTACATGTTTTGTAGATCGTCTCTGTTGATTGTAAGCACTGCAAATAACTTTTTCCACACCGTGGCTTGCTTTTTGCTCTTTTAAAGGTGTCCTTCGTTATACTGAAATTTGTAAATTTTAATGTACTCTCACTTCTCGAGTCTTCCTTTATGGATAGCTAGCTTGCTTTGTGTATCCTGTTCTAAAAAAAACTACATGATTCAAGTCATGAAAATATTCTTCTATGTAGCTTCTAAACCATTGTTTTTGTGCATTTGGCATAGCTTTTTATTAATTAAGTGGAAATCTTGCAGATGAGAAAATGCCTAACTAACAGCAGCAGCAGCCGCAGCAACGTTATTGTCATATTAGCAGCTAGCTATCTTGTACTGAGCACTTATTGTATGCCGCCATCTTGAAAGTGTTTTATAACGTGAGTCACATTTAATTCTTAAAGCAACAGTGAGTTGGATTTTGTATCCATATTTTAAGCTATGGATAGGGATTGTGTATCCCGTTTGGTGAAGCTGAGGCTTACAAAAGCTAATACTTGGACACCAAGTCACATAGTTACTGAACGTTGGGGCTGCATTCAAATTAAGCCTCTCTTTCTCTAAAGCCTCTCGTTGTCTAAATGTACTATTTATCATATTGCTATTACTGTTTAACCTCAGAAAAACACGGGCAAGAATCAGTGAAGACAGTAAGTGCCTTTTTCTCATCCTTAGGTTTAAGCCACTCACTGGGAGTATTTCTAAATCGTAATTCGATTTTGGTCATTCTGGCTTCACTACACAAGTTAGATGATAATCTGACCGATTTTAGGACTCTCCCTTTTACTTACACACCTCTGATGTGAAGTCCTTTTGAAGAGGTCTTCTTGGCCATAAAACTGCTAGTAGAATCTATAGGTCACATTGAATAAAATTCTTTTGTGGCAGCATAGGCCCTTATTCATGAAAACCTCTGTGTCCTCTTGTTAACGATGGAATTTTTATGCTACTTACGTGGGATAGAACACGAAATGAACCTTTTCAGAGGAAATTACTGCTGTTTGGAATCCACGACGGCATTTTCTACCTTCTACTTTTTGTAATCCACATAACTCCAGAGGGGCTGAATTTGAAAGAAACCTGTGTGAAGCGGTGGAGGTTAAAGCAAGGGAGATCAACCGTGATTGCAGAAATAATTTATAGGTTATTCCAGCCTTAGGTCTCCCAGTGCACACATTTCCCAAAGCCTACGTGCTGCTGATCTGACACTGTTGTTCAGACTGGCCCATGGAAAGGAGATTCATATTACCAGCTAAAGTACAAAAAGAGTTTTGTGCACTGGGTGGGGAGGAAATGGGCACGAATGCTGGAGCCCCCGATGTAGAGGAAGTGACGTGCTCTCTGCTAAGGGAGGTAGTAACTCCTGCATTTAAACTATTTTAGTTAGAGCTCTTCCCTCCGGCTGGAAGCCAGAGTCAGTGCCTGCTACCTACAATGTACAGTTTCCTCTCAGTCCTTCATTCATCTATTACTGGAGGTTGTTACATGCAATTCCAAAAAGCTCGGTGACATATCCTAGTGACATATGGTAACATATCCTAATATTAATTTTTTAATTCCTATAGTAAATGCCTTGGGAACATTGGTACCAGGCAGAGTAAGAATGATGCTTGATTAAGTAGAAAATCCCATGCAGTTATATATCAAAAGAAGTGTAGAAAATATCTCTAAGGGGTCATTGCTTTTCCATAGAACATTTTCTTCTTATCATTTAGAAAGTCACTTATATGAAGGGAAAGTGTGCATATTTAAAAAGAGACTAAGAAAAAGAGTTGTAAGTATTTACACCATTATAGTGAATTGGGGATTAAATGTGATAATGGAAGGGAAGTGTCTCATAGATAGCAAATGCGCAATAAATGTTCCTTACAGTTATTTTAATTATAAAAACTAGTTCCCTGTGCTTCTCTTAAATAAATATCTTTCCAGAAGTTGAGTGTGGCCCCCTGTGTAAGTCTAAGGATTTGAGTTTTATCAGGCTCTGGAGAGTATCTTAAAGTGCCACGTCTGGTCTGTGTGTCACACTTGACAGAGGTCATCGGCACATGCTCTGGACAAGTGTAGCCAGGTAAGGGGAAAATCTGGAAATCGTCTTTCATAAGGAGGCATCGAATGGACTTGGTAGAGAAGACTTTAGAGGGGATTTTGCATCTTGGACTTGAAAAGGTTAAAGTCCAGCCTCCCTCGTAAGGTAGACCCCATCTCTGCAGCTGGTCAGCCTGCCCACTGCATGACCACTTCCATCCCTGACAGGCTCCCAGCTTTTCAACCGTCTGCTTGGTTAGCTAGTTCTAAGTTCTAGAACATTCCTCATCATGTGGAGATAACCGTTCTTTCTGGTGACTTATGCCATATCCCTTTGTTTCTGTCTTCTCTCCTAGAGTCTACAGCAAGTCTTCTGCTTATTCTTTCTCATAACCTTTTAAGTATTTGTAAACAGCCCTCGTTTGCCTCCTTCCATAGTTAGGCTTCCCCACTG
>NW_011889014.1:1553055-1564268 GCF_000151845.1 Pteropus vampyrus
TGACACTGTTGTTCAGACTGGCCCATGGAAAGGAGATTCATATTACCAGCTAAAGTACAAAAAGAGTTTTGTGCACTGGGTGGGGAGGAAATGGGCACGAATGCTGGAGCCCCCGATGTAGAGGAAGTGACGTGCTCTCTGCTAAGGGAGGTAGTAACTCCTGCATTTAAACTATTTTAGTTAGAGCTCTTCCCTCCGGCTGGAAGCCAGAGTCAGTGCCTGCTACCTACAATGTACAGTTTCCTCTCAGTCCTTCATTCATCTATTACTGGAGGTTGTTACATGCAATTCCAAAAAGCTCAGTGACATATCCTAGTGACATATGGTAACATATCCTAATATTAATTTTTTAATTCCTATAGTAAATGCCTTGGGAACATTGGTACCAGGCAGAGTAAGAATGATGCTTGATTAAGTAGAAAATCCCATGCAGTTATATATCAAAAGAAGTGTAGAAAATATCTCTAAGGGGTCATTGCTTTTCCATAGAACATTTTCTTCTTATCATTTAGAAAGTCACTTATATGAAGGGAAAGTGTGCATATTTAAAAAGAGACTAAGAAAAAGAGTTGTAAGTATTTACACCATTATAGTGAATTGGGGATTAAATGTGATAATGGAAGGGAAGTGTCTCATAGATAGCAAATGCGCAATAAATGTTCCTTACAGTTATTTTAATTATAAAAACTAGTTCCCTGTGCTTCTCTTAAATAAATATCTTTCCAGAAGTTGAGTGTGGCCCCCTGTGTAAGTCTAAGGATTTGAGTTTTATCAGGCTCTGGAGAGTATCTTAAAGTGCCACGTCTGGTCTGTGTGTCACACTTGACAGAGGTCATCGGCACATGCTCTGGACAAGTGTAGCCAGGTAAGGGGAAAATCTGGAAATCGTCTTTCATAAGGAGGCATCGAATGGACTTGGTAGAGAAGACTTTAGAGGGGATTTTGCATCTTGGACTTGAAAAGGTTAAAGTCCAGCCTCCCTCGTAAGGTAGACCCCATCTCTGCAGCTGGTCAGCCTGCCCACTGCATGACCACTTCCATCCCTGACAGGCTCCCAGCTTTTCAACCGTCTGCTTGGTTAGCTAGTTCTAAGTTCTAGAACATTCCTCATCATGTGGAGATAACCGTTCTTTCTGGTGACTTATGCCATATCCCTTTGTTTCTGTCTTCTCTCCTAGAGTCTACAGCAAGTCTTCTGCTTATTCTTTCTCATAACCTTTTAAGTATTTGTAAACAGCCCTCGTTTGCCTCCTTCCATAGTTAGGCTTCCCCACTGACCCCATTCTCCCTGCTATTAAGTTCTTCTCTCCTCTTCCCGGACCCGACACCCCGTCCCCCATGCAGTCTGCCGTCTGCAGCCTGCAGTTCGGTTCGTGTGGCTCCCATTTCCCCCATTTCGGTTCCTTAATTCGTTAGAAACCACAACAAACTTGGAGTCATACTCAGCTTGTGGTATATCCTCACCCCCGAGAAGGTGTCGTCCACTTTATTTTAGTAGATTTTTCAAAAACCCCAAATGCAGAACTTAAATTTACTTCATTGAAATTTTATCTTTGTGTTTTTCTTCTCTTCTAATGAAACTGTTGCAATTATCTTGGATCCCAGTTTAATCTTCCTTGATGTTTATATCCTTGTTCACATTATCTGCAGAAGGGACAAGCTGCCTGTTTAGTTTTTGCTCTCTTTGTTGGCTTAAGTGTTGACTTACTCCATAACTAAGTCTTCTAGCTGCCTCTAGCTGCTCTGCCTCTAGCCAGATGCTTCAGAAATATTTACCTTTGGTTTTCCTATGGATTAGTTGTGGAGAGGTATCAATTCTAGGATGTGTGGAGCCTTAGGCAAAATTTCTTTATGTAAAGAATTTGATTCACCCTAGATCAGCTAGGGTGAAATATATTATTACTTGAATAATATATTTGAGTGATTTGGAATCAGCAGCTTGCTGGTGGCTCAAGCTCATGCAGTCTAGTGAAAGAAATACCAGATAAGCCTGTGGGAATAACCCACTAGCCATAGACTTATATCTAAGAGTACCTGAGGGCATCTTTTTGACACCACATATGAGATACAGGGTCAGAGAGTTCCCTGAAGGAGAGAAAGTGTATGGGGGGTGGGGTGGGATGGGGTGGGGAGTGGTCCCTCCTGGACCCTGCCCTTTCCAGGCACCAGAGGGAGACTTTTTAAAGTACAGGGCCCCATTTGCCTAGCTCTTCGGAGGGTATTGATGGAGAGTATAGATGTTAAAGTGTCAAATGAATCATTTATACTCCATGTCCTGCTATTAGTGTGTTCAGAGGTTATCCCATATATATTATAAGTACAGTACAGAGACATGATTGTGGCTTAGCTGGATTTTAGTATGTAATTTGTATACTATTATGTATCATCCAAATAATACGTCACTAACAGTACTGGTCTTTCTTTTTACATTATTTTAAATTTGTATTAAGTCAATATGAGCACATGCTTGTTAAGAGTTCAATTAACTGTGAAAGGCTTAAAGTGAAATTTGCTTTCCATCTTTCTTTACCATCTCACCCCAGTTGCTTTACTCCCCCAAAACAACGATACTCAGCTATTTTAGCTGGGTTTTTATTTGTTTGTTCTTCTTTTAACCTCCTTTCTCATTAACATACTATTTTTTATTTAACTTTAGATACTAACTATTAATTTTCTGTTATGATGGGTGGATATTTAGCTATATTATATACACATTCTCCTTCCTCATCTTCCTGTATAGTTATATGAAAATTTAGGATTAAATCAGTAGTCCCTGTCATGCTGTTACGATGTTTCCATGCTGTTATGACCATTTAAATAGTATTCTCTGCTCGACCAGTGTACTGTCATTTTCTTTCTTAACCAACTTTTTGTTTTTTTCTCGTAGTTAGTGATTGCCTCTTTTTTTTTTTTTCCCCCTGTCTAGTTTGCTTATTATTATTTTTTTTCTGGCTACTTAGCAATATTTTCTAAATCTCCCCTATGTGAAGAGCCTGCACTGTCCTGGCCCTTTATTTTCCTGCTCCAGTCTGGCTGCCGTCTAGATGCCATGCATCACAGCCATCCTGGGGTTTCCCTTTGCCCGCCTGGTTAGATTCCTGGATTCAAGTCTTTCTTTTTTTTTTTCCTTAATAAACGCCTTCATTTTTACTTAAAAAAAAAAAACAACAACAACAAAAAACCTGTGGCAATTTCTTACAAACTGGTTCATATTGGAGAATGTCTTCAATCCATCTTTTACTTGAATAATATATTTGAGTGATTTGGAATTTTAGTTTGGAAATCATTTCCCCTTTGTTCACTTGTTTTTTGATATCATTCTTATTTCCGAATATTTTACTTGTGCTTTATTTTCTCTTTGAAGCTTTAGAATAATTTCCTTATCACTAATGTTTTGATCCTTCATCGTGATTTGCCTTCTATTGAACTTTTAATTGTGGTTGGTTATTTTTTTTTTTTAATTCCTAAAAGCTTTCTCTCCTTCCCTCTCTTCCTCCTCCTTCTCTTTCTCCCTCTCTTCTTCCTTCCTCTCCTTTCCCTTTTCCCTTCTCTTCCTCTCCTCTTCAGTCCTTTCTTTCTCAATGTTCCTTTTTCATGGTGACCTATGCATTTGTTTGTTCAGAGCTTTAAATTTTCTTATGTCTCTGAAAAGGACAAAGATTTTCAGGAACGTCTCTTGGCTTAAGTCATTCTTTCTCTTTCCTTCTAATGCATTTTCTTCTGTGTGGATTAGTCTCTGCCTTTCATGATGGACACTTTCATCAAAGACCTGTTGATACTTGACTGTCTGATCATATTTAAGCGTAAGATACCAAAAAGGACTTGGATATCCTCTGTACGTATTGTCATCTGTTGGGGGCTTTTATAGCATGAGCAGATGATAAGGCCTTTTTGTCGAGGGAGTCCAGTTGACAATTTTCATTGGCCTCTTCTCTGGGGATAGATACTCAGCTTTCCACAGATAAATCCTACAATTTTCATACACAGGGAAAGCTTCCATATATTTTCCTGTTTGCAGCATATAGGTTCACCTTCTTTTGTGCCTGGCTTCCTGAAGTCTAGAGCCTCTTTTGTCCAAAGAATTCATCTTGGATGGATGAGGGGCTAGGAGGGTGAGGGCAGGAGGGGTGCCCAGTGGAGGAGGGGAACCCCATTTTACAGATATGGGGTAGTATCTCTAATTCTCTTTGCAGATATTAAAAATGATAGCTTCATGAAGCCTTGTAAAAATAAAACTCTAAAATATGCTCGACGCTGACCCAATGGGAAAAAAGCCTTTTGAGAATTCACACAAGAACTTTGTCTCCTAACAAGCCTCTTAGAAACATAACTTTATTCCTTTTCCTCTTAAGTCTTTTCACATGGAAAAAGAAGTTCAGTCTACTTTATAATTATCTCGTGCTTCTATAAAATCAACTTATCCAAACTTTTAGTTTCCTAGATCTGTTATATTATCTGTAATATTTCTCTTGTTTAAATTGAATTTCCCTTTTCCTGCCACTCACGTAAACCATTGATTTTCTAAACCACCGAGTATCCTCCATTCGGTTGGATAATTGAAGCTAGATCTCTTTAAATACATAATGAAACCCTGAGCTTCATCTTAACTCTGCACTCAAAGGGCCCTTATGCAAAATACATTTTTTGCTGATTATATTCCTCTGTTGGCAAGAACTTTGCTTATTTCCCTCACTGAACTTTATGCAGTATTTATAGCATCCCCAGAAGGCGAAGGAAGAATCACAAAATTCGCCCTGTCTACCTGTCTACTGCTGTTTGTTTAATGGAAGGTGATGAGTATAGAGAAGTTGAGAGGGAGCCATTGAGTTTTCTCTCTCCTTCCTGCCTTTTTGACCCCTGGATTCTGATGAAGGGCCCTTTATCAGACCTGATGTCTCTACTTCAACTTGCCTGGTTCAAGAATGTGATACAAGGTTAGCACCTATAAAAAGCTTTTTGTAGCATGTCAGAATTTAAATCCTGGAGAGGCTGCATTGGAAAACATTGTATCAAATTAGTGGTCTGCTGTGATTTGCTCTGAATTTTTAAGCCTATAAACGACCATGAAATGTTTCCAGAATTTACTTAACTTGCTGGCGACCTAGGTAAGTGTGGACGTTGCCTACCCTCTCATTCAAGCATAGCTCCATGTATACCACTGAAAAATGACAAACTCTGTTGAAAAGTTCATTGAGTGAATTGTGCTTCTTAGAAATTGATTGGGCTTAATGATAGAGAATGGCAGAGACTGCTGTTTTATTTAGACAGGACAGCAGGAGCAAAAATTCTCTAATGGAACTGCCTTCAGCCATTGATAGATTTTAAGAGTTTGGAAGCTTGAGGCAGTCTTGATGGTTTTAAGAGCTGGTGGCTAAATTTTCCATAAAGCTGCAAGCACACTTTTCCATATATTTTTATGGGGCTTGGTATAGTTTTTCCTTTAATTTAATTTAATATTTTGTATATGTATTTTTATCATTTAAAATTTTAATTTATTTAAATTAGTTTCAAGTATACAGTACATTGGTTAGATATCTATATAGTTCATAAAATAATCCCCCTAATTGCTCTCTTCCTACCTGACCCTCCACCTAGCCATCATATTAATGCTGACTCCATTCCCTCTGCCATGCTCCCCATCCCCATGACCATCTATCAACTACTAATTTGTACTTCTTTAACCCTTCACTCCATTCTCCCAGCACCACAAACCCTCTCCCCTCTGTCCGTCACCAAATTGTCCACTATATTTGTGAGTCTGTTTTTGATTGGTTTGTTCTTTTTGTTCCTTAGATTCTGCATATAAATGAAATCATATGGTATTTATCTTTCTCTGTCTGACTTATTTCACTCAGCATAATAACCTCTAGGTCCATCCACGTCGTTGCAAATGGTAGAATTTCATTTTTTTTTTTTAATGGCTGAGTAATATACCATTGTATATATAAACCATAATTTCTTACCCAATCCTCTGATGATGGGCACTTAGGTTGCTTCAATATCTTGGCTATTGTAAATTGCGCTGCCATGAATATTGGATTGCATAGATCTTTGCGAATTATTGTTTTGGTTTTCTTTGGATAGATACCCAGAAGTGCAGTTGCTGGGTCAAAAGGTATATCTATTTTTAATTTTTTTGAGAAACCTCCATACTGTTTTCCATGGCAGCTGTACCAACGTGCAATCCCACCAACAACATATGAGGGTTCCCTTTTCTCCGCACCCTCGCCAACACTTGTTTTTTGATTTATTGATGATAGCCATTCTGACAGGTGTAAAGAGATATCTCATTGTGGTTTTAATTTGTATTTCTCTGATAGTTAGCGACCTTGAGCATCTTTTCATATGTCTATTAGCCATCTGCCTTATTTTATTTTTAACCATTTTTAATTGTGGTAAAATATGCATAACGTACCATCTTAACCATTTTTAAGGGTACAGTTCATTGGCATTGAGTGCATTCACATTGTTGTGCAGCCGTCACCAGCATCCATCTCCAGAACGCTGTTCATCTTGCACACCTGAAGCTCCGAACCCATTAAACACTTAATCCCCTTCCCTCCCCGTCTCACCCCCCACGTCCTGCCCTGTCGCCTAACTCCTGGCAGCTGCCATCATCCTTTCTTTTAAGTAAATAAATTCCAGCGTAGCTGCTTTGCCAAAATTAAATATACACCTTTCAAAGAATCATCAACGGGTAACTTCATTCATTTCCACTTCCTAACTGGGAGGCAAACATAAACTCTGATGTCAGAATAGAGTGTGTTGCCCTTGGCTGAATTTGGCAGAGATCCTCAAGGTGGAGGAAGAAGGAGCTCGCCTTTCAGTGAGTGGGGAGAACAAAAGGCTGTTGTTCTGCAGAGCCTGTCAGATGGTGGCTCTTCTGGAGGTTGCAAGTGTAATACAGACTCTTTTATTTTTTTTAAAAAAACAACCTAGTTTGAAATGGAATTCTTGTCCTGCTAGTGTGTCAGTCAGCATGGGTTAGATTATGCTGCAGTAAGGAGCAGCCCTCAAGTCTCTGTGGCTTAACATACCATTTCATTCCTGCCATGTGTCCGATGGACATTGGCTGTGAAGTTTAAGTAGTGACCTTTATCGGTTCTACTCAAATTCATTGGCCAAAGCCAAGTGACATGGCCACGCTTAACTTCAAAGGAAACAGCAAAGTTTTATCCTCCTGTGTTCCTAGCTCAAGCTAATGAGTAGACAAATTTATGACCCCATAGCTAGGCTTTTAGAGCAATCAATCAGAGCTGGCTTGTGGTGGGGGTGGGGGTTGGGGTTGGGGATAGGGTGGGGTAGGGTTGGTGGTCGTATTAAAAAAAAAAAAGTACAGGATCGGCAGAGATTGGGTTTTATAATAAATTACCCTGTCATCCCAAATTTTTCTGAGCTTTAGTTTCTCTGACTATAAAATGCTCACCTGGGCCCCTTCTAGATGAATATTTTTCCTTTGTGTTTTGAGTTTTACTTCTTGTACTTAGCAGAGCCGGTATCGGGAGTTTGAGATCTTTCCATCTGTTCCTCAGATATTTTGTCAGGGTTGTAGGTATTTCCTTTCCTCGCTGCACTAATTAGGGTGGCAGAGTTTGGGGACAGAGAGTCCTCACTGAGGCAGAGATGAGTGAGGAGCGTCTTGGGGAGGAGAGTGGAGACGGACCTTCCGCTGAGCACTGAGTGCCAGGTGCCTGTACAGGACACCTGTCCTGCTGAGTGCCACATGCTGGCTCTGCATGGATTTTATCTGAAACTCCCCCACAGTGTCCTTTTAAAATGGGTGAAAACGCCAGCTTGCCTCAAGTCGAAAAGCTCCGTGTTTCCATTGAATTGTACATGCAAAGAGGAACGCGTGTGAGTCTTTTCGCAAGGAATCAGCTGTTCATCAAATAGTGCCAGGCACCGGGGGGCCAGAGTGATGCTGAAAGAGCCGTGCTGTTTTGAACTTTGTTCACGATCTTATAGGGACAACTTTGAATGAGAAATGAAATCTGAAGTATAACATTTTGAGGATAGTTATAGAAAAATCGTATGTGAAACATAGGGTAATGTGTCTTGGAAGGATTTTTAAAAAAAACCTTCTAATAACGTATACTATATACCCAGAAAAGTGCACGTTTTGATGATGTTTCACCAGCTTGACACACGCATGTCACACCCACGTAACCAGTACCCAGAAGCAGAGCACGGCCTGTGCCCAGAGGCCCCTGTTTTCCTCCCCCACTCTCACCAAAGAACTGCTCTCTGACTTCTTCAGTGTGTATTAGCTTTTGCCTGTGTCTGTACTTCATATAAATAGAATCCTACAGTCCGTACGGATGTGTGTCTGGCTTTTCCTCGGTGTTATGTGTGTGAGAGTTATCCGTATGGTGGTGCGTAGTTACCGGTCTTTCATTCTCATTGCTACAGAGGATGTCACTGTGCGGTTATACCACACTTTACTCATCCATTCTCCTGTTGACGGGTTTGGAGAGTTTGTAGTTTTGCCCGTTAGGAATTGTGCTGCTGTGAACATGTCGGTTCATAATATTTTCATGAGCACACGCATGCCTTTCTGTTGGGTCTGTGTACAGGGGTGCCTTTTTGGGGTCGCAAGGCAGTGCCAAGTAGCTTTCCAAAGCAGTTGAACCAGTTTGTTCTCCAGCCGGCTTCAAGTACGAATTCTGGTTGCCCCCTCTCTTAGCCGACGCTTGATATTTTCTTCTCGGAAGTGTTTCTTTTAGAAAAGAATTCTTCCTAGATTGTTTATCCATCTGAGCTGATCCCTTCTCTAATAAATAAAAAAAGAGGGGGGAATAACCCTACCTAACAAAATACCTGCTGGTGTTTGAGACCTCAAGAGACTGCAGGTCAAACACTCAGGTTGCACTAGGCAGGCGCAAGCATCGTGGTTTTACCAAATGTGAGAGGGTCTTCAACTCCGCTTTTCTTGAGTCACTTCAAAATGATACAGGAAGAGAAAATGTAAGGTCATTACTTCCTAAGAGGAGATTAATATTAAGAATTTGAAGCTGAATCTTTAACTTTTAAACAGTGAAAGGAGGGTGTGGGTAGGCGGAATGGGTGAAGGTGGGCAGGGGCTGCAGGCTTCTAGTTAAAAGATGAATAAGTCCTAGGGATGTAATGAAAATAAAAATTTTTAAAAGATGAATCTCATATGCAGACGTGATCATTTCCCCCTTCAGTTTCTCTACCTACAAGTGTTTACTTTTGAATTCCAGTGTCATCATCTCTTCTCTCGGTCTCATAAACTGATGTCATGTGCTTTTCAGGTGGTTCTTAGGCTGTTTCTTTATGAGAATGTGTAGCGTATAAGTCTTTTTTTAGACATAGGTAAATATTTTGTTATAAACGTAACAACCACTGGATTGTTTAGGTTTGTCCAGCGTGCAGTGGCTCCTTTGGCAGACACCATTTTTAATACTTGATGCAGTTTTTTGTGGCAGGCAAAACTGGTAAGATTCAGAAATAATATCTTGATACCTGCGGGTTGTACCTTGACTTATATTTCGGTAGCCAGCATAATGTGTGGGTGGGGTCCTGATAATAGAATTTTGTTTGAAACCATCACTCAAATAAGTTAGGAAACTAAGACGATGCGTCAGGAAAAAAAAATCAGTGTGTTTTATGCATGAAAAATGATGTTGGCAGCTACTTTAGTATTGAAGTGGCGAATTAACCCTTTCTTAAGCTGAGCTAACTTCTGAGCGTTTATTAAACTCCTCTGGGCTTAAGGGGATGCTTGGCGAAGTCTAGCACCCCCCACACTTATAAATACTCACTGACAGAGTTCGTAAAAAGTTAGCTAATAGCACGTTACCGCACATGAACGGTCTTCCCCAAACCATTTTCTGACTTTCGTTTTCGGAGCACCCTGAGTCACAGCAATCCCGGTTGGAGGTGTCCTGCCCATCGGCAGGTGTCACCCAAGGTTTTCTTTATATCCCCCTTTGACCCGGCCATTCTTAGCTGCTGGAATGCTGCTGGGTGGCCTCTATCCCTAGATACTTCCAGGTGTCCCCTAAGACAGTTTTGCTTCTGGCCACCTTGAACTCCTTCCCCGGCCCTAATTTTGTCATTGCTGCTCGACTCTGGGATAGGACCTTTGGATGTGGGTCTCAGCGGTTCACTCAGGGCAGGGCCGTGGCATTCTTCTTGGCTGATAGTGTCTCTCTGCCTCGCTCTCACCTTGGAACTGACTGGTCCTCTCTGGAAACTGACCTTTGCTTCATAGCGACCCTTTTAACTAGAAACCAAGCTGTTTGTGTAGAAGTGTCCCATGTACAGATATCTTAGTTCGGGCTGCTGTGACAAACTAGCATAGATTGGGTGGCTCATAAACAGTAGAAATTTATTTCTATCATTCTGGAGGCTGGAGCTCTATCGGGCTGCCAGCGTGTTTGGGTTCTGGTCAGGCCTGTTCCCTCATTCATAGACGGCATCTTCTAGCTCTTTCCTGACATGGCAGAAGCAGGGGCTGGTTAGCTCTCTGGCCTCTTTTAAGGGCACAGATCCCCTGCACGAGGGCTCAACCCTCATGACCTGACCATCTCCTAAAGGCCCCACCTCCTGACACCATCCATCATATCAGGGGTTAGGGTGTCAGTGCTTGAATTGGGGGGTGGAGAGGACAGGGACATAAACGATTAGTCCACTGCAGCAGATGAGTTCAATTGGTACATTGGGTGAGCAGACGTGGTGGCTTTATTCTGGACAGCCCTTGGGGACTGGCGATGGTGGTGTCCGACCCAAGACTGACTGACTTGATTGATGATCTGACAGAGGAGGTCAGAAGGGTTGGCCTCCTTCGTGGGGTATCCAGACCTGTCACCTTGACGGGTAGCCCTAGCCTGTCTGGAAGTGCACTGGTTCATTTCCACTAACCTGCGAGGTGGCTGTTTCTTCTTGTCCTCCACCTGCCCCCTTACAGACCACCAGCCAGACGGAGCTGGAAAACTGGATCACCGCCATCCACTCTGCCTGCGCAGCTGCGGTCGCTAGGCATCACCACAAAGAAGACACTCTCCGGCTCCTGAAGTCAGAAATCAAAAAACTGGAACAAAAGATTGATATGGACGAGAAGATGAAGAAAATGGGTGAGATGCAGCTGTCTTCAGTCACCGATTCAAAGAAGAAGAAAACTATATTAGATCAGGTAATCATTCTTCTGTGGTTAGACGTGGGTGAAATCGTTAGGTCTTTCAAGGTTTTCT
>NW_011889014.1:1564318-1583010 GCF_000151845.1 Pteropus vampyrus
ATGCATGAAAAATGATGTTGGCAGCTACTTTAGTATTGAAGTGGCGAATTAACCCTTTCTTAAGCTGAGCTAACTTCTGAGCGTTTATTAAACTCCTCTGGGCTTAAGGGGATGCTTGGCGAAGTCTAGCACCCCCCACACTTATAAATACTCACTGACAGAGTTCGTAAAAAGTTAGCTAATAGCACGTTACCGCACATGAACGGTCTTCCCCAAACCATTTTCTGACTTTCGTTTTCGGAGCACCCCGAGTCACAGCAATCCTGGTTTGAGGTGTCCTGCCCATCGGCAGGTGTCACCCAAGGTTTTCTTTATATCCCCCTTTGACCCGGCCATTCTTAGCTGCTGGAATGCTGCTGGGTGGCCTCTATCCCTAGATACTCCCAGGTGTCCCCTAAGACAGTTTTGCTTCTGGCCACCTTGAACTCCTTCCCCGGCCCTAATTTTGTCATTGCTGCTCGACTCTGGGATAGGACCTTTGGATGTGGGTCTCAGCGGTTCACTCAGGGCAGGGCCGTGGCATTCTTCTTGGCTGATAGTGTCTCTCTGCCTCGCTCTCACCTTGGAACTGACTGGTCCTCTCTGGAAACTGACCTTTGCTTCATAGCGACCCTTTTAACTAGAAACCAAGCTGTTTGTGTAGAAGTGTCCCATGTACAGATATCTTAGTTCGGGCTGCTGTGACAAACTAGCATAGATTGGGTGGCTCATAAACAGTAGAAATTTATTTCTATCATTCTGGAGGCTGGAGCTCTATCGGGCTGCCAGCGTGTTTGGGTTCTGGTCAGGCCTGTTCCCTCATTCATAGACGGCATCTTCTAGCTCTTTCCTGACATGGCAGAAGCAGGGGCTGGTTAGCTCTCTGGCCTCTTTTAAGGGCACAGATCCCCTGCACGAGGGCTCAACCCTCATGACCTGACCATCTCCTAAAGGCCCCACCTCCTGACACCATCCATCATATCAGGGGTTAGGGTGTCAGTGCTTGAATTGGGGGGTGGAGAGGACAGGGACATAAACGATTAGTCCACTGCAGCAGATGAGTTCAATTGGTACATTGGGTGAGCAGACGTGGTGGCTTTATTCTGGACAGCCCTTGGGGACTGGCGATGGTGGTGTCCGACCCAAGACTGACTGACTTGATTGATGATCTGACAGAGGAGGTCAGAAGGGTTGGCCTCCTTCGTGGGGTATCCAGACCTGTCACCTTGACGGGTAGCCCTAGCCTGTCTGGAAGTGCACTGGTTCATTTCCACTAACCTGCGAGGTGGCTGTTTCTTCTTGTCCTCCACCTGCCCCCTTACAGACCACCAGCCAGACGGAGCTGGAAAACTGGATCACCGCCATCCACTCTGCCTGCGCAGCTGCGGTCGCTAGGCATCACCACAAAGAAGACACTCTCCGGCTCCTGAAGTCAGAAATCAAAAAACTGGAACAAAAGATTGATATGGACGAGAAGATGAAGAAAATGGGTGAGATGCAGCTGTCTTCAGTCACCGATTCAAAGAAGAAGAAAACTATATTAGATCAGGTAATCATTCTTCTGTGGTTAGACGTGGGTGAAATCGTTAGGTCTTTCAAGGTTTTCTGCTGTCTCAGGAGCCCGAAACATCATCCGTTACCTCATTGTCAGCCTGTCATCCTGGCTGCTGAATTCTTTGTTGTGACTGTCAGTTTTCCTCGCCCATTGTGCACCATTGATTGTTATGAGCTAAAGGGAACAATATCACATTGAACGGAAGACAAACATCTAATAGACGAGCCTTCCGCTCCTGCTGGTGTGCCGTTCTCGGCACTTGTGTAATTGGAAAGTCTGCACTTTCGTTCCCTGTGTTATCAGGGGGACTTGGAGCTGTGGTGGGGGCCCATTCCTGACCCCCTCAATAAACTTAGGATTCTAAATCTAGAGAAAGTAGAGTGCAATTTGAAAAGTGTGTATGCAATTGCTGTAGGTCAGCGTAAGTATATTTCATGCTATAAAGGAATGATTGAGATAATAGAAGACATTTGGGCCTCATCTTCAATTGTTTTCAAGTCAGTCAGAGCCACCTAGTAGTGCTTTGAAACTCTGTCCTAATGTTTAGGAAGTAATTATGTGAACAAATGTCTTTTAAGGAATTGAACAGTTGATGGCATGTTTTTCTCTGCCTCTATATTTTCCTTCTATACTCGATGCTGTATATATATTTTAATGGAGGCCAAATTCATAGAGCATAAAATTAACCAATCCATGGCATTTAGTCCATTTACAATGTTGAGCATCTATAGCCTCTATCTAGTGCCAAAATGTTGGCATCTACCCCAAAAGGAAACCATACCTGGTAAGCAGGCTCTCCCTTCTGCCCCTGGCATTCTGTCTCTATGGATTTACAAATTTGGGATGTTTCCTATAAGTGAAATTGCATTACACGTGACCTTTCGTGTCTGACTTCTTTCACTCGGTATGATGTTTTGGAGATGGGTCCACATTGTAGCACGTGTCAGGACTTCCTTCCTTTTGATGGCCGAATGCTATTCCACTGCATGTATACGCCACAGTTTCTCCCTTCATCTGTTGATGGACATTTGAGCTGTATCCACTTTTGGGCTGTTGTGGGTAGTGCTCTGAACATGTGTGTGCGTTAACACTGTATTTTAAGTCAAAGTAAAGAGGTAGGTGTGAACCGTTAATCATTATCCACATCACCAAGCCTTCGCGATGGGCCAGACTCTGTACCGAGTCTTATTCTTACATTATCTAGCTTAAACATCTCATCAGCCTTAGGAGGCCAGGATTATTTTGCCATTTTGAGAAATGTGGCGATGTACCCTATGGTCGGGACCACCTAGTCCAGAGACTGTGTCTCTACCACGCAGTGGTTTCCACTTCCACCCTGTACTCTCTGCCATCCACCTCTTCCCAAAACCTCTTGGTCTCTTTGCCTTGGATCTTTAATTCACCTCACTTTTCTTCTCTTTGTCTTCCCATGAAAAGCCACCTCTTGGTAAGTCATATAATTCTCCAGCGCTGAAAATCCTACATTTTTTTTTACTTCTGCCTTGGGTGTATGGTCCAGAGCCTGGAGCTGATGGACCTTGTACTACCTGCAAACATAGACCTGTGTCCTTCTACCTGTGGGAGAACACAAAGCAGCTAACGATATACTTCCTATGTATCATTCAGAATTTATGGCTATAGATCTTTGCAGGAAAACACGTAAGTTGTGAAAACAATAATATTTGACCTGCTCTTACCTAAGACACTTACGGTACCTGTCGTTTCTCCCTTAGGATTAAAATCAAGACCTTTACAACGTATACATTTGTAATATTTGTGTAGGATAAAATTAATGCTCGTTTCCCCCTTTCCTCACCGTTTTTTCCCCTTTATTTTCGTTGCTGTAGATCTTCGTTTGGGAGCAGAATCTTGAACAGTTCCAAATGGACCTATTTCGTTACCGGTGTTACTTAGCTAGCCTCCAGGGTGGGGAGCTGCCAAACCCCAAAAGGCTCCTTGCTTTTGCAAGCCGACCGACGAAAGTGGCAATGGGCCGTCTTGGAATCTTTTCTGTATCATCTTTTCATGCCCTGGTGAGTAGCAGATGATGTAGTTTTGAAAAATATTCATCTTGACTGTTACTCCTCAGCAGGACTTGATAAGAGCCTCTAAGGTATTTTTCTAGTTTGCTGCTGTGCGTGGATTTCTGATGTGTTCTCTCTCTGCAGTGGATGCAAATCTTCCTTTGACTCTATTCCAGAATTGATTACTTAAGCCTCTCTTGATGGGGCCTAAGTTATTGTGCTAAGAAAATATGAACGGTATTGTCTTAAGAGATCTCTTTGCATGTAGTGTTTATTGTTAACTTATGGCACCTTTGGATGGGTTCTGTTTTAACCCAAATACATATTTTCATATTAACTTTATCGACATGGTAAGTAGAGAACTCTCTCATACATAAATGTGTGCTCTCTCTCTCTCTCTCTCTCACAAACATGTGGAAACATGTACGGTGTATATTAAACCCAGATCTCTTTGGCGATCTCTCTTTGCATTTGATTTTTATCCTAGTTTTCATGGCCATAAACACCTAATGCATTAGAGGAAAACGAAGACCTTTTATGACTTAACCAGCCCAACCAATGTATTTGCTTGGGGAAGAGAATTTTCATCTGACCTCCAGAGTGGCAGACCGTATAGTTGTGTTGTGTGTTTGCAATCTGTAATTTCATGTACTAGCTAAACTGCAAACAGCTTTATCTACTTTTGGCTCCTTCTCAAAAATTGCTCTGCGAGTAATACGGTTTTAGTGTGTTCAAGTCAACACCCACTTAAAACGTACTGCACCTTAGCACATTTGCTGTGGAATTAAATGTGAAGTCTCAGGTTCCAGAAACTGCTTTGGAAAACCTTAGCTCTGCTGCTCTTGGCTTGCCACGTCAGCTGTACCCATCAATTGAATTCGGAGCTGTAATTCAGTCAGAGGCATTTGTATTCTTTATAAATAGATTACCATCATCATTCAGATAATTAGGGTAGATTTACATTTTTAAAGAAGTCTTAAACCAATTTCTGGAGTTATTAAAACTGGCATCCTGATTTGTTCTGCTAATTACAGCTCAGCTCTCGGTTTCCCTGACTACCACCTCTCGGTATAGCTATCAAGTCCTATTTTTTTTTTTTTTTTTTTTTAGTGGTGATGGGTCAAAGTGCTGTGATGAATAAATCTTGCAAATAGTTTTCAGTTTGTATCTCTAAGACTGTTCCTCTAAGACCTGGACACTAATTTGTAACTTAGCCAAAACTCAGTTTGCCTGTTCTGCTAAAAAGTTGAGACAAATTCGGATTTACCTCCTTGTAAGAAGGTAATAATCGAGGGGGCATTTTTGTTAAGGTAGTTCATGATGCCAGTGAGGCAGTATCAGTGTCAATATTAAATCTTGAGCATCCAAAAGGTCCTTTCCTCTTACTGGGCTTGATACATTTTGAAGGAAATACTTTTGCTGTCTACCTAAAACTTCTGTACTTTAATTATTTCCTTCAAAGCCATAGAAACTAACCTCTGAGAAAGGGAAGTAAAAGCCCCACTATATTACCCTTCTATCTTTTGTCTTCGGACCTTCTAATTTCCTTCATCTCAGAATCTATGATTTGTGTGTCCTTTTCTTTGGATGAGCTGGCCAACTGGAGACGGCGGGCGGGAGGGTTAGTAACGCTTTGAGATTTTTTTGGTCAGTGATTTTAAAGAAAAATATTTAATTCTGTATGTACAGCTCTCTGTTCCTTTGTTTTTTGCTGTTGTTGTTGTTGTCAGTGATGCACATCTGTGTGTCTGTACATCCTTGCAACCTCCTGTTTTCCATGAGGGGTTTCACTGCAGACAGAACAAGTTAGGCAAGCCTGTCCGGCATCCATTCCTGTTCACTATTCCTCTGGGCAGGGAATTTTACAGTCTGATCTATTGGATATTTATTTTTTCCTCCTCTCATTGTCGTTTGACCCCAGGGAATTTTTTTCCTCTGGGGGTTAAAGTGTTCTTCAATTTAGCCTTTGTCCAGACATTTTTCTCTCTCCTTTTAAGTGGGGGGCTCAGGAGAAGGAGGTGTAAGGGAAGATATTTGAGCTGTAGTTTAAGCAGCCTTCACCAGGAAGGCTTCCCATGATGCCCAGTGATTTGCAGTAATTAACTGAAGGGTCCCCCCTGTACTCTTTGAAAGAAGGTTATCATTGTTCGTGTTTGCACAGATGAGCAGAATGATAGAGTAATCAGGTTCCGGCCACAAAGGGAGGCATTGTCTGGGCAAAGATCACTGAGAAACTCATGAGCTCTTGTCCAGTCGGGCTTTTGCCAGCTTTTTTTTTCTTTTCTTTTCTTTCTTTTTCTTCTAAATCCCTTTGCTCATTTTGAGTCATTATTGTCGTGGGGATAGCAGTTCTGTTTGCAGTTTACAAGGCCCCCAACAGTTTAGGGGAGTTACTATACGAACCTTAAATAAAGTGCCATTTGTTAAACAGACTCTCGGGTCAGCTGGTAACTGAGAATATTTATGGTTGTTTGAGATTCTCTTCCAGGCTTTGTTTTTCTAAAATTGTGAACAAAAGGATGACTGTTTAATTGTTAGAACTGTGTTATGTAGTATTTCTGCTTTTGCTTTTTGATGTTTTTTTAATTTATTCATTCAACCAGCACATATATTTTTGTGTGTGTGACACGTGTCAGTTACTATCTAGATTTATGGCAGCAAACAGCCCAGAGTTCCCGTCTTATATTCTGATATTTTTATATGTAATAGAATCTTGCAGGAGAGATGGATAATATATAAGCAATTAAATAAGAACAATAGATACAGATATTGATTGATATGCTATGAAGGAGGAACACAGAGTAATATGTGTATGTGTTTGCCTGTATATGTTGCATGTGTGTGTATCTATGGATCGATTTAGCTATTTATAAATGGATATATCACTATGGGACCAAATGCACATTTTTTTCCTCTAGGGTTTTTGCCTTTAACACCATTTATTCACTGGTGCTTAGCCTCATTTTCCGATGATTGGCTTACCTGATACAGACACTGTCATGTGAGCACAGGTGTATGCCAGCACTTTATCATTGATTCCTTTTACAGCCTTCGTTTACCTTTAACTTAGAGAAGGCTGAAAATAGAGGAAATGCTTACATAGTTAACGGAAACATGCACCTTTCGTTTTGTGGGTTTCCTTCCCCACAATACCTGGAGCATCATAACTGTGGATTGGAGCGCTTGGAGCTTTCTCACCGCTGTCTTGGATGCCAAATTAACACAGGCCGTGATCTAAGTTTTCTTACCTGCTAAGCTGAGAAAATACAACACCTCTCAGCTTTCTCATCTTCTTGTTTTTATTTGGGGCCAAGACCTTCCCCCTAATACCCTTGCAGAGAAGCTGTTTTGATTTCTGTTTTTATTATATGTGGAGGTTTTTGCCAGTCTGCTCACCTGGCTTTTCAGGGTGTTTATCCTGTTAATACTGAAAACCCCAAAGAGGCCTGCCTTCCAACCAACACGCTGACTGCTGAGGAGGCCCCTAGTGTACCCAACAGTATTTCACCCCCGAATTGCTGCCAGTTGGCAGCTGTCATATTGGGGAGTTGCCCGTGTGGGAATCTGTGACAACAAGTGAGTTCCAAGACATTCATCTCCAGCCACAAAGAGCGGGTGGGGAAGTTTCATTTCAAGTCTGACTCGCTACACATACTCCTGAAAGGAGAGCTCGTGGGTGGCTTATTGAGACATCCTGGCAGAAGTTCCCTTAGGTTCCTCATTCCTGAGACTTTGCTTGCAACCTGTGGGATAAAGTCTAAGCCTGAGTGTTTGCCTGGGATGCACGTTATGGAGTCTTCACAGTGATCCAGCATCTCCTGGAGCAGTTACCACAGTGGCAGTTTTAGAGTTGGAGTGTTGCCTTCGCAAATAAATAGTCTAGGTTGCTGGGACCTTGCAGATACCTCAGTGGAGTTTAGTTGATGCTGCGGCTGCTTCTTCCTCCTCCTCCCCTCCTCGCCCTCCTCCTCCTCCTCTTCTTCTCCTTCTCCTTCTCCTAGCAAAATACCTAAACATGGGGCACGCAAGGCTAATAAGGTGGCTCTAGCATCTTCGTAGACCCAGGATTCTTCTGTCTTGTTCTGCCATCCTTGAAAAGATTTCTGTCCAAATGTCTCAGACCAGCGAACATATAGGCCTTCCTGTCATCGGGCAGGAGGAAAGTGAAGGATAATGGAAAACCCCCTCTTTTTGAGGATGATTGATTCCTGGAACTGTAGATAAACCTTTTACTGAATTCTCATTGACCAGAACTAAGTCATAAGCTCATGCAAAATAAGTCGACTTGGTGTGGCCACATGCTCAGGTAGATTTGGGGTTTCTCTGATTGGGAAAAGAGGAAGACTGGTATTGGAGGACAACTATTACTCCCCTAATAAGGAAAATGATTTTATGAAATTCTGAGAAAACTAACTAGGAGAGGTTGGTAAATTTAGACTTACTATGGAATCCCAGGAACGAAAGTGTGCCGTCTCACTATTTTTGCCAATATTCAAGCACCATTTTTTCATTAGAGTGAAGAAACAGCTCGGTAGCATGTGGGAGAGAATCTCAAGAAAGTATGGTTAGTTTGAGTTCAAGAGTTCAAGCCCGTGACTAGAAGGGTATCTAATTCTTAGAAACATAACATATATATTCTATTACTAGTTTATGTATTTTTACTGACAACTTCAGGCAATGGTTGTGTTTGTCAAGTTTTCATTTCCATTTTGAATCCAGGAAGGGCCCTCAAAGTTCTAGTGTGTACCAGTCAAGGATTAAATGCTTGGGTGTTGGGCGGCAGGTAGAGGAGCAGTTTTTGAAGGGTGAGACTTGGTGGAGTCCTTGACGACCAGGTGTGTGGTCCTGACACATCTGTCTTGCTGATGTGCCCCCTTGCTGTCCTCAGGTGGCAGCTCGCACTGGTGAAACTGGAGTCCGACGACGTACTCAGGCCATGTCCAGATCCACAAGCAAGCGAAGGAGCAGGTTTTCTTCTCTTTGGGGTCTGGACACTACCTCCAAAAAGAAGCAGGGACGCCCAAGCATCAATCAGGTAGGTACCAGGGGGGACGAAAAAGCAAGCACAGATTGCTTCCATGGCGACCTCACTTTGGGATGCGCGTGTGTGTGCACGTGCATGTATTCATTGACACTGAGTATTATTTAGAATCAACTAGTTGACACAAAGATGTTAGTTGTGGTAGATGCTTTTAATAGATAATGTATACGCCTAACATTGAACTCTGCTATTAGTCTTTCACCAAGCTCCAGTCTCCCACCTGCATCCTTTCCAAACCCTGGTTAATTACAGACCTACTGAAAGTGCACAGTTTATCCCGAGTCTTTCAAAAAAAAAAAAAAAAAAAAGCAGGGCTTGATGATGAAGCCAAGTGGGCACCTGAGCACAGAATCTTTTCAAGCTGCCTCTGGCGCCGGATCAAAGGCAGCCTCCAGGGAAATCTGATTGTTTCTTTGCCCTTGACTTTTTGGGGTTGACATTAAGTGAGCAGCTTCTCTGCCTACTGGTATGAGGAAGCAGAATCGGAAAGGGCTCATTCAACACCAAGACTCTCTACTACCCAGGTACTAGGGCTGGAAGGGGATCTCAGCACCTCCTGAATGTTGGGCCTCTGATAAACCAGGCTGTGACCTCATCAATTTTACTCTTTGACTAGCCAAGGCCACTTTACTGCTAGAATTAACGTCTAGGAAACATTCTCTCCATTGTCATTGTCATCCTTCTTTGGCTTTGAGAAACGAGTTTGCCCCAGAACTGCTTCAGCGTTTAAGGACTGAAGGAACATAGGGATCTGTCTTTCGGAGAGGAGAATGTCAAGTACATGGGCTGCAGTGGCTAGAAAGTGCGGCCTCGGGCATTCTTGAGGCCGTGATGACGACTACCAATTCGACTCGTTCACTCTGAGCCCTTATGTTAAGTGAGAAGAGTTCGATTGACCGACTCGATAAAGAGATCCCTTATTATTTGTTCTGACAATACCAGCCATTAGTTTACTGAAAGACTGAAATGGAAGAGAGAAATTAAACCTGAAAGCTAATGTACTAATAAGTCTTTTGCTGACCAGCACGCCCATCTACATCCGGGGTGTCTGTGTCCTTGACGGGCTCTGAAGGAGATCAGGTGAGCCTGCTGTGGTTCTGTGGTCTTTGGGGAAAGCAGAACATTAAGTTTGCTACCATGAGTTTTTCTTCTCTATAAATCGAAGTAGAAATCATTTGAAGGAAAGCCATTATTTCATCAGCTAAATCACACTAGAGACGTGATGGCCCTTGATTATACCTGCAAAAGGGAGGCCTTCACCATCAGCATTTCTACCCTTTTTTTGAGAGGTGGTGATGTCAGTCGTTATGCATCCTATGTCATTGCAGCTGACTCAGATCACCGCTAGGAATATGTGTCAGGATTTCGGTCAGGACTTCCCAGTTTGCAACTTGGTTTGAACTTCTCTTTCATCAAAAGCTTTAGTTCATGTGCTTCTAATTCTTTCCGCTCCAAGTCATGTTACAGCCCATTGCTGCTGAAATATACAAGCAAATTTAAGTAAATCTAAGAGAATGTTTTCACATTTTTTTAAAAATCAAAGGGCGATGTCATATCTTATAAGCAATTCTTGTTATTCTCTCTTAAAGTAAGAGTTATTTAAAAACAAAAATGTAGTGCTTAGCCATAAACATACCAATAGAAATGTACTTGATTCAGTACTTTGAAATGGACAAAAATTGTATGTTTTTTTTTAAATCTCATTTGCATTGGAGCAAAGGCTTTTTCTTAATCGGTTTATTATCCTGACAGTACATGCTCGTTGCGAGCCAATATATAAAATTTCTCATGTCCACATGGCTAAGCACTACTTTTTTTTGTAAAAAACATGTTTAGGTTTTGACTATCTAGGGGCATCATTACCCTATTATGACTTTAGTTGTATCTTTAAGTTAGCAGGATTCATTAAATTTCAAAGAATAGACAAATTGCTGTTTTGTATATGAAAAAAATTTTCTGTGGTGTTATAGTTAAAAATATATAAATGTCCAGTCTCAATTTCTATTCAACAGAGTATTAAAAAGCGAACTGATTATTTTGGCTAGATATCTGATCCAGTAGATGAGCCTATGGCAGAAATTCTACATCGTGAACGAATCTAATTCACTGCTTTTTTAAGTTCATTTTTTTTTTTAATTTAGGTGAATTCTCCAGATCTGAAGGCAAACTGTTTGTTTTTTTTTTAAATTGTCAAAGATGTGGGAAGTGATCTAGATAGAGGAACATGATCTGTTACCGTAAAACTTACTACCCGCGTTAGGATTTGATGTAGGTGCATCTGAAAACTAATTTCACGTTTTCTAATAGCCATGCCCATTTTCCAGTCCCCATCCCATGTTTCATTTGCCCTCTTGCCCACATTTCTTAACGCAATACTTTTGTATTTGCAGGTGTTTGGGGAGGGAACTGATGCTGTAAAGAAGTCTTTAGAGGGAATATTTGATGACACTGTTCCAGATGGCAAGGTAAAAATAAACGCATGTTTCTTTTCTAAAAGTACCACAAGTGCATCAACATTGCACAATGCCATAGTTTCTTGGGATCCTAAAATTAACTAGACTCAGTTATTAAAAACTGAAGTGATCAGTTCTTTAAAGTTATGTAACAGGTCAACAAGAGATGGAAAAGCATTTTATGCTTAAAACTTGATTACCATTAGAACATTCTCCTGCTGGTATAGAATTTTCATGACTTATCATTTGAATGTGTTAAACTTCCCTCCAGAATTTAAGAGGAAATTGGGGTTCTGGGGAGCTGAACATTTTATGCCATTGCTAATTCATTTTATATATAACTTCCATTCCCAAGAGGTGAGTTTTTTTTGCCCTCTCTCTCTGCCCAAAACATGCAATTTTGCTCCCATTAATTCCAAAGACTGTTCTGATAATAAGTTCTTTAAAAAAAAAAAAATGCATTTGCCTCTCAAGACAAGTATTCGATTAAAGATTCACAGACTTGGCTCAATCTTGTGCTAGGACTTACAAGGGGCTTTCAGATGGCTCTGATTGAAGACCCATGAAGAATATTGATTTTTTTTTTTTTTTCCTCTGGGCCGCTTTGTCTAGCCTCTAAGTAAATGGACAATCCGAGTTTTAAGTCTGACCTATTGATACGAACAGCCTCTTTGTTATGGGTGTTCTGATGTTGATAACATGACCTTGTATGATCCTCTGGTTCCTAGACCCAGAATCAATATGACAGAAGTCAGTGCTCAGTTGCCATGCAACAGAGTAGCGGTGGTCAGCAGTGGCTCAGACCCCTGTTGTGGATGGAGCTGAGCCTCTGAAACCAGAGTACCGTGCCGCGTCCTGGCTAGTGAAGGGCAAGGAGAGAAGAGTGGCCTTGGGTCAGGCCCGTTCTTCCTTTCATATCCAAACTACTCCTGGATTGTGTCATCATGGATACAAAAGCAGCTGTCCTTGTAAATACCCATCCAGGACATTCTCTTTGCCCACCCGTCTGTTAAGGATGAAATTAAATTGCTGTACCTGTTGCATTTCAGGTATCGTTTTTGGTGTTTACGTAGCCATTTCTGAAGTTAGCTAATTCATCTTGCATATCATTATTAGTGCACTTTTAATGTTGGGATTTCCTCTCCAGGGACAGATTCTGGAAACTGCAAAAGTTTTTCCATTGATTTCCGTGCTGCTTTTTTGTTTGTTTTTCCAGGGTAATTCTTCATCCTATTCTCATTTAGAATGCCTCGTTCCCAAAGAGCAGTTTAGATGTAAAACTTCGGCTGATCTAGTGCTGAGGGGCGTTTATTTAATGTGGCATGTGGGGACAGAATGGGACGATTTCAATTCTAGTTAATGGGATTTAGGCAAGCCGATTGCTTTTTGACAATTCCTGTCCTGGGGTTCAATTTAGCTGTGAAAACACCACCATTCAATGGTAGAGCTGAAATTGTCTTCTCATCTGAATTTAGTTTAGTAGCCTTTACAAAAATATTTCCCCCATTCTGGGATCTGTTCTTTCACAGATGCAAGTTGTTACGGTACCACTTCAGCCTTTGTTTGAAATTTGCCGCTGCTTATAATTTGTTGGTACCGGCCTTATACATAGACATGTATTTACCTATCAGTGGCCTGGTTTTAAACCAATAATCAAGGCTTATTACTTAGCATATATTGAGAATCAATATTGTTTTCGCCTTGCTGAAACCTAACATAATTCTTCCTTTGCTTATTTCAAAGAGATTCGGCTGTTAATATTTCATCAGTCGATGGAGTGTTTTCTGTTTTAGCTGTTTAACTTGCTTAGATATAACCCAGCTGCTGAATATGTACATAAGACACATTTTTCTCCCATCCTTACGACTTGGTGCTACTCCCTGACCCTCAGGCAGAGTGATGTAGAGGATCGAGTGATGGCAACAGCCTAAGAAGGTCATAAAGCTCATCCTTGAAGTTCTCTAAACCTCATCTGGGAGATGGAGCTGTCTCTCTCCCAGATTTGTGCCAGAGGTCAAATTCGAGCACGAAAATGATACTACTTGTAAAAAGGTAGTACTAGAACCTCATCTTTTCTGTAAAAATTTCCTTGGTGCCTCACTCTTGCCTTTGAAACAGAGCTCACATAGCAGACATTCTCGCTGTAGGAGTTCTCCGTTCTAAATTCGAAATGCGTTTATGAAGGAACTGATAACAATACAGCTGAGTCGAATGGATGGCCCACTTCTTTCTTGCTTTCTTCCAAATTTCAGTACCCACTCATTCATGCAATACCCACCTGTGTGTGTCGTGGACCCTGTGTGAGGTCAACTACATGTCTGAGAAATTCCCCACCCTTCAATAAAGTGATTTCTTCCTTGCCTTGAAGATTCTCCTTTGTCCTTTACCACCGCCATAACTTCTGCTTTGGTTCTTTTTCACAGGAATAGATAATCCCTCTGTGCGATCTGAGGATGGGGGCAGGGGGTGGGTCTAAGATCATTAGAGACCAACTGTTGCTGCTCTGCTAACTTTATTGCTTTTTGCAGAGGGAGAAAGAAATGGTCTTACCTAGCGTCCACCAGCACAATCCTGACTGTGACATTTGGGTCCATGAGTATTTCACTCCATCCTGGTTCTGTCTGCCGAATAATCAGCCAGCCCTGACGGTCGTCCGGCCAGGAGACACTGCCCGGGACACCCTGGAGCTGATCTGCAAGGTATGAGGCTCCTTGGGGTTGTTTCCTTGAGAAGTGTGGATGGGATGGAGGAAGCTTCTCAGGCACATGTGGCAACTCAGAGGCATGTGGGAGAGGAAGGTGCTTTAAAGCACACCTCCATCTCATTCCAGAGCAGCTTTGGTTTCCTTTATGAAAAGATGCTAAGTGAATTCTTCATCTTTGGGAGGAGAGAAATTCTTTTAAGTAGCTTCTTTCAATATTTGAGTATTTGATTTATAATAAGCATATTATATGCTCGTGGCAAAAATTTTAGAAAATTTAAGTAAAGAACACAGCAGACAGTTGAGGCCACTCTTTCTCACAAGATCTAGAAATAATCACTGTAAACCTTGTGGCGTTTGTCCTTCCATTACACACACACACACGTGTGCATATTTAATGGTGTCGTATTCTGTGCAGTGTTTGTCACTTGCTCTTTAACAGTAACTTATACACTATGGCCCTTTTTAGGGTAGGGAAAAACTGAGGTAGAGACAAGTTTGATCCATTATGGGAAATTCCTCTTCCTTTGACCACATAATTAGCATCTTTTGGAGAAGGGGCACTGACAATGATTGAGCTCACTTTCTCTACCCTCACCTTTAGCTGCAGAAACGTGTCGACCTTTTTCAAGGTGAACCTGGTTTCATTTTTTATCCCCCAAGGGTGGTCAGATGAATGGCTTCGAGTGAGAGAAGGGAAAGAAGAAATAAAGGAGTTTTTCTTGCATGCCCGTTTTTACTTTTACATAATTAATAGCATTACTCGTCTTATTTAGTCGTCATTTCAAGTCTGAGAAAGAGCTGATACTTCCTCGTTGTACAGACGGAGAAGCTGAGGCTCAGGGACTTAGGCAAGTTCCTTGCTGGAGTTCAAATCACAGTCAGTCAGTTGCAAAGGAAGGACTGAACCCACATCAGTTTGCTCCAAATGTGGGTGTGTCCCTGTGTGCCAGGTGGGCAGTCACTGGAACTGTCAGAACCCGTGTCAGTCATCAGGAAGGACAATCCATAAGAAAGGTCCACAAAGTATATCCTCATGGGAATGAAACTGTCTTCTCTGGAGTGACTAAAGGAAAAACAGAAACCTTTTCTGTCATAATTTTGTCCTGGAAGAGGTTGGATGGAGGGATCAGGGACATTTTTAGGATCTCCTTCAACACAATGGCTCATAGATACCAAGTCACTTTCACTACCTCAGCAAGTACTTCAATTCTATAATTCTGTAATCAGCAATTTTTGTATATTTTTAAACAAGTTACCAAGGACTTTGTAAAAAAAAAAAATATATATATATATATATTATATATATATATATATATATATATATATATATATAAAATCTTTATGTAGTGAAGAAAATGAAACAGTCCAGCTCCCCTAAGCCTTTTGGATAGTTTTCTATGGAGGAAAAGTAGAGAGCCATTTATTTAAGGACAGTGCTAAAATCTGCCCCCACGTAGGTGTTAAAAATAAATGATACATTGTTTCATGCTTCGCATCCTTCCTGTACGTGCGTTCTAGCTTTTTGAAGATAATGGTATTTCTGTTCACATTTTTTATTTTAAATTACTGTATAAAATTGGTCTATTGAGGATTTTTGAATTCTTTTATTTATAGTTTAGCACGATTCTTTAGAGACCCATTAATATTCTGCAGATCTGTGGGAGTTACTCTCAGAACTGCAGCTGAAGGTGTCAGAAGTAGGACTTCGGCCTTTTTTTATGAGCTAAACTCTAGCAGCTTCCACTTCCAGGCAGTAGCTTTGCCTTGGAACTTTCCGTGTGCATCAGCCTTGGACTCAATCAGGAGTTGGAGGTTAGGGCAGAGTTTGTCAATAACATTGATATTGGAAAATTGAACTGTGATTGGAGAAAAGAGTGACCGGCCCAATTTTAGGTACTTTGCAAGCTTTTGCTTTGATAGAAACTAAGAAAATGAAGACTAATATTGTCCCTGCTACTTAGACAGTGAGTTGGACCTGTTCCCGGATAACGTGTTTATTTCTGTCACTTGAAAGGTTTTCGATGGTATCGTCAGGGCATAAGTCACTTTCCTCTAACAATAAAAGGTTATTCTGCCCAATTTTCCCTGGATCCTCAGCTCTTTTTCCAAAAACAGAAATACAGGCAAAAACAACATATTGTAGAACAAGCTTATGTCTCATGAGTTTAAAAATGGAAAACCTTGGTGTGCATTTTAAGAAGTTAATGGCCTTTGGAAAAATCACCTTGTAGGATAAATTATATAGTGTGCTCAGAGCCAGGTGCCTTCTAAAGCTTGCTTGTTCTTTGGAAAACACTTTATTATAATTAGTGGAGCCGATTTTATTCTTAAGAGGGAAAAAAGGTAATGGGGTAAACTGTGCCACTTGCTATTAATGATCTAATTAATGGAGAGGTTTCTTTTTTGTTGTTGTTTGTTTTTGGGTTTTTTTTTGGGGGGGGCGGGGGTGGTGGTGAGAAGAGGGACTAAAAACAAAGGTGATTTCCAGAATGTCTGTCTTTTATTTCTTTATTATCATTCTCAACGTTGGCGATAGATGCTTTCTCTAACATTTAATAATCTCTTTCTTCTGTCTCTTGCATTCAGCTCATTCTCTTTCCTATTCTAACTGATCCACATCATTTTACATCAGTTTGTCATCTGCCATCCGAGCACCAGTCAAGTTCTGGTATAGTAAATGTTTCTAGATCTACATTTCATGTATGATTCATATTGCGGATATTACAAAAATGATTGTTGCTGAATATAGTGGGTAACCATGTTGGCCTGTGGGTTTTGGACATATTCCGATCATTGCAATTACTAAAATAATTGCAAAAAAAAAAAAATCATTCATTCATATGCACTGTTATTATTAATGTGTGACCGTGGAATCAGTTTGATTTTATGCCTTTACTATGTTGGCCTGTGGCTTTGGATATTCTAATAATCATTGGTATTTAAAAAAAAGGTCACCTTGAAGGGGAGGATAAATACCTTTGGAAATTCTGCGATAGCTCTTTGTGTGTTCATGGTTTCTGTACATAGTAAATATATGCATTTATGTGTCCCCGAGAAGTTTGACTGACATGGAAGATTATCAAGAGGAATAGAAAAGCAAAACATGATGAATTGGAAGTTAGTTCATGTTATATTATCTATTTTAATTGGCTCACACTATTTACTAAAATGTTCTACATTGTGTTTTGCTATTTCATCCTTTGAAGTAGTCATGGTAAGATGCAAATTTTTAAAAAAATATGCCAATTAAACTAAAAATTGTTCTATAATAATATTTATCTTATGATATAATTTATGGCTGCATTGCCTCAAAAATGAATTTAAGGCCTACTCGAGTAACTGTATATTGGAAAACAAATTTGTATGGTTAAAATTTTTTCCTAACTGAATTTCTCTTGGGTTAGGAAATTTTCTCTTGAATCTTTTATAAGTCTAACGCAGGCCAAACATTTAGAATTTCTATGTTAAAATATTCATCACTGTTTGGAATTCTTTTTGCACATAGATGTATTGTAAACATGGTCAGTTGCTTGATCTGCTTTGATACTGACTTGCAGGTATTTGAAGAGCGTGAAATTTTTCTTGAGGGTTCTGATTTAGTTTACTTCATTAGGATTTTCTCTTTGTCAGACCAGCCATGACTGACAAGGGCTCATTATTGAAAAACATTTACCAAAATGACAAAACACACTGGCATATTGATCCAATGTCCCATGTTTACAGTAACTACTGACCTAATTGAGGGCCATTATATTTTATATGTTTGTTGGATGTACTCATGTTTATTTTTCAAAGTTAAGTTTGAAAAGCATGGTGGTGGAGGGGAGGGTGGAAGGACTCATCCTTGTTAGCGTTGTTACGTTCGTCACTCTTCTGTTCCCATCGCTGTTAGATCATGTAAGGGCGGTACCTCGACAGGGGCGTCCACCGTCCGTCGTTTATCATCCTATGTACATTTGTAGAAGTGTTTTCGGCACAGTAGCTTTAAGGGGTGATGGACTCTCCACAGTCTTCATCAGGACCACTCTAAGATCTTGGTGCCTGGCCGCGGGCCGTCCCCTCTCTCACACTGAGGTTTTAGGAACCAGAAGTTTCTTGGGTGAGGTCGCTCTGGTTAAGCGGCAGCCTCAATGGGAGTGTCCCCATCATGTTTATAAGTGGTGACGATAAGGTTTCCTCGTGGATTTGTTTCTGTTGACCAAGACCCCATGAAGTTTCATTTCTCTTTTCCTCCCACCTCGATCGGAAACGGATGGCGAACCGAAATTTTTCGCTTCTAATTAGAGATTTCAGGGAGGACCTAGGTAGGTGGGAAGCATTTGCAGCTTCCGTCTCTCTGCGGGACACTTCTTTTTTCTTATCCTATCACCCTAAATGTTATTATTTTGTTGTTTGTCTCAGCAACTCTCTGACAGGCAGTAGATAGAGCACTTTAAAACTTTCACGCTTTGTATTTCCCTGGCTTACCCATCTGCCCTTATTATCTTTGACCTCAGTGGTCCAGGTCTGTCGGACACTGGGTGTTTATTTGGTCTTCAGTACACGAGGTGAACACCCCAAAGCCAGGTACATGGGATTGGGTTGGCTTCAAACTATCACTATACTCCAGGGAGGATCCCCATTGGGGATTCCCAAGAATCACTGTAAGAAACTTCTTTATCCTTCTGCTAGGTTTCAGAATGAACTCATTTCCACTTTCCAAAATGTGCTTTTTGTAAACGTGCAGATGCCTGTCTTGCGTGCGTATTTATTTGAAAAGCAAAACCACCACTGTCCCACCTCCCAATTTTTGCACACCCGCTCCTCATGGCCACACACACTCCTGAAGACCACATTTATGTGTTTTTAATTTCCACATTTGCAGTGTTTCATACAGTGTCTGGTATACTTAAGAGTTTTTCTAGATGCGATTGAATGGTTTATTGAAATAATTATC
>NW_011889014.1:1583060-1600877 GCF_000151845.1 Pteropus vampyrus
AGAAGTTTCTTGGGTGAGGTCGCTCTGGTTAAGCGGCAGCCTCAATGGGAGTGTCCCCATCATGTTTATAAGTGGTGACGATAAGGTTTCCTCGTGGATTTGTTTCTGTTGACCAAGACCCCATGAAGTTTCATTTCTCTTTTCCTCCCACCTCGATCGGAAACGGATGGCGAACCGAAATTTTTCGCTTCTAATTAGAGATTTCAGGGAGGACCTAGGTAGGTGGGAAGCATTTGCAGCTTCCGTCTCTCTGCGGGACACTTCTTTTTTCTTATCCTATCACCCTAAATGTTATTATTTTGTTGTTTGTCTCAGCAACTCTCTGACAGGCAGTAGATAGAGCACTTTAAAACTTTCACGCTTTGTATTTCCCTGGCTTACCCATCCGCCCTTATTATCTTTGACCTCAGTGGTCCAGGTCTGTCGGACACTGGGTGTTTATTTGGTCTTCAGTACACGAGGTGAACACCCCAAAGCCAGGTACATGGGATTGGGTTGGCTTCAAACTATCACTATACTCCAGGGAGGATCCCCATTGGGGATTCCCAAGAATCACTGTAAGAAACTTCTTTATCCTTCTGCTAGGTTTCAGAATGAACTCATTTCCACTTTCCAAAATGTGCTTTTTGTAAACGTGCAGATGCCTGTCTTGCGTGCGTATTTATTTGAAAAGCAAAACCACCACTGTCCCACCTCCCAATTTTTGCACACCCGCTCCTCATGGCCACACACACTCCTGAAGACCACATTTATGTGTTTTTAATTTCCACATTTGCAGTGTTTCATACAGTGTCTGGTATACTTAAGAGTTTTTCTAGATGCGATTGAATGGTTTATTGAAATAATTATCAGAATGTTCTTAGTTTGGGCTTAACATTTTATTTGGGTGGGAATAGGGTAAGTAAAAGGAGTATTAAACAAGGGCAAAATTAATTTCCTTTATATTGAAATAATCGTCATCAGATGTAGCTCTTTTGATATGAAGAGATTTTATATTTATGAAAAATTTCAAACATATGTGTAAGAGTAAAAAACAATGTAATACACTCCTGTGTATCCATCACCAGGGTTCTGTAATTATCAAATTATGTTTCATTTATTTACTAACTCGCTCCCACCTCTTACTCTGAATAATTTTGGAAGCAAATTCCAGACATCATATCTTTGTCAACCAGTACTTTAGGGTAAATCTCTAAAAGATAAAGGGTGCTTTAAAATCATGACTTGATTGAAACATTTTCTCTCTACGATTCATTTTCATGCTGCCATATAACTTTTGAAGAACATGTTCTTTTCCTCTGCATCATCTTGAGTGTATAGTGAGGATTATTTATAAAACCATATAGTCACTATTGCTTTTTCTGCAACACTAATTCAAGGATTACTTTCTAGGTAGGAAAAAATCAGTCCATCCCATTCTGGACCAAAGGAGAAATCCTAGAAATTTCAATTCTTAACTGTTTTAGAATTGTTTTCTTTGGGCAAGTCATTCAGTGTGTTTCTGAAGTTGGACACATGCCTGTCTGCGCTGCCCCTGAGGGAGTCTCACTCTGGGTGTATATAAATAAGACAGAAATCTAAATGTCTTGTCTTCACACTGACTTGCTTGCAAATGAACTGTTAATGACTGTCCCAGTGTCCCCATGTGGTTAAACAAATAACTTCGCCTGGGCCCATTTTTTTTCGATTACCGTCAATAATTCCTTGCCTTTCTTGTCCCTTTTCTTCTCTAATCACCTATGTAAGTTTGGAATTATGTTTAAGGGTTTCTTTAGTCTGATGGGTTTTGTTGCAAAACCGGAGTTAAAGAGCGTGATAAATCAGATAGGCAGAAACGAAGGTGTGACTCAGTTGTTTCCATCAATTCATAAGATACCAATGGAATATTATTAATATGTTCAACAAATATTATTCTAAAGTTTGGGTTTTAGATGTAAACCTTATAAGAAGTACAGAGACTTTCCACCCCCATCTCTCCAGTAACAAATCTCCATTATTTTCGGGACTACGTGATATGTCAGTGGAGAACTCATGTTTGATTCCTATTTACTATTGAACATTTTCTCCTCTTCTCCTTTCTTTTTGTCCCAGACACATCAACTGGATCATTCTGCTCATTATTTGCGTCTGAAATTTCTAATAGAAAACAAAATGCAGCACTACGTTCCAAAGCCCGAGGAGGACATTTACGAGCTGGTAATGTTTATGACTGTTGTCCTGCCGACATTCCGTGGGAGATTATTTTTAACTTATATATGTGCTCATGCTAATTGTGGTTAGTGAAATGGAACAAATTCTAAAATAAACGAGCCTCATTCAGAGCTCTAAAGTTTGTGGAGATGGCCATGTCACAGTATTTCCACCGAGTGGAAATGCCACTTTTGCTTATATAAGGAGCCTTGCTGTGCTCTCACGAAGAATTGAAATCCAAAGCTGACTCTTAGAATTCTCAGCTTTCCTTGTAACTTTGCCAGTGTTTTGTTTTAAATTGATGACTCAAAAATCAGCTGGCTGTTGTCAGGAAAAAAGCACTAACTCCAGTTTTGTGTTATTTCTACCTATATATTGGAATCAAAGGGTCATGTCCTGTTTGTGAAAATGCTGCTATCTAATTATATGTCCTAGCCTTTTGTAATTATAGTTACATAGATTCCTGGTGACATTTATGTATGTTTGAGTTTCATTATGGGACTCAGGTTCTTTATATTGGGCTCTACTGCTTGCAAATTATGTGATATTGCCAAAAAAAAATGATAATACTTTATTTCTAAGATTTTATGAAGCTCAGAGATAATGGATCACATAGTAGATGCTCAATAAATGGTTGTTATGGTAATAAAATAGTGACAAGTTCCTTTTTTGTTAGCCAAGGGGTACGGTTTTCAGTTCCAGGAATGGAACATTTTGGGAGCAAAGCCCCTGTATCTTGGAGTTTGCTCGCTCTCTGCACTTAGTCATTCCTCTGGGGCCACCGAGCTGCTTGCCATGGATCTGTGAGTGATAACCGGGTGGCTAAGATAGGGTTTCACCACAGAAAACAGAACTGAAAATTTAAATCTGAGTAGTGTCTTCTGGAAAAGGGGAAGTGTGGTTTAAAATTTAGTAGGAATTATGTCTTTCGTCAACTTTTTTTGACATCTATTTTATATACACTAAAACTCACCGATTTTAAGCACACAGTTGAATGAGTTTTGACAAATGCATACAGTCACACTTTCACCACTACGATTGTAATTTAGAATGTTTCTGTTCTCCTAAAAAGATTCCTTGTGCTCCTTGAAGCGTTTTTCATGAAGCATAAGAGGGGGTATGTTTTTGTAACATTCTCATCCTGCTATGTAGTAGAAGATCAAAATGATGGGTCCATTTTCAACCATCACTTAAACTAATAAGTCTTAACAGAGTAGAGAACTTTGCTCATGACACCGGAATGAATTAGATCATATTTTGCATCTTGGGGTTAATAACTTTCTTATCCTAAATGACTGGGCCTCACCTAACCACTTCCATGTCCATGCTTGAGGCTTATCATTTGAAATTATATTGACATACTTATTATTTTTAAGTCTTGCTTATTGTATGGTCTCATCTAACAGAAGAGACTAAGTTGTGCCAAGCTTACTCTGTCTGTATCCACAATTGCTATATACATATTATAATTATAATTTTTAAGAAAAGAACCTGTAATACAGAGAGACCATGGTATTCTTTTGTAACTATTGCAAAGGTCTCCAGCTCAGAGATCCCTGAGGACGCAAATGTCATTGCTCGGGTTGCAAGTTAGTATTACTCACCCCTTGATTTTTTACTAAAATTCTTAACTTTTTTGTTCTTTTGGGGTACCTTTAGCAGCCTGGTGAAGCTTCTAGATCTGTCTCAGAGTAACGTTTTCAATTGCCTGAAATAAAATACGTAGGATTACCTACGGCCAATATATGTGCTCACGTATTTATTAGTTAACTCATTAACTGTGAAGACATAGGGGTATGTCTAATAGCTGCCATTGTTTTGAAGTAGTGGTGAGCATAAGCAATATTTTTGAGATATTAGCAGCAAGTAGACTGTGATGTTAAAATAACTGTGATTTCTGTTTGTGACAAGGTCAGAGGCACTGCTAATATTCCTGTGTTTGTTGCCTCTGTTCATGTATGATTGAAGAAAATGCTAAGTTTCAGTTACAGGTTATGTTGTTGTTATTTTTTTCACAGACACCTCGAATTCCTTCTGTGGGTCCCTTGTTTCCAATCTCTGCTTTAGACTATTAAGCTGTGTGTAATGTCATTCAAAGGCAGAGGTTTTCTGAGCATATAGTGTTCCTCGATGCTTTTTGAGAGTTTGCAGGTATTCAATGTATTGACCCTTATTGAATAAGCATCAGACCACCCATGGCTAGTTGATTTCCATAGCCCACTGCCATTTTTTTTTGAGGGACTAGGAAAGCTTACAGATGTTTGAAGTTGGAGCCTCAAAAATAACCCATCAATAGAAGACTGTCCCCAAATATTTTGTGTTTTAATATAAGTGGTATATGTTTGGCTATGTTTCCATGATTAGTTGGTTGTTGGGACCAGTCTATGGAATAATAATGAACATGGAGGCACTAGCTTTACAAAAAGCCTTATTAAATGTGTTTTTCCTGAAGTGACAGGTTGGAATAAAGGGTTTGCCGAAACACTGATGATCGATATATTCATTCACCCAGCAAATATTTATTTAGCATTTATTGTTGTGCCAGGCACCATTGTAGCTGTTCTAGACACTGGGATACACACAAAAAAAAGTTTCTACTCTTTATGAACCAACAGTCAAATTGTGGAGACAGATATAAAAACATGTAAATATGGGTAATATTTCAGGAGATGGTAAGAGCTTGGAAAGAAAAAGTTTGGAAAGCTGATAGAGATGAGACTTCCGGAAGTGAGTTGTTCTGCTCTTTTAGATGCGATGTTTGAACAGGGAGGTGAGTGAAATGAGAGAGAATGAGCCAGGGAGATATTTTGGAAGATGTATGAGGATGATCGATGGTCAGGGTAGGTGGAGGGGGCTGGAGATTCAGGAGATGAGGTAGAAAGGGAACAGGACAGGCCATGTAGGGCCCAAGTGAGAAGGGAAATCTTGGGAGAGGAAAGACATTATTTAACTTCTGTTTTGATAGGCTCACTGTGGCTGATGTGTGGCCAGTGGACCTTAGGGCATAAGAGAAGGAGCTGGGAGACCAGGCAGGAGGCTAGTGTGCAGAGAGTGTGGGTCATGGTGGCTTGGACCAGGGTACCCATTCCATGATAAGGAATGACTGTGATGTTATGATAACACAAGTGCCTTGGTAATCAAATTATTTCTTAAAGTTTGCTGATCATTTATTCTGGTTTTCGAAGAGTGAAAACAAGCAACATCATTGATTTGATAAAAAGAAAAGGAATGTATGTGACACTTCTTCGTTAAAGATGTTTATGTATAAAACTACTAAATTTCAAAACTTCTAGTTTCAGATACTGTGGTTGCATTGAAAATATATTAAAATACAGACCCTTCTATACAGAACTTTTATATATTTTATCAGTGCTTTTTTCTAAGCTCAATTTTAGTCTAACCAACCGAAGAAAGTACTTAGCTAAGGGGTCTGTCTATATGACTGTAAGTTATTGCCGGAGACTGGTTAGAGACCCAAAGACTTTTAGTTACACAGTAGGAGGTAGAATATGAAAGAATAGGAAAAATTATTCGCGGAGAGTTATATTCTCACTGGGTCTTTGAAAAAGCATTTAGAACTTTCTGGAGATGATTAGAACAAACAGTGATATACTGCCACCTAGGGGAAGAGATTGGTTCTCCAACAAATTGAAAAAAAGAAATCTGAAGCTCAAAATAAGCTGACGTGAACACATAACATTTTATTGAGCATTCTGTGGCGTTATGAAATATATCATAAAATTTATTCTATTTAGTATTTATAATTTTGATGAGCATCTTTCCTGAACTAAAGATCAGTATTCTAACTGATTTCTTTTATTTTCAGAATTTATTTGTATGAAAAATGTTTTGAAGTATAAAAATAAAACCACATGGAGTTATGCCCTTAACACAGCATTTGGTGCAAGATGTATAAAGTTAGGGTGTTTGAGAGAATCGGGCTGTACCATCAAGTTCTTAGTTCCCTGCCTCCTTTGGGTTTTTATTATACTGTTGTCAGTCTCCTGAATCCTAAGCACTTTGCTCACCTCTGGCACCTGTCAAATGCCCTAAGAAAATGGAGAGAGAAAAACTGGCATTCTTTTCTCCTTGCCCAAATAACATTATTTCTAGATGAATGACTTGCATGGGCAGAGACGGGGGCAAGTTTAGATAACTACCAAGAATTCTTTTCAGTACTAGAGAGCAGTTTTCTGTTATTGACCTTTATTCAGAATAGGTCTTTACTTTGTCATTGAGTGAAAAATTTTAAATTCCACATGAACCACTGACATATCATTGACATATTTTTTTGTTTGGGAACTTTTACCATAAATTTTGGAAATGGCTTTTGGCTCGCTTACTTAGGAAGGTTGTTTCCATTTACTTTGGTACCAAGTCCTACCAGGAGGTAGCCTGGGAAGCATTATAGTGTAGTAGAGAGAACTTAAGTTCTGGAGCCGGCGAGACCTGGATTCAAATGATAGATACGGGGTGGGAAAAGACATCTGGAGTTATATAGAGTTATGTGGAGGAATTATTTAGAAACTGGAACTGTAGCTAAGTGTGAGATTATGAGTTATATGTTTCTGCTTCGGCTTTTAATGGGTTCTGTTCCATGAAAACACAGGGATGTGATGAGAATTTGCTTCCAAGTATCAATCGTGAAAACACAGATTTACAAAATGATGACGATTCCTAATAAGTTATTTATAGTGAAATCCTAATTAGACTTTTCTTTGTGATTTTCAGCTGTACAAAGAAATTGAAATTTGTCCAAAAGTCACTCAGAACATCCAGATTGAGAAGTCAGACACAGCCAGTGATAATTATGGTACGTTTATTTTTCTTTGATCTTCGGTGTTTTTCAAGTTAAAGCATTTCCTGTGTAAACATGTACTTATATACAATTCAAAAAAATGCCTTTGGGGCCAATTTAGAACAGATAGCACATCTGGTTTCTGTGCTGTGTGAAGCAGCCAAACTAGGAAGAGAAGAGATATCCACTCTGGGTACAATGAAGACTTCAACTTTAAATTTCATAACTGTAATCAATGGGGTTTTACTATCATAAAAAGGAAATGGATATATTGGGAATAGATTATTTTATATCATGATGTGCCCTAGTAATGAAGAAATTATCCTTTTACATTTCTCTCCCCAAAACATATACATTATTCTTCCTCACCCCCTCCGCCAAATAATGTTAAAGGAATTTATTTCGGTGTTGTTTTGGGGGTCCCCAAGACCAACCCTGTGTTCACTGACACACCAAGAGGGCACTCAGGGCTCAGTATATGATCATCTTCATGACAATGATTTGTACAGGGAAACCTGTACAAAGCAACATCAATAATAAAAGAAAAATGCCGGGTGGAGGCCAAAATTTGAGGAATCCAGGTGTGAGCATCCAGGAATCCTCCTTCAGTCACATTGGATGTTCTTGAATCCCCCAGCAGCAAGCTGTGACAGCGTCTACCAAAGAAGCTCATTAGAGACTCAGTCCCACGGTTTTTATTGGGAAGCTGGTCACGTAGGCACCCTCTGCCTAGCGTATATCAAAACAAAATTCCAGACCCCTGGAAGGAAGCAGGTGTTCAACATACACCACACTCTCTGTACCGTTTAGGCACAGAAAGCCATGTTCGGGCATTGGGAACTCTCCCCAAATCCAGGTTCCCAGATGCCAGCCAGGGCCCAAACTTGTGAGCATGTCTTTCAGAGAATAGCAGTCAGTCCTGCTGTGTGAACGCTCTTTACCACACAGCTGTCTGCATTCTGGCATGGTTAAATATCTAATCCTTTCCATATGTTTAAGACAAGTCTTCTTTGCTTAGCATTACTTTTGTCACTCAGTGCTCATGTGGGATTGGTGCCAGGACCCTGAAGGATACCAAAATCTGAAGATGCTCAAGTATATAAAATGGCATAGTATTTACTTATCACTTAGCACATCCTCTCATATACTTTAAATCATGCCTTGATTACTTATAATACTTAATACAATATAAATGCTATGTAAGTAGTTGTTATACTATATTGTTTAGGGATCGGCTTTCTAGATTTTTTTTTTTTTTCGGTGGATATTTTTGATCGGCAGTTGGTTGAGTGTGGAACCCAGGGAAACAGAAGGCCAGCTTGACTTGAATAGTCAAAGAGATGGTGCCTGAGTAAAATAAGTGGGAAAACCCATACTGCGCCATATCTGTCAGGACTGGAGAGGTTAGGCGAGCTAATGACAGTCACCAGAGCTCAGTGACTCTGAACAGTGAGATGCATTTGTCATATTCACCATGCATCCTTTGTGGGTTGGCCGGGACTCTTTCTTTATATTGTCCTCACTCCATGACCCAGCCTGCACAGCTGCCACCTGGGACATTGTCTCTTCACAGAAGAGAAAGAGAAGGTGGTGGATCAGGTGCTGGCTCACCATTCGTCAAAGCAAGTCACGTGGCCACACCTACCTCCTGGGGGTCACAGGTGTAGTCTTATGTGCTAGAAGGAAACCTGGTTTTCTAGAAAAGATACAAAGGCGACCGCATACGCTCACTTACAGTTTCTCTCTAAATTAAATTATTAAGCTTTTTAGCATTTGAAAATCTTCAAACCCTTTACTGAGTGGCAGGATTCTAGATTCCTAGTGCAGCTTCTCCCCAAGGCAACCTGCACCTCAGAATGCTCATTAGAGTATCCTGGCCTAATGAAGAGAACCTGATTTTGAAGCCGAGCCTCTTGGATTACACTTTCACACCGTTTACCCTTGAACTTAAAACTAAAGACATCATAAATAAAGCCAGAGGATGTTTTCGATGGCAAAGGATAATTGTGTAAATAAAAGGCTTATTATGTAGGAGAAGCATGACCTCGGTAATTAATGCCATGATTAGTCGCAGTGCTATAAATATGGGGCAGTTCCTCCAAGACACACCATGACGGTTACTCTTTACTCGTTACTGAGTTTCTGTTGAGGAAGGATAAACTGTATCAGGAAGCCAGAAAGGGCTGAAATGCAAAGCTCTCGAATCGAATTCTGACTGGCCTTTGGTCTTGGAAATAGAAACTGAGCACAAACCACTACACTTTTTATACTATTTTATTAAAGTGACTGAAGTGCTCATGGAACCCATCTACATTTCCACACTAAAGGTACTGGAAGGGCATCAGTCATCAAGCTAGAAATTATCGTCAACGGTGCTTCTGAAACTACCTGACAAAGAAGCAGATTTTTTTGTTTTGCAATTTCCGATTTGTCGTGGGCCAGTCTTGTTTGTGAACTACAAAATGTCATGTTCGGAGGTTGTGGCAGTGACAAACTGCTAGGTTCTCAAGGTTTAAGCCTCCATTTCTGTCCTTGATGACGTGATGTTCAGCAGCAAACTGTACGGGTTCTTGGACTCCTTTTGAAAAGTCTGCTACCGCGTGGCGAATAACCTCAGCTAAACCATTTATTCTCAGTGCCCATTTCATGTTGGCATAGGGTATTCCAGCAGCATTTCGATTGAAAAAGTTCAAGAGCCCCGTAATCCTACGAGATCTGATTGCCTCTGACCTCCAAACTACCCAGGATTCTACATTCAGCTCATCTGTATCTAATATTAGCACTTCTACATGTGGCTTCCCGCTATATATTGAGTTCAGTGTGTGTAAATGATATTAGCGCACATTGACACACAGAAATCTAACTACCGACCGAATGCTGCCTTCTCTTTTTGAACACTTTAGAAAGGAGGAAAATACGATTTAATAATCTAACAGACTGAACACATTGAAAGATTTAACACTTGTTTAATTTCTCCATCTCAGCCCACAGGTCACCCTCAGACCTTATTTGTGACATTAGTTCAAGCGGTTACGTGATAGGCTAAGCGTGCCTCGAAGTGGGAGATGCATCCTTTCTGCAACTTCGCATTCCTTTTTCTTAAGAAACTTCTTACACGGTTTTATTTTTGGTCATTTGTTCCATTTATGTCATAGGTATCTGACATAAATGGAACTTTTCTCATTTTCTGAATTTCAGTGTTTCCTGGCATCTAGTTTGAGTGTTGCTCTCGTTTATTATGGTGTCATGACTTTTCATTGGTCATGAATTATAGTACAAGTGATCTCGGGTTGTTCAACTTGCGAGTTTGTCTTCTTAGCTTCTACACTTAGTTTTAATCACTTCCTTCATTGTCAAGATCATTATCCCAGTGGCCACTCATGGTGCCTGCTGGCCTTTGTAACTGAAAGCTTTCTGATGGCGTAGATACATTGATTTATATTGAATCACTCTATTCCCTGTGGTATATCATTTGGGGCCATGTTGCATTTTTTGTGCTGGGAATTAGAATGTTGCTGTCATAAAAGGAAAAAAATAATTCTGACTTTGCTGATTCGCCGTGAAAATCACTGTGTTCTTCATTTACCTCCAAATAATCCAGCTGTAAGATGTTTAACATTTTTTTTTATATCTGTTAACGTAGGAGATGGTCACAAGCCCCCCTCCAGTGTGCAAATTCCCGGCATCTTGAAATAGAGGCTGCCCCTTGGGATCAGACACTGAGACTCCGCAGGAGTGTGCGGGGCACAGCCAGGTGTGGGGTGGGCTGTGTTTCTGACCTGACAGGAGCTCCTGTTTGCTTGAGCCCTCCATGGGTGTCCTCCAGTAGGGGTTCCGGGGCACAGCTAACGTGCCACGCCCACGTCCATTAGTAAATTGTTGGCTTCCGTTTGCGTGATCTTCGAAAAGGAGCTTATAGGCATTCTCTTTCTTCTATCCCCTTCCCTAGCCAGAGATCTTCCCATCAACTTGAGAAGTCTGATCCGTTTCTCAGATCCATCCACGTGGGTACCCAGTCGCCTAGTGCGAATTTCAGTCACTTGCAGTCTTCATGCTGGATGGCTCCTCCCCATCTCATTTTACCTTGCGATTATTTAAAAGGGAAGACCAAGTAAAGAGGGAAGGAGCAGGTGCTACCTCAGCCATGTCTGCTGACTTTGTCGTAAAGTGATTTACAGCAGACTCTCAGCAGTCACCTCTCCTGGATCTGCCATTCGGGCTGGTCCCCTGGCACTCTGTCAGCGTGTGCCTTTTATTTTTAACAGGGAAAAAAAGTTTTAGTCTCAGAATTTTGCAAAATAGTAGCGTTTTAGAAGGGAAATGCCTATATTTCAATAAATTCTATCCATCCTTTCCCTTGATATATCCCTCGATTGTCTGTCTATTGTAACAGATTTTAAAAAAAATTCTCTCCTGAAATATAGAGAAAGACACCTGTGTTCAGTCTAACGTCACTTAAACGGCTCGTGTATAAAATTATTCTTATTTGAGTGGGGGCTTCTTGAAACATAATCTGAAAGCAACAAGTTGCTAGAAGAATGGAATTCAAAATAAAATTAAATTAAGGGAGTGGTGGCCTTATGTCGTTACCCGTCTGAAAGAGTTATGGTACCGTAGTGGGTGATGGCAGTTGGAAGTTTTGCCTACGTGTGAGTATCTATTTCCTGGTCTTGTGATTTAGACAGAAAAGCACACATTGAAGAAAACACACAGCTTGAAAAGTTACAGTGACTCCCTGGCCTCCGGTCCTATAATTAATTATTCTGTTTTGTTGTTATTTACTTGTTTGGTTGTTTAAACCACTGTTTTTTCCTCTGCCTTTAGCCTTAAGACAGGTATCCATATTATGGGATCGTTCTTCTCCCAGAGCTGAAATTATGTCACATCTTTACAATTGCATTTATTGCTCTTTTAGCAGGATCTGCCAAAGTGTTTTGTCCTGAGGGAAAAGCAGGTACTTGTTTTGGACGCTTCCTTAATTGAGCAGAAAGGAGTTTTACATGAGACTTTCTAGAAACAGAGATGATCAGAGCTTGTAGCCACAGGATTGGGAGCACCCAAGGTCCCCACACACTTAAAACTTTGGGACCTTGTCTTGCCCTTTTTTTTTTCTGATGAACGTAGCAAAGCCCAGAATGAATGAACTAATGAGCTTTGAGCTCTAGAAATCAGGACAAGTATAAGATGATCTTCTGATCAGACACTAGTAGAATGAGGAATCAGTTCGTTTCATTATGAAATGGGATTTGTAAAGTGAGGTGCTACTTAACCTTATTTGCAGAATTTTATCCAGGCATATCCATGTAGCAATACGTATGGATGAATAAGCACCATACAGGTATTCAGTTGTAATATATCCTAGGACAAAGACTGCTGAAAACAGTCAAGGGGACTCCGATGAGATACGCTAATTATCCTGGTTTGTGCTGTGGAGGAGACTATGAAAAAGGCAAAATTATGGCATTTACTACCAAGCAAAGTAAAATAAAATAACTTTCTTCCATTCGAGTTGACAGGTAGGTAGTATGAAGATTGATGTGCCTGGTAATATTTATTTTTACAAACAGTGCCTTCTTTTAGAGTGAATCTAAAAATACATTTTTCTACTTTGTTAAACAGTATGAACAAGGAAAAGCGATTGTTCCAAACTACAACCCCAAACACTGCACGTACCTAGTTCACAGCAGGTACTTCCTGTTGTTTGCTAAACACTCAGAAAGTGTGGGTCCTACCACTTTGTCTGTGTTTCCTAGGGTTTTCACTTTCTTCTGTGGAAGAAGACGGTGTTCGGAAGCTCTACGTTAATAGGGTGAAGGAAACTGGTTTAGCTTCCAAGAAAGGTAAGTCACTGAATATTCTGTCTTTCTTAAATTCCCATTTGGGTTTCTCTGTTTGGTGGATGAGAAAAATAAGCCCAAAAGGTTCACCTGTAAAGAGTATTGGAATGTTGTCTCATGGAAAACTCTTCCAGGAAATATGAAAATTATTCCATAACTTCAGGTGAGTAAGAAATGTCACATTCTTGGATTTAAAAATCTGATTCTGAGCTTATTTCCATGGGACTGGTGGGAAATCCCATACTAATTATAAGTGGTTGTCCTTCCATTGTCTAGGATTGAATGGAGGTCCTGGGGCACCTTCCTAGGATCTTCAGGACTTTTGTGAAGACCCCTCTGCGCTTTGGTCCACACTGGTCAGAGCTAACACTGGCCATCGCTTGGGCCTGCAAAGCTCCTTCAAAGCAGATGCTCTGTTGCTGCCATTCCTGGAGGAATCTTTGCAGAAGTTGAGAACCTGGGGGTTCAGGATCCTACCTTCTTGCCCCTCTTACAGAGTTCTTCTCTGCCACACTCTGCCTGCACCCCTACCAGGGCTCGTAGTGCAGCCTAGGCCCCTTGTGGAACCCCAACTCTCCATCTTCTCTCTACTCTGAGAGAATTTTTCGATCTAGATTTTTTGCTTCCTGTATGGGTTTCCTATGGCTACAGTAACAAATGATCACAAACTGAGTGATGAAAAACAACAGAAATGTATTCTCTTACAGTTCAGGAGGCCAGAAGTTCAAAATCAAGGTATGGGCAGGGTTGTTTCCTTCTGGAGCCTGTGAGCAAAGAATCTGTTCGATGCCTCTTCCTGGCTTCTGGTGGCCGTTGGCATTCCTTGGCTTATTGCTGTATCTCTTCAATTTCTGCCTCTGTCATCACATGGCCTTTTTGCCTGCATGTCTTGCTGTGTCTTTACATGGCCTTCTTATAAGAGGGCCAGTCATTGGATTTAGGGCCTACCCTAATCCATTATGACCTCCTCTTAACTTAATGACATCTGCAAAGACCCTTTCTCCAGATAAGGTCACATTCTGATGTACTAGGTAGACATGGATTTGGGGGGGACACTCTTTAACCCACTATACTCACCGTAAGCAAACTGAGCAGGAGGGTAGGGCTCAAAATCCACCTTCATTTCATTCTTCTTTTAGTTGTATCCAGGCCGTGTCAAAATAATACCCGTTGAATGTAAAAGACCTGCACATCTGGGCCTGCCGTGCTTAGATATAAGACTTTTGTCCGTTCTGTTGGAGAGCTGCTGAAGGGAGACGCTGGGAAAAGGATGGAAGGCGGGTCTTCTCCACCTCCTCCCATGTTCTGTACAGCTTAGTTCTGCGTGTTCATGGCTTGCAAGCTGCCTCTGTGTGTGTGTGTGTGTGTGTGTGTGTGTGTGTGTGTGTGTGTGTGTGTGTGTGTTTGCCCCACACTTGTAAGCATTGGAGAAGTGCATCCACAGACTTGGCTATGCACAGAAATGGCAAAGGGGTTACAAAGGGGGAATTAAGTCAAAGTAATTCAGACACACTGCTAACTGTCATAGAAGAGGATTTTCCTTCATTTTCTTTGCGTACTTTCTAGGCCACAGGCAGCCTGGAGGCCCAAGTTTGACACACTCACTAAGCTGTATCTCAGCTAAGACCAGAAGTGACAGGGTTTCTTCCCGTTCAAACCCCAAGGCTGATTCTTATCTTTCAGCACAGTGAGTGTGCCGGTTGGCATGGTATGGGGGTGGGGAAATATGCTGCCCTGGTTTTAGTCACATCCTGTTTAAGTTCTTTGAATCCAAGAACACTGAGGTCAGATAAAAACAAACGGTCGTCCGCTCCAACCTTCTTGCCCTGTGTGGCGCTGTTTTCTACAGTTGAAAGAGGGATGTCCATTTGTCCACCTGGGCCAGAAGCACTATTCTGATACCTGGCTCCTGGGGGTATTTTATGTTAAATCTAGCCTCTGCGTGAAGACCCGTCGATGCTGGAGAGCTCGCTCTGGACCACACAGCCTCTTCGTGGACAGTTCTGATCACAAAACATCCTCCTCCTCAGCTTTCCGTCACTGTTTTGCCTCCTCTGTAGCCAGCCTTTGCTCTCCATCGTTTTACAATGGCTGTGTTTGTCTTTGCTCACAGTCAGCACCTCCAGCTCCTTCAAGCCTTTATTGGGGTATAGGCTACAACTCTGGGCATTGTCCTCTGGACATAGTCCAGGGGCCATTGTTCTCTTAAAATGACCAGATCGTGGTGCAGCCAGGGGAAGTCTGGTGGAATGCAGCCTAATTCTATCTGAATGTTCTGTTTGCACCAATTCAGCCTTGTTGGGTTTTTACTTATATATTTTTGTGAGCCGTCTTGGGCTTTGGGCTGACGGTTAGTCCCCCTATTCCTGCTCCCTCCTGCCATCTGCTCTCAGCTGGATGTCACATGGGCTGTACTTGTAGGATTGACTTTTTGAACCAAAGAGTTATTTTTTATACTTATCTCTGCTCACCTTGGGCATGTTCGTCTTTGGTCCCTCATTCTTCTCTTGGAGTCAGCTGAGATGGGAGTCTGGCATCTTTGCTGTCACCTTACATGACGGCACATGGGACAGAGCCCGGTGGAGAAACCTGTGTGTCCTATTTTTCTAGAGACAGCTTGGGTACTTCACAACTTTTACGATGCCCAGGTGGAGGTTAGTTCTCGGCAGGCTGCGGTTTTCTGTTGGAAAGAAAAATTTTCCTCTTCCTTCTCCCAGATGTTAATTATGAGATTTAATGTGCATCACATATCTTCAGTGCGCCAAGTGCTGTCCTAAGAGCTTTCCGTGGATTATTTCATTTAATCTCATTTAACCCATTATCCCTCTTACCTGCAAGGAAAGTGAGGCTGGGAGAGATTCGATAACATGCTCACAGACACAGAGCTGTTACTTGGTAGAATTGTGACAGAAGGACCCCAGCAGAGCACATGTCACTGCTCACCACCGTGGGCTACCTCCCCTGACTTATTAATACTGAGAATAACTCACTCAGGTTGCCCCCTGTATTCGTTTTCTAGGGCTGCCATAATAAACTACCGTAAACTGGGTGGCTTAAAACAACAGAACTTTCTCACTCACAGTTCTGGAGGCTGGAAGGCTGAAATCAAGGTGTGAGTAGAGCCACACGTCCTTCGAAGGCTGGGGGAGAATTCTTCCTGCCTCCTCCGGTGTCCGGTGGCTCCAGGAGTCCTTGGATTGTGGCAGCAGCACCCCGGTCTCTGCCTCCATCTTCACATGGCCTTCTCCTCTTCTATGTCAGTATCTAAGGTTTAGGATCCATCATCAGATAACCCAGCATGATCTTATCTCAAGATCTTTGACTTAATGAACAGCTGCAAAGATGTTGTTTCCCAATAAGGTCACATTCACAGGTTTGGGGATATGGACATATCTTGTTGGGGGCCATCCATTTAGCCCACTACACACACCTGCTCCACCACTCATAGTAAACCTGGAAGGAACTTCCTTAAGAAAAAAAAAACAACTCATAGAGGTTTTTAGTTTTTTAAGTCTTTTTTTTCTTTCTCCTTATAGTACCTCCTCTAACAGCTAACCAAAAGGGTTGTCAACAAGAGAAGACTTAAAAAAAAACAACAACAAAAAAAACTAGTTTTCACTAGAAACTTTGTATTTTCGGTTTAAATGTTGAGATGCCAAAATCTGTTACCTAGAAAGGGAACGGTTAGCGTCCCAGAATTCCACCCCCGATATGGAGAAAAACATTCTCATTTCTCTTCCATTGTCTTCCCACCCATAATGTGTCCTGGAGTATTTTATGATAGAAAGTTGACTTCGAGTAGTTTGGAAACCTGAGTATAGATGGCCAAGGGGTGTGACTCTAGGAAGTGGGGAAGGAAGAACTTCTTCGCAGCGTCATTTTTCTGCAGAATCAGAGGTGAGATCTGTGGAGGCCAGAGGGGCCAGGTGGCTTCTCATTTCTGCAGTTTATCATTTGTCTCTGACTGTTATTCACTTCCTTTTTCAAATTTGTTTTTCCACATTTAGTCTCTAAAATATGCATTAGGCCCCTTTTTTCTTTTTAGCTGAAAAGACACTTTATTTCATGTTCTTCCCTAACCACTCCCTTTGCCATACTGCTGGAATGTTCTTTCTTTTCATACCAAGCGGAACTGCCCCACCTGGGGTCCCAACTTCTTGTACTCCGAGGTTGGGCTTATTCACGACTGCTCCTTCGGGCCCCAAACTTTGGCACCGTCCCTAGCCTGCTTTGCAGAAGTAGCAGATCCTTTGAGAACTTTCCAAAAGATATTCACCCCCAGGTCCTGATGCAGTTTAAAAACCAAAAAAAAAAAAAAAAAAAAGGCGAAAAATGATCGCGTTTGGTTCTGTAAACTGTCGTCTCTTAATGTGTTTGGAATAAGACGACCTTCTGTGGTTGGAGCTAGAGGATGCTCTTTGTGTTTTGGTTCCGTAGAAATGATCAGAAGATATTAGTGGGTTGTGCCACACGTGCACACTGCAGCGTGAGCAGGTACAAAACATACCGGTCACGGTAATCAGTGTTTCTGCTTTTTTTCCCCCTCAAAATTGTAGGGCAAGAGCCAGAATTGGCATTTGTCAGGTGAAACTGGCAGACGCACGGAACACACAGATTAAAGAAGGAATAAACTGGTTTAGTTGGTGTATCACAACAGGATAGGCATGCTGTAACATCTGGGTTCGGAACCTTCTGGAACGGAAGCCCACATGATCACCCCGATGATCCCTTTTGATCACTACAAGTCTGTGTGTGTGGCAGCACCTGGAGCTGCATGCAGGGCCTATAGCAAGAGAGCTCAGTGTGCCCTTTACAGCAGAGCTTCTGAGGGATCGCGATCTGACTCGACGCCGTTGCTGCTGCATGTGTGCCTGTGAAATTGAACATTTTCCGTCTCGCGTTGGCAGGCCTGAAGGCGGGAGATGAGATTCTCGAGATCAATAATCGTGCTGCCGGCACCCTGAACTCATCAATGCTCAGAGATTTCCTGAC
>NW_011889014.1:1604362-1612758 GCF_000151845.1 Pteropus vampyrus
TGCTCCACTTTCTCTGGATTTTTATCTTTTTCTATCTGAGCCCTTCCTATGGGTTATGGCTCTAAAGCAGAGGTTGGCAAATTGTGACCCGCTGGTCAAGTTCAGCCTCTGGCCTGTTTTTGTAAAGTTTTATTGGGACACAGTCATGCCCATTTATTTATGTCTCGTCGCTGGCCACTTCCCCACTGGTACAATGGCAGAGACTTACGGTCTGCAAAGCTGAAAATAATTACTCTCTGGCCCTGTACAGATAAAGCGGCTGTCCCCCGATGTAAAGTGTGACTGAAATTGCTGACAGTTTGTGCCTTTGAAGATTGTCACTGTTCTGGTGTATTTCTTTCCTCTTAAAATTATGTGTGTGTGTGTGCATTTTACAAATTAAATTTTTAAATGTATTTTTGTATATAGGTATCTGTTTTAGAAATACTTGAGTGTGTGTGTGTGCGCGCATGGGTGTGCGTGTGTTCACGTGTGTGGAGAGAGAGTTGCTGTCCCATCTTTTATAAGATGGAGTTTTAAAATTAACAACTAACTTTTATGTCTTACCTCATGTTACCTCCTTCAGACACCTTTGAAGGCCAAGTGCTAAACCCACTGAACCTACCATTGTTTAAAACACATTAAAACTTCCATTTTGGAGTCATTCTTAGAAAATTTTATTTATCGCTCTTTTTTTTTTTTTTTTCCAAATTAAATGATCGTAACTTGGAACTGACAATTGTTAAGTAATTACTGTATACCAGACATTGAGCTAGATTCTGAAAGTTACAATGATAAGTATGACATGATCGTGCCTCAAATTTACATTTGAATATATAGTGCTTTGTTTTGTAACTGCTTCATCTTGTAATGATCAAGATCCCTTCCTAGCAAAGTCTGGTCAAGTTAGGTAAACAAACAGGTTCAAGAACAAAGCGTGACAGTAAAGTCACAGTGTTGGTGTTCTTGTACGGTTTCTAAGTTGGCTTCAGCATGAATAAGTTCCAGAAGAGTTCTCAGATGCTCAGGCGCAGCCCAGTTAGACTGACCGGAGGGAGCAGCCTCCCCACCTGGGTCTCCGCCTGTCTGCTTCCTGCGTGCTGCCACTTCCTAGTCATCATCTACTGGTGAAAGATAAAAGGGAAGGCAAGCAAACAGGATAAAATAACCTGAAAGATCACTCCGTAATGAGGCAGAGATAAAGCAGTATCCACGGACAGCTGCAGTTAAAATAAGGAAGAAAACAACAGACAATTTTGTACAATGGGCAAGCTGGACACAGCCTTTGTCCAAATTTAGAAGTAACTAAAAATAAGTAACATCCTGAGTGGCGGGTTTGAGATTTGATTCAGGGACTGTCGTAAGGTCGTCGTAGTGGATACCTGCCTGGCACCCTTGATTCAATGGAAGGCCTTGCAGTGGGGTGCACGTAGCCCTGGCTGCTGCCAATCTGCAGGAGGCTGGCCCTACGGCTTGCCCCATCTTCCAAGCCCAAGTATGCAGGCTTGGCCCATCTTGCCCTGACAAACTTGATTGAAATATGTGATTAGCCCTTAGGGTTGGATTATCTCTGAATCTCTTTTGCATGTAGAGGTTCGTTTTCTCTACGTAGAGACATCACAACCTAGTGGCTAAGTGTGGGTTCTGGGGCCAGGTTCCTTGATAATGAGTCCCGTTGCTGTTTATTAGCTTCGTGACTTGAGCAGGCCATGCTTCATCTCTGTGCCCCAGCGCGTGTCCTTGTATATAAAATGGGGGTTTGCACACTACCATCTCAGTAGGTTGTTGTGAGGCTTAATTGTGCTGTAAAAATAACGTGTTTAGAGGAGGTCCCAGGAAGGGCTCAGTAGGCTCTTATGGCGATGGGGAGATTCTCTGGCTTGTAACTGAGGCTGCTCATTTTTGCTCCCCTCACTGTTCCCTGCTCCGCCTCAGTCTGCAACAAGTGAATTGCCTGATTACTGAGTTTAGGAATTAATTATACCTTACCGAAAGTATTTTCTTTTCCCAGGTGGAAAGAAGTGGATTCTGCGATCTCGAAGGTTGAGACATAGGGGCCCCTTTTCAGAGATCCTGATGCACTCGGTCTGGGGCGGGGCCTGGGTCTGCTTTTGTTTGGTGTTTGCTTAACGCCCCCTCTGATGATTCTAACGTGCAAGAGGATGGGGGCCATGACCTAAGGTCACCAGCTATTCTTGGTTATTAATTCTCGTTTTCTGTCTTGGCAGAATAAGATCATTGGAACCTTACGGTCACCTGTAAACCATCTACTGTGCTATTTGTGGATACCATTTTTTGTGGTCTGTTGCACTGATTTTTAAAATGGAACTCTGTTAGGCGACCCGCAGTGATTCTCTGTTGTCCTCAGTTTAAGAAGGAAGCACCGTGAATGGGTTGCCATGTTGACTTAGAAAACCAGGGACTGGATAGGGAGAGTCCATCCTAAGTATTCCCTCTAAGACTCAGTTTCTCCTTCTCGGTAATTTGCCATCCATAAGTCCCTGTTGAAATCTTACTGGGGCTAAAAGTTGAACACTGAGTCTACTTTCATCTCCCACCGCCCCAACATTCATTTAGGTACGCACCGGTAAGAAAATGGGGACCGGGGAGAGGATGTCGAGATCAAAAGGTAGGCACTTCGGTGGCGGTTATTACAGAAAGAGCCTCGGCCCGGAGGGGAAGCTGGAGTCGGAAGTTGTGAAAATGTGCGCGTGGGTCTCCAAGCCTCTCTGACATTCCTGTGTGACTCGTTTTGAAGTCTGATCTCATCTGGCCCTGTTAACATTTGGGGCCAGGTAATTCTTTGTCGCTGGGGTGCCGTCGTGCGCACTGAGGTCGGCAGTATCCCTACACGCCACCGCCCCTTCCCCAAGCCCCGCCAATCAAAATAGTCTTTGGACATTGCAGGTACGCCCTGAGTGGCAAAGTCTCCTCCAGAAGGTGTGCCTCCGTCACCCACTTAGGGAAAGAGTACCGTGAATTTCTGTAGTGAAAGCAAATCTAGATCTAAAAGAAATTTCAAAAAACATTTACTGAGACGATTCCAACACAAATACCCTTTTCTGGCTTTTTCTTTTTTTTCTTTTTGAGACAAGGGAAGATCTAAGAACAACATAATGCTTATTCTGAATGTTAGTTTTTTTCCCCCGCAAATGTGAGGAAAAATGGCCTTGCTTAATGTATTTATCACTAAAACGAACCTTTGAAACAGGTATGTCAATCAGTAGTTAGGCAACAACCCCAAATCTTATGCAGGTTATAAGAATCCTACTTTGAGCGGCATCAGTGGTATCTTCCCAAGGCTTCAAAACCTGTTTGCCTGCCTTGCTTTAGGTCCTGGCATTAGGGCCTACATTCACTGTACTTAATCGGTGAACGTGGCTCTATTTCATCTTCCCTCCAATTGTGCTTGACCAGTGGGAGCGAAGCTGGTGGCCTCATTTAGCTCAGTGATTAGTTCATAGCATTACAGTCGAAGTGCCAGAGCTCAGAGAACTGAGTCACTTCTTATATGAAAACTGAACATTCCAGGAGTTGAGCAGAGGAGAGCTGAGCGCCCCTGGCTGCACCGGCCCACGTGTGCTAAAGCCAATTAGGGCAGATGATGGGTTTGGAGCATCAGCTCCCTTGATATACCTGGAGCACATCTGTCTGAGGCTAAGTGGAAGATGCAGTCTGAAGTGAAGGGCAGACATCCCTCCTGCAGGAAGCAGATTAAGCAGCGTTTGTTGTCACAGGAAGGCTTCTGCGTTAGCCAGAAGTGGCGAAGGCACCTTGGCCAGAGCACAGCCGGCCAGCCCGTTTGATTCGCAGGGGCAGATTCTGCTTCCCTACTGTCCCCGTGAAATGCGAGGTTCTAATTCTGCTTCCCTACTGTGCCGGTGAAATGCGAGGTTCTATTTTAAGCCTACGTTCCACTCAGATTGTCTGCAGCTCGGTTCTGAAGGCAGGAGACAATCAGGCAGAGGGAGGGGGAGCAGAGAGAGAGGAACTGCACAGATTTCTCTCCCTACAAACAAATATGCTCTAGTTCTTCGGATTCTTCGAAGTTTCACAGATACCAGGGGCACGTGGTCTTCTATTTGTTTGTCGATAAAATCCGGAGCCATGTGCGTTTTGTAAACTGTGTGCGATGCTTATTGTCACACAGCACATGGCTCTTCTGGGGAGATCTGAACGCCTTGCCTTGATTCCCAGCTGGATTTGACTGATGACACCCATCAAATCCTGTGTGGGGAAAAAAAATACTGTTTCAGAGATCGAGATCCTCCATTTTTATATTTTTCAAGAACAGTGTTTCTATGGAATTCTCATATAACAGTAAAATGACTGAAAAGCAAAATACAATTAGCCTAACGATTAAATTGCAGCCAAATGTCTTTTTTGACAGTGTCTAACTTTTCCTGCCCGCTTCCCCTCCATCATCTTTTTCCTTGCAGAGATTTAAACTTAGCTGTTAATAAGGATCTTTAAAAAAAAAAAATCAATGTCGTAATTGGTTCCTCTTTGGTTCGAATTGGAGAATCTGCCTTTTTTTTTTTTTTTAACACTTTGTTAATATATCTCATAAGACAAAGACTTTTTTCTTCCTCCTTTAAATTTAAGTCCCAATGGACTTGGTGCCTTTTGACAACAACAACAAAAAAGTTTAAATTTTGTAAAATCTGATTTTCTATCTCATATGGTTTGTGCTTTTTATACCTTGTTTCAGAAATTCTTCTCCCCCCTGATAGCAAACACAGCCTTCTATGTTTTCTTCCGAAAGGTTTATATTGGGCTAATCACATTCTGGCTGATACCTGCCTCCCTGGTACTGGTTTTTATGAATGGTGTGAGCTAGGGCCCAACTTTATGTTTTTCCATGTGGATAATTTACTGTCCTGGCAGCGTTTATCAAACGCTCCATTCTTTCCCCCGGATACACAATGAAACGTCTGCTGTAGATCACACTTCTGTGTGGGTGGAGCTGTTTCTGGGCTCTCTGTTCTGTTAGCCTTTCTCCTTGCTAATTCCGCACTTTTTATATTACTGTAACTTCGTAATACATTTTGATATCTGGTAGGCAAAGTGCCCCAATCTCATTTTTCTTTTCTAAAACTGTCTTTGGTGTTACTGGCCTATTGCTCTCTCGCGTGGTCTCTCTGAATAGAGATTCTCTGGTATTTTTTGAGACTTACATTGTGGCCTGATTTGTGGCCTGCTTGCATAAATTGCTAATCTTTGGGGGGGAATGTGCATTTACAAATGCTCGTGAATAGGGTTTGACATACATTCGTGGGTCAAGGTTAATAATTCTCGATGTTTACATCTTTTATATCCCGACCGAATCTTTTTTTGTCTGACATTTTTATGGCTTTCTTTACATTTGCCTCATATATTTTTCCATCTCTTTCATCTTCTGCATCTTTATGTTTATGTCTATTTCTTGCTCATGTCACATGTAGGTGGGTGGGCTTTATTTTATATTGCTTTTTTTTTTTAAATCTAAATGTGAAGTTTAAGTGTTAAGTTCAGTCTATTTTACAGTTACATAGAAGATCCATTTATTTTGACTTGTTTCTGTCATCTTATTTTGCTGTCTTTGTCTTGCTGCTTTTTCCTTTCCTGCCCTCTTTTGGGTTAAATTTCTAAATTCTACTCCCCCCTCACAACTGATGTAATCTAATTCTGTTCATTTAGCGGTTGTCCTTAACATTTTAATGGGATTTCTAACATAGCAGAGACCAAAGTTAGTCTTTTTATTTCTCTCTTGAAGCCTAAAGGACTTTAAATATAATCACTGCTACTATTGTCTTTGTTGCGTCTTATACTCTGTCCCTCTCAAATGCCTTTTTGGGACATGTGTTGGGTGTTATTTTATATGCTTAGAATCGCCTGTGTTTGTATTAGCTCTATGATTTCATCCGATTGTGTGTGTGTATCTTCCCACCTGACGTGCATCCTTTAGAGAATTTTTTAGTGAGGTTCTCTTTGCAGTAAACTTCCTTACTCTTTATTTCTCAAGTGTTTTTATTGCATTCTCCTTGATTCATGTTTTAGGTGGAAATACAATTCTATATCGATAATTTCGGCATTCGAAGATTTCTGTGCTATAGTGAGGCGATGTCTTCAGATAGATCTCCTGGTCTTTCTTCGGCCTTTATTCTTAACCATTGAGTGATTAATGTCAGTGGTTATAGTTCTCATTTTTAAAAATTCTACTCATTCCCCTAGTTTTTTTGAAAGTACTCTTTTCTTGGTCTTTTTTTTTTGTAATACCTTTAGTTCACTTATTTGACTGATCATCGTGTTCCCATTCCTTGGGAATCTGATTCTGCTGCCTGTTGTGTCGCTGCTTCTCACTCATGGGGACTTGATTTTTCCTGTGTTTTATACTAATGGATTATGGATTCTTGTTTGACCAAGCTTTATCCTCTGGGCATCATGTGTACCATCATTAAGGATGAATCCCTGCAGAGTAGATTGGTTTTTGCTTTTGCCAGATGCCCTTGAAATACAAATTTAGAACAACTTTAGGGCAGTTTTTCATGTTGAGTGTCATGGACTGAATGTTTGTGTCCCACCAAAATTCATATGTTGAAACCCTAAGCCGTGATGTGATTGTCATTAGGAGCTGGGACCTTTGGGAGGTGATTAGGTTTAGATGAAGTTCTAAGAGCGGAGCTTTCATAATGACATTAATGTCCTTATAAGAAGAGGAAGAGAGACCAGAGCTTGCTCACTCTTCCCTCGCACACACGAAGAAGGGGTCATGTGGGTGCATAACAAGGTGGTGGGCTTGTCCAAGCCTGGAAAAGAGCCCTCACCAAGAAAACAATCTGCCAGCACCTTGATCTTTGAGTTCCAGCCTCCAGAGCTGAGGGAAAAAGATGAATGGCTTAAGCAACCCAGTTTATGGTATTTCCTTATAGCAGCCTGAGCTGACTAAGACATTGGAGTTTCACGAGTTCAGTTTGAATCCCGTCCACCGACGAGGCCAGCCCATGGTTCTAAGCTCAGGGAAGGAACCCTCCTTCTTACCCCACCACACACCAAAACCAAAGAAGAGCACAATTCAACAGCCGTCCCCGTCACTCTCTCTCTCTGTCTGTCTGTCTGTCTGTCTGTCTCTCTCATAGTTCTTACTCTCCAGTTGGTAATGACCCAGTGCCTGATTTATAGCTGATGGGTTTTCTCAGCACTGGGACTGGCTCATTACTTTATCTTTCTTTATCTTCTTCCTTTTGGCTCTGGGGATTCTCGGAGTTCAGCTTTCAACTGAAAATGGATTTTGTTATATTTAATTTAGCATTTCTAAGTATTTGGTAGAGGTAGGGTTTCTTTTCTTGCTTTTCAGGATACCTAGCCCACAGTATCATTAACAATGAAAATCCTTCGATTCGTTTCCCTACTGTTTTGCGACCGTCAGCTGCATGCCCCGGGCATTATGTTCCCTAGCAGGGATACGTGGGGTCACAACCTTTGACTGTACAGTCTGGGGGTCCCATTCCGCAGACTACAGTGCGAAGGGCACCCTGGTCAGAGCTGAGTGAGCCATGGTTCCGCGACTTCACAGGTTAGTGCTGTTAGCGTAAACGAGCTTGTCAGCCTCTCTACATTGGCGATCAACTTTTCCCCTTCATTCTGGCTCCAGCATCTCAGTATTGCCACGTATAAAGTATTCAATTGAATTTTTTTTCCCGCGGAGGTGACAGTGTGACATAGTTGATGTCCATCAAGTTGACTGAGCTCCTTTCTTTGACCGCTACTATCTATGTTATAGAGCAAACGAGTAATTAAAAGAAATGCAGGAAAATCCTAGAGCCAGAGCAGGGGGGTGGGGTGGGGGGATGGGCAACAGACAAACTTCCCAGCCACACGAGGTGCGTTCACTTCATTGGTGCTTCATTCTAGAAGAGAGGAAGGGAACCGGAGGACACAGCTTTGGAGCAAAGATTTCTCAGAGGTCGGCTTCCTCCTATAGTTTCTCAGCCAACTTAAAACCTGAGACAGAGAGCGATGACAAGCGGCTTGTGGCCATCATGGTGTCGTTGGAGTAAGGCAGCCTCTTTGCAGACTGAGGTTTTCATCCAAAGAGTCTGAAGGTGGCTCCTTCCATTCTCATTTCTCTCCTCCCTGCCCCCCCATCTCTCCCTCCATGTCCCCCCACCTCCCTGCACCCCCTTCCTTCCTTCCTCCTTTCTTGTCTGCTTATAGTGACAGTGCTGTAGTCTCTGATCCTGTGCCAGACAGGTTTGATTACCACTGTCTTCTCAGGCTAGCCGGAGGTTTTTAAATGGCCCGGAGCCTTGCTACTCCAGGCGTGGTCCCTAGGCTGGCAGCATGGATTAGTATCATCTTGGAGCTTGTGAGAAATGCAGAACTTTAGACCCCACCCCAAACCCCTTGAATCTGAATCTGCATAACATGATTCCCTG
>NW_011889014.1:1612808-1626077 GCF_000151845.1 Pteropus vampyrus
AAAAAAAAATCAATGTCGTAATTGGTTCCTCTTTGGTTCGAATTGGAGAATCTGCCTTTTTTTTTTTTTTTTAACACTTTGTTAATATATCTCATAAGACAAAGACTTTTTTCTTCCTCCTTTAAATTTAAGTCCCAATGGACTTGGTGCCTTTTGACAACAACAACAAAAAAGTTTAAATTTTGTAAAATCTGATTTTCTATCTCATATGGTTTGTGCTTTTTGTACCTTGTTTCAGAAATTCTTCTCCCCCCTGATAGCAAACACAGCCTTCTATGTTTTCTTCTGAAAGGTTTATATTGGGCTAATCACATTCTGGCTGATACCTGCCTCCCTGGTACTGGTTTTTATGAATGGTGTGAGCTAGGGCCCAACTTTATGTTTTTCCATGTGGATAATTTACTGTCCTGGCAGCGTTTATCAAACGCTCCATTCTTTCCCCCGGATACACAATGAAACGTCTGCTGTAGATCACACTTCTGTATGGGCGGAGCTGTTTCTGGGCTCTCTGTTCTGTTAGCCTTTCTCCTTGCTAATTCCGCACTTTTTATATTACTGTAACTTCGTAATACATTTTGATATCGGGTAGGCAAAGTACCCCAATCTCATTTTTCTTTTCTAAAACTGTCTTTGGTGTTACTGGCCTATTGCTCTCTCGCGTGGTCTCTCTGAATAGAGATTCTCTGGTATTTTTTGAGACTTACATTGTGGCCTGATTTGTGGCCTGCTTGCATAAATTGCTAATCTTTGGGGGGGAATGTGCATTTACAAATGCTCGTGAATAGGGTTTGAAATACATTCGTGGGTCAAGGTTAATAATTCTCGATGTTTACATCTTTTATATCCCGACCGAATCTTTTTTTGTCTGACATTTTTATGGCTTTCTTTACATTTGCCTCATATATTTTTCCATCTCTTTCATCTTCTGCATCTTTATGTTTATGTCTATTTCTTGCTCATGTCACATGTAGGTGGGTGGGCTTTATTTTATATTGCTTTTTTTTTAAAAATCTAAATGTGAAGTTTAAGTGTTAAGTTCAGTCTATTTTACAGTTACATAGAAGATCCATTTATTTTGACTTGTTTCTGTCATCTTATTTTGCTGTCTTTGTCTTGCTGCTTTTTCCTTTCCTGCCCTCTTTTGGGTTAAATTTCTAAATTCTACTCCCCCCTCACAACTGATGTAATCTAATTCTGTTCATTTAGCGGTTGTCCTTAACATTTTAATGGGATTTCTAACATAGCAGAGACCAAAGTTAGTCTTTTTATTTCTCTCTTGAAGCCTAAAGGACTTTAAATATAATCACTGCTACTATTGTCTTTGTTGCGTCTTATACTCTGTCCCTCTCAAATGCCTTTTTGGGACATGTGTTGGGTGTTATTTTATATGCTTAGAATCGCCTGTGTTTGTATTAGCTCTATGATTTCATCCGATTGTGTGTGTGTATCTTCCCACCTGACGTGCATCCTTTAGAGAATTTTTTAGTGAGGTTCTCTTTGCAGTAAACTTCCTTACTCTTTATTTCTCAAGTGTTTTTATTGCATTCTCCTTGATTCATGTTTTAGGTGGAAATACAATTCTATATCGATAATTTCGGCATTCGAAGATTTCTGTGCTATAGTGAGGCGATGTCTTCAGATAGATCTCCTGGTCTTTCTTCGGCCTTTATTCTTAACCATTGAGTGATTAATGTCAGTGGTTATAGTTCTCATTTTTAAAAATTCTACTCATTCCCCTAGTTTTTTTGAAAGTACTCTTTTCTTGGTCTTTTTTTTTTGTAATACCTTTAGTTCACTTATTTGACTGATCATCGTGTTCCCATTCCTTGGGAATCTGATTCTGCTGCCTGTTGTGTCGCTGCTTCTCACTCATGGGGACTTGATTTTTCCTGTGTTTTATACTAATGGATTATGGATTCTTGTTTGACCAAGCTTTATCCTCTGGGCATCATGTGTACCATCATTAAGGATGAATCCCTGCAGAGTAGATTGGTTTTTGCTTTTGCCAGATGCCCTTGAAATACAAATTTAGAACAACTTTAGGGCAGTTTTTCATCTTGAGTGTCATGGACTGAATGTTTGTGTCCCACCAAAATTCATATGTTGAAACCCTAAGCCGTGATGTGATTGTCATTAGGAGCTGGGACCTTTGGGAGGTGATGAGGTTTAGATGAAGTTCTAAGAGCGGAGCTTTCATAATGACATTAATGTCCTTATAAGAAGAGGAAGAGAGACCAGAGCTTGCTCACTCTTCCCTCGCACACACGAAGAAGGGGTCATGTGGGTGCATAACAAGGTGGTGGGCTTGTCCAAGCCTGGAAAAGAGCCCTCACCAAGAAAACAATCTGCCAGCACCTTGATCTTTGAGTTCCAGCCTCCAGAGCTGAGGGAAAAAGATGAATGGCTTAAGCAACCCAGTTTATGGTATTTCGTTATAGCAGCCTGAGCTGACTAAGACATTGGAGTTTCACGAGTTCAGTTTGAATCCCGTCCACCGACGAGGCCAGCCCATGGTTCTAAGCTCAGGGAAGGAACCCTCCTTCTTATCCCATGGTATAGCAGAATTCAATAGGCTTCCTCTTCACTCTCTGTCTCTGTCTGTCTGTCTGTCTGTCTCTCTCATAGTTCTTACTCTCCAGTTGGTAATGACCCAGTGCCTGATTTATAGCTGATGGGTTTTCTCAGCACTGGGACTGGCTCATTACTTTATCTTTCTTTATCTTCTTCCTTTTGGCTCTGGGGATTCTCGGAGTTCAGCTTTCAACTTAAAATGGATTTTGTTATATTTAATTTAGCATTTCTAAGTATTTGGTAGAGGTAGGGTTTCTTTTCTTGCTTTTCAGGATACCTAGCCCACGGTATCATTAACAATGAAAATCCTTCGATTCGTTTCCCTACTGTTTTGCGACCGTCAGCTGCATGCCCCGGGCATTATGTTCCCTAGCAGGGATACGTGGGGTCACAACCTTTGACTGTACAGTCAGGGGGTCCCATTCCGCAGACTACAGTGCGAAGGGCACCCTGGTCAGAGCCGAGTGAGCCATGGTTCCGCGACTTCACAGGTTAGTGCTGTTAGCGTAAACGAGCTTGTCAGCCTCTCTACATTGGCGATCAACTTTTCCCCTTCATTCTGGCTCCAGCATCTAAGTATTGCCACGTATAAAGTATTCAATTGAATTTTTTTTCCCGCGGAGGTGACAGTGTGACATAGTTGATGTCCATCAAGTTGACTGAGCTCCTTTCTTTGACCGCTACTATCTATGTTATAGAGCAAACGAGTAATTAAAAGAAATGCAGGAAAATCCTAGAGCCAGAGCAGGGGGGTGGGGTGGGGGGATGGGCAACAGACAAACTTCCCAGCCACACGAGGTGCGTTCACTTCATTGGTGCTTCATTCTAGAAGAGAGGAAAGGGAACCGGAGGGCACAGCTTTGGAGCAAAGATTTCTCAGAGGTCGGCTTCCTCCTATAGTTTCTCAGCCAACTTAAAACCTGAGACAGAGAGCGATGACAGCGGCTTGTGGCCATCATGGTGTCGTTGGAGTACAGTGTCAGCCTCTTTGCAGACTGAGGTTTTCATCCAAAGAGTCTGAAGGTGGCTCCTTCCATTCTCATTTCTCTCCTCCCTGCGCCCCCATCTCTCCCTCCATGTCCCCCCACCTCCCTGCACCCCCTTCCTTCCTTCCTCCTTTCTTGTCTGCTTATAGTGACAGTGCTGTAGTCTCTGATCCTGTGCCAGACAGGTTTGATTACCACTGTCTTCTCAGGCTAGCCGGAGGTTTTTAAATGGCCCGGAGCCTTGCTACTCCAGGCGTGGTCCCTAGGCTGGCAGCATGGATTAGTATCATCTTGGAGCTTGTGAGAAATGCAGAACTTTAGACCCCACCCCAAACCCCTTGAATCTGAATCTGCATAACATGATTCCCTGGCGGGGCGGATCAGATGCCCTTTAAATTTGGGAAGCCCTCCAGAGGAAAGTGATTTTAACCCTCCTTTCCTTCACCTTTGCATAGATTATGGTAGAAATTGTGGGAATATGGTATTACGTTTACAGTTTGCCAGACTTGGCAAAAACAGACCTCACAGAGGTTAGGGACTGAATGTTTGTGTACCCGGTCCATCTCCAAAACATTGAGAGGTGAGGGCTTTGACGTATGAATTTGGGGGGGGGTTACCATAACTGTGATTATATATTATAAATAATAAAAATACATTATGCTATAAAATAACAATATCGACAATAAAAACGACAAAAACTAACATCGAGTGAGCCAAGATCGTGGAGCTTGTACCTCGAGGACATTGCACTGGACTGAGACGTCGGGGGCTTGACCCTATACCCCGCTAACACAGGTGTGACTTTTAGCATTGGCTGTTCACGTCAACCCATGATTTCTTCTGATTTTCTCTTGCAGGGCACGGCCTCTGCAGTGAGCAGGGCAGCAGTGCTGAGACTGCCCCAGAGGAAGCTGAAGGGCCAGACTTGGAGTCCTCAGATGAGACTGATCACAGCAGCAAGGTGAGAGATTTTCATTTGCACATCCCAGGTCTGAACCGCAGAAGAGTCCCAGCTGGCATGTCGCCTCTGCAGCTGTATGTGGTTAGAAGTCCTCTCCACGGGATCAAGTGTTTTTACTTCTGAGATGTTGCTAAATAAGATATGGAATCCAAATTACAGCCTTGATAATAAACCCCTACGTGAAAATATAGGGCAGAAATCACTCTTAATGAACTAAAGTCTAATTTCATCCTGTTTCCTTCTCACATCTCTATTCGTGTCTGATGAAACAGCATCCAATATGAGTGCGATTGAGTCACTTAGATGGTCTTGTTATTTATTCATGGTTCCTCTGATGAACTCCTTTTGCGTGATCTGTGTTCAGCTCTTATAAAAAGTGAGCATCTTTTACAGTACAGGGAAGGAAACACTATTTTTATTAATCCAAATAGAATGTTCCTTGGTTGGTTGAGTTCCGTGAGAAAGTTCTCATTCTAACTCTGGTGCAAGACAGTGAACTTGTTTTCCATAAAACGTCAATCATGCCTTTATCCATCTTCCTGAAGAGTTCTGTAGGACAATTCTTCATCTTGTCACAGTTTCCAAAGTACAGTTTAAAAACTTTGTGTTACCTATGCCTAAAGACCCCTCCCCAGCAAATGCAATTGTGTGAGATTGTTTCTATAGTCATCTGTTTTATAATGTTGACATATTTACATCGATCCTTCTCCATTTCTCTCATTCTTTTGTTTGACAATTACCAGTCACTTAACCGGGGCAAATCATTTTACTTTAAAGTATCCCTTTGTTTTTCCATCTTCAATATCAGGATGATTCTTGCCTTAGCCCAACAGGGATTGGATGATTGAGTGGGTCAAATAATTGTGGGAGAACACACTGATAATGGAAACATACTATTCAAATATGAACCATTATTTTAAAAACCTACACTTCTCTGTGTGTTCTTTTTATGTCTCTATATTTATACATCTCTGTAGGAGTTTTTTGAGTGTATGTGTATGACTCTCTTCAGCATCTCTTTTACCCATAAGTGTTTCTTTTTCACCATCATAGAATCATCATTCTCAGTGTCCTTTTTAAGTCGAGCACAGTATAAAATTTCACATTTGAAAGTAATTTTAATATTTGTAAATGTAATATTTACAGGCTCAAAGGTTTTATGTTATTGCTTATTAAATAAAACACAGGTGAATGGACATATACATGTTTCATTTAAAGTAAAAAAAACAAAAACAAAAAAACAAAACCAAAACACTTGCTTAAGTTACTTTTAATTTTTGAGGCCCATACCTTACTTTTACTACTTTTAGAAGGGAATGGAGAGTCAGTCACTCTCAAGAGAAACAGATATTTCCTTACTGAGGTAAGATATTTTGAAGAGTATTCATTTAGTTATTTTGTTCTTGAAACTAAAAATGTTAATTCTCAATTTCTAGTTTGATTTAGGAATACAGTCATTTTTCCTATTTCTAAAACATTTATTTCTGAATATTTTTTAAGTTGGGTCATTTTTACTTCACTCTCATAGCCCAGTGTTCTCATCTGTGGATTTTGAGGTCGTTTTCATTTTAAATACAATGAGTCATGAGGTCCTAAAGAGGGCCCTCTATAATATTAGATTCTGGCAGAAGAGAGGAAGGAAGCGTGCTTCCCCACCCCCGCCCCGGATTTGCTGACTGACCCCAGGTGTCTCTCTGACTTCATGGTTCCTTATCCAGAGAACAGGGTCCTAAAACTCACCTGGAACAGACAGGGTCAGATGTAGGAACAGGCAGTGCTGTTCCTGGGTTTCACTATAGAAATGGACGGTGGGCTCTCAGCTGTCATAATAGAGAATTTCCTCAAAATGATTGACAACAAGTTTGGGTGATGATCTGAGTATTTTTAAAGATCATATAATGGACTGTATTGAAGCCATAGTTTCCTATTCCTTTTCGCTGTGTGATTTGTACCCTAGGATACTCCCTAGTTTTGGTTTGATTCAGATTTTATCTTTTTTATTTGAACTATTTTGTCATGCAGCCTAAGTTCTTTAAAATAGCCCAAATGAATTAAATTTCTCACTTAGGATATTTGGAAGCAAAAACCTTAAATTGAGTAAACGATTCTTGGAGACCAGGTCCTACTGTGTATTATTGATAATAAATGAGAGCTAATACTTATTTACTGTCTTACATTAACTCATCTCATCCTCACAAGACCCTTAAAGGAGAGATGCTATTATTCCCTCTATTTTATAGATGACAGTATTGCAACAGAGAGGTTAAGTACTCACTGAAGGTCACACAGCTCTGAGATGGCAAAACCAGGCCTTGTGTTGATAATTGCTTTGCTAAAACTACATTCAGCCGGATTGTTAAATTCTGGTGTTAAAGATCAGGTTTCAAAAAGGGAAGGAATTAGTTAGTTAGTGGTGCTATAAGCCAATTAAATATATGCTCACTAGCCATTTAGATATTTTCCTAATACGTAAGCTTTCGGGGTCTTTTTAAAAAATAATTTAAAGTAGTAGGAGCAAGTACAGATCTTCAATTTCTATATCAAGGTTAAATTTTTTTTTTTTTTGATGCATCTCTTCTGTCAGTCTGTAATTTTTCTAGAAAATAAAGTAAAAGATAATTTTTAAGCTGTAAGCTACCTAAGCATGGAAGGATGATTTAGCTTTCATTTGAATGTACCAGGCTCGGTGTAAAAATGCAATAATAAACAGACAAAGGAATAAACGTAATGAAACAAGTAATTTATTCTGGCTAAGTATTTGAGAGCGCTTGATTTTTTTTGTTTGTTTGTTTTTTTGTTTAATACTTTTGCTGTTCTTCCTAAATGAATTGTTTTATGAGATACTGGGCAGGATAAAGAGAGTGTGTGTTGGAATTTTATGTTTTTCGGTTTTTTTTAAATAGCAGTTTTTGCTACACTTGGCCCTTTGGGGTTCAGCGAGTAGCTAACTGTGAGCTTGTTCTCAGGCGCTGGTGGCACTGGAATGTCACATCCCACGGTGGGGGTGGGGCTTGCACACCACAGGAGCAGTCTGTCGGCCTTTCTCTTTGTAAGCCACCTCCTTCCTCTGGTGACTGGGTGAAAACCTCAAAGGGCCGCCTCCCCACTGGCTACTTGTTTCCCTGCTTTTAATCTAAAACTTTGTCTTCAGACCTGAATGCTGATTAGGTCCAGGCCCTCTGGCAGCTGTGATTTTGTTTTCCATTTAGCAAATCTATTAGACTAATTTTCAGATCATTTTCATTCTGAAAGCCTTTTTTTTTTTTTATTTTTTTCCTTCCCCTTTTTAATCCAAATTGTGATTGTCTCAGAAATATCTGCACGGGTAACAAAAGCATTAGTGGAAAAGGTGAAAATATAAACTGTTTAAAAAAAAAAGCAACATTTTGCTTTTTAGCGCCTGCTCTCCACTCGGTGAGGAAGGGGCGTCTTCGAAGTTGAGCCGGGCGGGTTTAATATTCCTGTGCAGTGCAGGATGCTGGCCAGTCAGCTGACCTTGGTCCGAGGAGTGGAGCCGTTCGCATCCTGGGAGGCTTTTTCTGCTTTGTCTTATTTATTTATTTTTTTTTGCTGCTTTTGGATCTCCCTTTTCGGGACTTTTGTCGACTGGCCAGGTGGAATCAAAGCATGATTTCTTGTCCACGGTTTGGCCTTTGACACCTCGCAGAGGGCACTGATGGGATGTGGGTGCTGCTCTGGGCTGGCACTGTCGCCGTCCGTCCTCTGTGGAGATGCAGCTGTAGGTTCCGATGGCATGGGCTGTGTCTATGAGAGGATGCCCTTGTGGGAGCGGGAAGGCGTTCGGTGTGCTCGGAGTATTTTAAGAAACTTCTGTTTCTGTGCCGAACACGTCAGGTGGTAGAATTACCATGAGAATATATTTCTGATGATGTCTGCCCTGTGGAAAATAAAGCGCAAGCCCAGGATTGAAAACAATGCCAAGTCCGGTGATTCTCTGTATCGGTCGCTTCATCTGGTGAGCACGTTTGAATTCTGTCTTGCTAGCCTTGTTTAGGTTATGACTCTCCTGCTGAATGAGTTTCCTGATCCGAAGGATGATGGTTCTGATTGTCCCGTTTCCCCACATCCTACCCTTTCGCCCTCTAAGCCCTGTGCTGATGAAGAGTATACATTTTAGCCTGGGGGTGGGGTGTCAGTAGTTGATGTAAAGTTGAATTTGCTTAGGAATCTTTACGTTTATCTTTTCCTTCTGAAATGGCAGAAAGATGTATTTGTTTCTTTAACCATCATTTGACACTTCTCCCCCGCCCCCTACTTTTCATTGTTGAGATGTTGAGTGTGTTTGTGTTATTTGCATGGCAAGTGTCTGCTCTCCCCACCTCCAGTTGGGTATTCAGCAAGCGTTTCTGGAAGAAGGGTGTTCTACTTGCCTCCTGTAAAGTCTCAAGTGTTTTTTTAACTTTATTTCTGCTTACTTGAGAAAGGAGATGGATATAGAAGCGTGGGCTTAGGGGATGTGTTTACAAGTTAATGTAAATGACCCGTATTGCACACATTGGTTCCTGTAGTGTGTGTTGACTCCCTCATAAGAAAATTTTGTGGTTAATGGTGAGGAATAACTTAATAAAATCAAATTAAACCTTTAATAGTTTAATATTAACATCAGTGTCTGTCGACTATTAGATTTGGTGTCATTTAATGAAACTTGAACATCGACAGCAAATATGTCTGATGTACCTAAATAATGCCTTCAGGGTTGTTTCTTTTGCAAAGTTTATTCAAAAGGAAACCTAAGAGGGGATCGAGAACTAGCTACAGGGATCGCTGTTGTATATAAAGGTCTCTGAAATTGTGGAGTACTTTGCTTTGGTGTTTGTCTCCCAAAAAAACTGAAGTGAAGGCTATATAACATTTTAGGTCAGTCGGGCCTCTTTTAAATCTGCGGGATGTGTTAAATTGTTCAGATTCAAAGGGACAGTTTTAGGACTCTGAACTCATCTAGAGATAGAAATTGCCTTTAGCGGTTGCATAACAGGAAGAGCTTAAACAGCTGGGTAGCTTGAGTTGATGGTGGGTACTTAAAAGCCTACCCCCCCCCCCCGCCTTTCTGTACTTCCTTTTCATCTTCCACAGGAAGAAAGAGATATTATAAACATCGAGTTGCATGCTGGCCGCAGTAAAGTGGCCTGTTTCTTCCTGTAATTGTCTTGTTCTTCCCTGTATGTCTGTTGGATAATTCTTGGTCCTGACAGTGGGACCACTCTGCTGCTACCCTTTGTCAGTTTGAAACCGGCAGCTCTGAAATGCTGAAAGTGCTTTTCTGTTTCCAGGGCAACTGTTGCAGTCCTCAGGTTGGGGGAGAGGTTCGTGCTTCTCCCACTGGAGAAGCCTCGACTCTGTGGAGACCCTCCCACAGCAGCTACCCTTCTGGGCACGTCTGGCTCCAGTGCTAGGGGGAGGATGACCTGGATGCCATGTAACACTCAGTACTGGAGTGGGGAAAGCACTGCGCTCAGCTTCGCCCACATCCCGCATCGTGGCTAAGCCGCACGGATCTTAGAAGTCCTGATGGATTTTGATGTTGAGAAGTATGGCTACACTTAACAGGAGCGGGGTGACTTAAGAGCTAGGCCGAAATGTGTCAAATCTCTAGATTAGAGGAATTCTAAAGAACATCTGCATTTTCTGCTTCTTTCTGAGGATATTTTTTGGCGTCCTATTTTGGTAAAACAAAATTCTCAAACTCGATGACATCCTATAAAGTGAACTGTTTCCAAGCAAAAATTTTATTAAGAGCCTTGTAAATAACACCCTTTGACAATACATTATAATTTGTAATTCTATGTTTTTTTTTTCATTCTTTATTTAAATAACATGTAATTAACGGTAAAAAAAAAAAAAAAAGTAACATCCATTTTGACTCAGTTCCTTGTGATAAACCTGAGAGTTTATGCAGTGGACAGGAGACCAGGGTTACCAGTGGAGAAAGTGCTTTGCCTGCTCCTCAGCTTCGGGGACCACCTGGCTAAGTTGATCCTAAGCTGAGGGTGGTGTCTCAGAAGGAAGAGGGGATGCCGAAGGCTCTGAACTCTCAGAAGAGGACTCCAGGGAATTTTATGTGTCCCCAGGCATGCTAAGGGTATTTCCGAATATAATTCGGAACCTGGCTTGGGTAGGAGAGATTGGGTGGAGGAAGGCAGGTTTAGCACAAAGTCCCTGCCCACATCCCGCTCACCTGAGCTTCCCCCACCAGCCTGTTGAAAACTAAGGATGTCAGACCTACGAGGTGGGGAACTTTACACAGGCAAAGTCAGGAACCCTGCTCACACTCTTAAAAATGGAGACCTCCAAGTATTTAAAGTCAAACGAAGGAAATGAAAACTCAGAAACTACATCCCATGCCTTCCATTATTATAACCCAGATATAGCCAAGAATGGCCACAAGGCAGTGCGGTATGCATTGGGAACACGGAGGGAAGTGTGTTTTGGAATTTTCTGCCTTTAATATGTGTCAGAGTCCCAAGATGATAACTTTGGCCTTTTCTTAAAGTGTGGGATATCTTAGTATAATATACGAGGACACTGGATTTCACACGGCAACTTGTCTAAATGTCAAACTGTAGAAAGATGCACTGTTTCTCTGATGGGAATGCAAGGTTGCCTTTATTTATCATGAGTAGTAGCTTTGATGTTAATTCGCATGTAAGTGACAGGCAGCTGTGGTTATTGTTGGGACATTTAAAAGAGTATCGTGTAAGGGAAGATGCCAGTTATACATTTGTTGTGTTAGGCTCCTTGGCTGAGTGCCAACTCCAAGCAACAGGGGAGAGTTTGGGATAAGCTGGAAGGCAGGGCAGTTCGTTGTCAGCTGTTACCACCATCGGTCTGTAGGATTTTCATTTCCGTGGGTTCCCCGCCCTCCCCGCCCCCATCTTGTCTATGTTTTGATGCAGTTGCCTATATAGTTATCATTGGGTCATCTAAAAGGTGTGTGGACATTTTCATTCAAATAGATCTATTTGTTCTTTTTCGATTTTTAAGACAAAGCCATGTTTAACTGTACGTTTAAGGATAAAGTGGAGTTAGTAAAACCCTAACCTAACTAAGTAAAGCTGTTTAGGTTATGTCTACTGAAACCAGCTTTGATGAAGAACAAGTAGTCTTTCCTTTGGAACAGCCTCATAGAGATGTCATTCACATGCCGCACAGTTCGGTCCATTTGGGTGAGTTTTTTGTCAGTCACCGAAGGGAGAATTCTTGGTGGGAATATTCAGTGTCTGAAAGAAACACTGATTCCATAGAGAACATTGAATAGTGCCACTGACAGGTGACTAAAACTTCCTGGCAAGTCAGACCGGCTGTAATGGGGACAATCAGTAAGCTGTGGTGACCGTCAGGGAGCTGGGGCAACAGTCACGGATCGGGTCCTAACTCTCCTCTTCCCGGTCATGACATTGATGCGAATGCATCCTCGTTAGGTTCTGATTTTCCGTGTCCTTGTACTATCTTTATTCCAGGCCCCCTTTGGGATATGCTAATGAGGGAAAGGCATGGTAATGTCAGCTGCCTTCCTCTGGCATACATTCAGTTTTGGCTCCTTTGCCCTCTGCAAAATGCCAGGCTTGACATTCGGCTCTTGGCACCAGCTGTTGTTATGGGGAGGATGTTCTTCTCATGTTCCTTCTGGGTCGGTGGGTAATAGAAGTAATTCTTTATTGGACATACTTTGTGCCTAGGGATGAATTAAATGGTAGAAGAAGCCATAGCGAGTTTTAAAAAATACTGTCCCTTGTACAACCCACCTGGAGGTTCTGATTGAATTGATTTTGGGTGCACACTGGGTATTGGGGGGTTTATAGGCTCCCCAAGTGACTTGAGTGTGCAGACACGTGGAGAGCTACTGACCCCACAGGGTTTCAGCAGCCCAGGGACAGGTGGTGCTTTGGAGAACTATTTTGCATGACTTGAAGAGTTGGGATTTTAGAATCTTAGCATCCTAAACTTCCTCCTGAATCATCCCAGACAGAGTGGGGACTGGGCTCTCCCTCCGAGGTCTTGTTCAAGACCCAACACCCCTTATTCTTAGAGGGGATGGTGTCTTTCTGCCTTTGGAGAAGCTGGAGAGATGGAAACTTTTTTTTTTTTTTAATATGTGGTTATCTGTCATCTAGCAAGTTGCCTCGGTGTCAATTTTTAACAGAGCCAGGAAGAATCTTAGCTTGTAAAAATCATCTTCCAACATGACAAAGTATATATTAGCACACTTAACCGGGAGTGTGATAATTAATAAGCTTTGAATTTTGGGTGAAATGCACTTAATTGCTCTGTACCTTGTCTGTCTTCTCATTGGTAAGCTTCTTGAAGAGTGGTTAAGAACTCGGTTCAGATCCCAGCTCTGCCACTTTCGAGCTGTGCAATCTTAGATGAGTTACTTAACCTCTCTGGGCCTCTGTTGTGTCCACTGTTACATGGGAATGATGATAGACATTACTTACTGTGCGGGATGATTACATACCTCAGACCAGTGCCTGGCATGCGGCGAGCACTCCGTGTATGTCAGCAATGATTGTTACGGTTGTTTTGAGCTTTCAGCGAGCTCTCAGATATGTGGAGTAATTTGGGGAAAGGAGAGAGAATATTCGTGGAGTAATTTGGGGAAAGGAGAGAGAATGTTCACGTGTGGCAGTTCCTAAATGAGGAAGAACATCGTCAGCAGGGACAGATGTCAGCAGGTCTCTCTAATGAGTGGTAACTTCGTCTGCCTTGCCTTTTCAACTGTGCACCGAAGAG
>NW_011889014.1:1627156-1630858 GCF_000151845.1 Pteropus vampyrus
CTGGGCCTCTGTTGTGTCCACTGTTACATGGGAATGATGATAGACATTACTTACTGTGCGGGATGATTACATACCTCAGACCAGTGCCTGGCATGTGGCGAGCACTCCGTGTATGTCAGCAATGATCGTTACACGGTTGTTTTGAGCTTTCAGCGAGCTCTCAGATATGTGGAGTAATTTGAGGAAAGGAGAGAGAATGTTCATGTGTGGCAGTTCCTTAATGAGGAAGAACATCGTCAGCAGGGATAGATGTCAGCAGGTCTCTCTAATGAGTGGTAACTTCGTCTGCCTTGCCTTTTCAACTGTGCACCGAAGAGTACGGAACAGGTGGCCGCATTTTGCCGCAGTCTGCATGAGATGAACCCCAGTGACCCCAACCCATCTCCTCAGGACTCTGCCGGGCCTCAGCTGGCCACCATGAGACAGCTCACGGACGCCGACAAGCTACGCAAGGTGATCTGCGAGCTCCTGGAGACGGAGCGCACCTATGTGAAGGTACGTCCGGCCTCCCGCAGGGCCTGCCTCCCCCTCCGAAGGTGAGCTTCACACCTTGGTACCTTTCCGGCTAACAGGAAACGAAGACTGCAGGATTTGGCCTTTATTCTAAATGTTAAGGTTTTCTTTTGTGTTTCAAGGAAGCACATCGGTTCTTATAGCAAAATATATATAATCAATTGACCGAGAAAGGTGACGAGGTATGAATATTAATTGATCCTCCTGATCTTTCTAAATATGCTGTTGACCTAATGCTGAAATTCAATTTAGTTTTGAAAAATTTATTATCTTCAAAATCTAATTTCAGTGTAGGCAGAAGGGTATCGGATCTGTTTTTTTGTTGTATTATGACTTGTTCTGACATTTAGTTCTATTTCTATAACTATATTATTTATTTCTGTATAATTCATAATACATATAACTATTATTTCCAATAGTTCCTATAACTATATATTCCTATATGTAACTTAGTTATATTTAGTTGTACATTATAACAGTGTAATCTGTTTTGAATGATCTGTTTTAGTCTTTAAATTAGAGGTCAGCAAATCAGGCCAAGTTCAGCCCTCTGTTTTTACAAATAAAGTTTTATTGGAACACAGCTGCACTCATTCATTTGTGTATTATCTGCCACTTTCCTGTTTATAGCGGCAGAGTTAAGTAGTTGTGACAGAGACCATACCACACGCCCTGCAAAGCCTGAAATATTTACAGAGAAGGTTGGTTTCACTCCTGCTTTAATGGACCTTATTGACCTAAAGTTGATAATATTAGCATTTGGGACAGAATCAATTTTTTTTTCCCCCTTTAGATTCTTTATAGACTTGTAGATTTTCAGATGTGCTAATGAGGTATTCTTTCTTCTTTCAACCCTTAGGACTTAAACTGTCTCATGGAGAGATACCTAAAACCTCTTCAGAAAGAAACTTTTCTCACCCAAGATGAGGTATGGTGGGATATGTTTTTACTTTGTGAGGCTCACACTGCAGTTTTTCTGTGTGAAGAAGGAGTGGGCGAGTGCACACAATACTGCTGAAAGCATTTTTGCATTCGTTTAAGCATAACAATCATAATAAATAAGTCACATTATTTCCTGTTAAGCTCTTGGCTTGTGCTCAGAGTGAGGAGCTGCCCCTCCCCTCTGGTGGTAGGATCATTATCTTAATTGATAAGTATTGACAGAAGAACTTCGAAATCAAAAGCAAATAGTTTTTGAACACTAATGAAATATGAGGTGGATTAAATTTCTTTCCCCCCCCATTTTCCAGCTTGATGTGCTCTTTGGAAATTTAACCGAAATGGTAGAGTTTCAAGTAGAATTCCTTAAAACTCTAGAAGATGGGGTGAGACTGGTACCTGATTTGGAAAAGCTTGAGAAAGTCGATCAGTTTAAGGTAAGTTACACCCTCAAATAATGTAAAGCTGCCCTAATGTCACAGGTGGGTTATCTTGTGGGTCAAATTGAATCTCCTGATAACGCATCGCAGGAGACGTTGTGCTGTTTTCGGTAAGTTCTTGTGCTTGTGGTGTTGGGTCTTCACTGGACTGCCATTGAGTGTCAGTTCCCAAAGGGACCCGGGGCTAAGGCTAAAACCGACTGCCTTGCCTGTCTGGCTAAGGTAAAACCAGTGCCATCAACTTGGAATCAAACGGATACATTGCTGGCTTCTACTTTGGAAGATATACCACCCTTGACCTTTTGTTCTGCTTATATAGAGGCCTTTAATACTTGCTATTAGCAAATTAGACTAGCACCCTTGGTTTCCCAGTAGACAAATTAATTTACTCTGTTCTGGGAAACTGCTTTATGGAAATGCTTCTCATTATCCAGGAGGAAGACAGTCTTCCAGCACAGTGTCCTTGCTGCCTTAATGAGAATTTATGACTAGTGTCTTAGTAGGGGTGCTCACAGCTTATTTCTTCTTCGTTGGTTGGTTTTCCTTTCTTGTAGAGACTTCTTTTGTTGCACTTGCAATCGACAAAGCTCATCGATTCATGCCCAATGGTGTTGGCTTACATGTCACCCTCATATACTTGTAAAAAGTAGATTAATTGAGGTGTAATTGACATACAGTACACTGCATGTATTTGAAATGTACAGCCTGATGGATTTTGACATGTACACCTGTGAAACCATGACCACAATCAGAATAATGAACATACTTGTTAGTTCATTTTTTCCTGTTCTTCTGTGATTTCCCTCTCCCTCCTCTTACTGCCTGTCAGTCATAGGCAGCCATGTCTTCTGTTGCCATAGATTAGTTTTCATTCTGGAATTTCGCTTAAATAAAATCATGCAGCCTATGCTCTTTTTATGTGCCTTCTTTTACTTGGTATAATTATATTGGACTTCATCCATGTTGCTGCATCATCTATCAATAGTTCATACTTATTTATTGCCAAGCACTGTTCCAGCGTACGGGTGTACTCAACTTTGTTATCTTTCCACCTTTCTTGGGCACTTGGGTTAGTTGCAATTTTTGGCAATTACAAATAAAGCTGTTATGAACATTTGTGTACGAATTTTAGTATGGATATAGGCTTTTATTTCTCCTGGGTAAATACTCAGGAGTGAAACGGGTGGATCATATGGTAAGTGTGTGCTTAACTTTTTAAGAAACTGCCAAACTGTTTTCCAAAGTGATTATACCAGTGTGTATTCCCACCAGCTATTCCTCCTCGCTCTTATGAGAAGGTCAGGTCGGTCTTTTTAATCAGCCATTCTAACAGGTGTGTAGTGGCATCTCACTGTGGCTTTAATTTTAATTTCCCTGGTGACATGATGATGAACATCTTTTAGGTGCTTATTTGCCTTCAATACGCCCTTTTTGGTGAAGTGTCTGTTAAGTCGTTTGCGCATTTATTTTATTGGGTTGTTTGTTTTCTTATTACTGAGTTTTTAAAGTTCTGTGAATACTTTGAATATGTCTTTTATCAGATATATGATTTGGAAGCACTGTTTTCTCTTTATCTGAGCCCTGTCTTTTCACAATGTCTCTCAAAGTGCAGAAGTTTTAAATTTTGATGAAAATTTTTAAGTTTTATATTTTGAAATTTTGGCGAAGTCCAGTTTTTCAAAAAAAATTTTTTGGGGGGGTGGTGATACTTTTGGTGTCATATGTATGAAATCTTTGCCTAAACCAAGGTCATAAAGATTTTCTCCTGTTTTCTCCTAGAGGAAGTTTTGTAGTTTCGGCGTTTATATTT
>NW_011889014.1:1631483-1635824 GCF_000151845.1 Pteropus vampyrus
CAGAGTGGTTTGCTGTCCATTTGAAATATAGTTTGGTTCGTTGGTTTTTGTTTGTCATGATATATGTTTTCTAAATTAGTAAATTAATTGATAGTCCAGTACGATGCCCTGATAAGGGCCAGTAGTTTGTCATTTGATCAAAAAAGCTGCTTAATGTGGAGCATAATAAAAATAGATACAGACATACCTTAAAAACACTTGATTTTAACCGAAAATATCTAACATTATATTCATATATCAGTCTTTTGCTGTGGGGCCTGGTCTTTGAGTTTAGGTCCAGTTAATCACTTCAGGAGAGTTTGGGTATCAGAACTGTGGTATGAACATGATCGTATTTTGGGCGTTTATCACAGGGCGGGGTTGGTGCATTAATTCTTTCAGCAAGTCCCCTTGAAGCAGTCATTGCTGTAAACTCCGTGGCATTGGGACCCTCTTCCCTGACCTACATGTCGCTGGTTTATTGCATGGTCTGATGACGTCCGTTCTGTCTGTAATCAGGACACCTGACGCACGTGGCCTTCTCTCCAGCGCCTCTCATCTGAGCTCTTGACAGTGTTCATTCCCAAACCCGTTGCCGTTGGTTTCCGCCATTGCTGTTTTATTTAATTCCCGATTGAATATTTGGCCAAAAAATATAAAAGACTTGTAAAAATATTCAGACTGTGTTGTACAGAACACTAGTCCTCAGGCAATAGTTAGGGGGGAAAAAAAATACAGTTCTGAAGTCAAATAGATTTTGGTCAAATTTCCCCTTGGACATGTGGACTGTCCATCAGCCAGTAGGAGGCTCTGTGAAGCCCTGCAGAAGAGAAACACAGGAAAATGCAGTCTTCGGCTGCCATCTTTGTGTACACTCTGTGTCTGAGGTCGTTTTTTAAGGCCACAAGAAGAAATAAGTACCTTAATGTTCTCTCTGTGGCTGTGAGTGCTTAGTAAATATTAAGTTAAATGAATGACTTGATGTGCCTAACCCGACGGGTGACCTGTAGGGCCTTTTCTTCTACAACTTTCCTTGTTTAATTATGGAGTGTGGCTTGAAGGATCATGACACTTAACAGAGGCAGACTGTCCCCGCTGATGCCTTTCGGTCAGGGGGTTGTGGTGGGGGTGGGGGCTGGAAAAAGAAAGGAAGGAAGAAAATAGAACATGGAGGAAACCAATTTAGGCCTCTAATCACCAATTATGTGTGGTTCATAACTAATTTTGTCTTTCTCGTTAGTAGACAGTCTATCAGAATTCTCTGCGTTGTTCATTAGCTGAATTACACGTTTGGGAACCTAATTTATCACTCAAAATCCAATGCCTTATTTTTTGCTTGGAACCTTACTTTTAATTCGAAGCCCAAATAAGCAATAGCTCTGTCTGAATAAGAGTTCGTCAATTGGAAACCTATAGAATATTCTTTTCTGAGGCCTATTTCGCATTTTTATAATACACATGTGGGATAAAAAGAATTCTACTTTAGGTATATTAAATTTCTAATAAGAAAGGCTCCCACCCAGTTTTCACCCTTTTGGGACAGAAGGTATAGGGTGGGAAGATGAACCCACTTCCCAAAGTCAATTGCGTTTCTTTCTAATAAGCATGTTTCTTGTGTTCTTGCCTGCTCCCTGCTAGAAGAGAGAGTGGGGTCAGAGAAGGTGGAGTTAGTGACCATGGAAATGTGTTTTCTAATTTGGGGAATATTTGCATTTCCTGCATTTATTTGATTTGTCAATTCTACTTCCCAGCAGGAGCTAGTGAGAGAATACAGATTTCTGTCTTTTCCAAAATGCCATATATATTTTCTCATTAACGTTTGAACATCCCAGATGTAAACACAGGCCTGGAAAACAGTGACATCTCCATTGTAATTGCTGAGAAGGTCAAATCCAGCATCTGTTAAACAAACGTGTAAGCCCATCTATTTTATGCTGGGCAGTTTAGGCCATCGATGTGCAAAGAAAGGTGTGAATGGGGCTGACGTTGTTGGGAGGGCCAGGTGTGAGCTCCCTGTGACATCCTTCTGATCGTCCCAGGTGTGAAGAAACACGAACTAACTGCTCTTTTTCTCGTTAAATCCAGAAAGTGCTGTTCTCTCTGGGGGGGTCCTTTCTATACTACGCTGACCGCTTCAAGCTCTACAGTGCCTTCTGCGCCAGCCACACGAAGGTCCCCAAGGTCCTGGTGAAAGGTAAGGCATTTGAGGACTTGGTGGCAGGTGGGCGTGTTAATTGTGGATTCTCAGTTTTGTGGCTGGCTATGGTTGGGGTCTTTTGCACCAAAATCTAAGAATAATTGATGTGCCAGGTGGACATTCCAACAAGCCAGAGTAAGGGTACTGAGAAATGACATTCATTAGATCTTGAATGAACAGTTCGTCGGTTTTCTTATAATGAAAGTTTTCTCTCAGCTATTTGGGGCTAGAACTGATGGGTCATTTTGCAGTTATGCAAAAACATAGGGGTTTAGAAATTCCCTGCTTTTCCTAGTTTTCGTTGTAACCTACTACATTTCATATACCTTGTCATGGAATTTTATCTTTCCCTCACTTATTTGCATTCCTAGGTGTGTGATGATAGCCACCATCATCACGACTCAAGTTGTCCCACTTATTCCCCCAAATTACTCAAGTTGCCATTATATTTTGCATAGAACAGAGTAGAATTTTTATATTGGCAAGCTCTCTTCCTGGGAAGGTGATGGAGCATTCTGAGAGTTTCCAGAAAGTCATTTTGTTTCCATAGTTCAGCATGTGGTTGTTGGGGACCGGTAAAAGCATTAAAGAAACACTTCAATGGTAAACAGTAAAACCAATAGGAAGTTTGATTTCAGAGAATCTCTGGAAGGCAGCCTGCCGTTCTTGACACTTCACTGTGGCTGCCATGTAAACAGCTGCTGATCGAGTGCCTGAATATGTCAATAATTGACGTATGTTCTGCTTCGCTGTCAAAGAGAACGAGCTTGACTTAATTTAAAACCTACTACAGGAAATATTAGTATCGCGCAGGTCTCTGGATAACAAAAGAGCCCGCCCCAGGTAATGACATATTTATGGCAGAGATGGTCTACGCAGCAGGGTTCTGCTTCAGCACTGAAGTTTAAAGGGAACCTGGGAATGTCCTTGTCCTGCTGTCTGTTTTTGCATGTGCTATATTGGTCATCCAGTTGTTCCGTGTGTGTGTTTCTTGTGACATTTTAACTGAGTGCTAATTGTTATGAGATTCTTAATGTAATAATTTGTAGAGCTCTTTGTGCTACAGTAAAACGATACACCCATTACAGTCCTTAAGGAAATGCGTGTTATATTTAAACAATTAGATTAAATGCTGCCCCTATGCAGATTTTTCCTAATTCGATAATATATTTTTGCACCTGAAAAATATTATCGTATCTTTCAAAACTATCCCTTAAAACATTAGGTGTGACCTACATTTTTCTAATGGCCAAATGTCCCAAGAGGGTAAAGAAAACAGTCTGAGAATCAAAGTGCCTGTCTGTGATTCTTAACAGACTCACACCCGGGCTGGACGGGAGTGACACTCCAGCAGCTCATGGAGCCGAGGACCATACCCTCTTTTGCCTTGACAGAAACTATAGTTGATAGGTTAAATGCCCATGACCATTGTTTTGGACTTGAGGATTTGCTGGGTGGGGAGGGGGGAATTCTTAGGTTCCTTAAGGGTATGGACCAAGACTTGGGGTGTCCCATAGAAGCCATAGCTTCTTCACGGGCCTGGCCTCCCTTCCCTGGCACAAAGGCCACTTGGTCACCTGACTTCCAGTTCTCTTTCTCTCTGGGGTTTATTCTTTGGAAGGAGGAGTCATGGCTGAACCCATGGAGTCTGGTTCCTCTTAATGGGGCTTTAACGGATGAAATGTGATCTTTACGAGGCCTTCACCCCACGATTGCTGTTTTTCTTAATTGAATAAAGATAGCGTGAAGAACCGTCTTACTATTTCGCGGAGCCTTTTTACGACATCAGATCTTAGCTCACACTCCTGATTGCTGAAGGTGTAGATGCAGTTTTCACCTCTATCAGAGCTTTTGGGAAAAAAGTACGCCTGCCGTTGGCTCACTTTGATATCTCGTCCTTTCTTCTTCCTGTTTTTCGCCCTCACCTCAGTCTTCTCCTCTACTACCTCTTTGCACTTAAAAGGCACTAGGCCCGCTTTCCAAAGAAGTGCCCACTAGCAGGCCCGTCTTGGCTTGTCTGAGGACCCACGAGTCCCCAGCGCTGCTTTTAAGCCCACCTGGGACACAGATAAAAGCCGGGCTGGTGAGGAAAGTGCTGCCTGAGTTACCTGAGGTCAGACATGGGTCCCTCGGAGAGAACTCCAGTCCTGCCCTGCAGATGCTAA
>NW_011889014.1:1637364-1638922 GCF_000151845.1 Pteropus vampyrus
GTCTTACCTCATCAAACCCATCCAGAGGATCCTGAAGTACCCGCTCCTGCTGAAGGAGCTTTTTGCTCTGACGGATGCGGAGAGTGAGGAGCACTACCACCTGGACGGTAAAGCTGTGGCCCCTGAAATGTCTCTGTGGCTCACGGCTCCATGAGCCTCCGAGTAGCCTTTTCATTCCACGCCCTCTTTTCTTCCAGTGGCCATCAAGACCATGAACAAGGTCGCGAGTCACATCAATGAAATGCAGAAAATCCACGAAGAGTTTGGGGCCGTGTTTGACCAGCTGATTGCTGAACAGACGGGTGAGAAAAAAGAGGTAAGGACCTTTTTCGTCTCGGGGCACACCTGTCAGTAAAGCCGGGTCGGTTTGAGATTGTTTTTAAAAGGTGTTATTTGTAAGTAAAATAGTTATGAAGATACTGGTTTTGTTGGTGGAACTTTTTTCCTTTATCCAAGGCTATAATGTGAATCTTTTTCTTCAAGCGACTTATTTTTAATATAGGAAACGTGATCCTAATTCTCAACCCTTCACTCTCAGGACCTCTGGTTTTGTTCTTTGTTAAGAGTGAGAGTGACTTCCATACCGTAGCCTGGGCTGTTTCTGTAAATACCGTTTAAGGCCAAAGCCATACCCTCAGAGATTAGAATAATAACTGCCGTGTAGTAGGTAACCAAAAAATATTTGTTGAGTGAATGAAAGTTTCGATCGATGATTCTGAATCCTTTTTTTTAACGTCTGCCTGAAAACTTCCTTAGAAGAAAGAGTGACGAGAACAGGTACACCTGAAGAAAACTTAGAAGGAACTATAGGTTTTGCCTGAGTCATTGAAAAGAGCTTATGTGAATAAAAGTGCCGATAACACTGAGATGAATCAGAGGGAGGGTCGTGATACGTAATTACATTCCTCAGCGCTTCTATACATTCTGACTCACCTGGGGTATTGTCCTTGGCTTTGCTTTCTGGCTCCAAAAAGAAAAAGAGAGGAGAAAAGCTGGAGAGAACCACGAAGAAAAACACTTCTGCTGTGATTAGGAGGGTGAAAGGCAAGGGAGGTGGGGCCAAGGTTGGTTGTTTAGTCTAGAGAGAGAAAACAGGCTTACCTTCGGAGATATAGAGGGTTATTATCCAGGTTTAATTTTTATGTCCTCTGTGAAACAAAATTTTGGACTGTTAAATGATAATTTTCAGAGAGAGGTAAAATCAGGACATCTCATGTAGATGTAAAAGCTAACACAAATGAAGGAATTTATTTTACTCCTGTAATGTGAGGGCACCAGGCAGGAGTGTAACAATTTATTGGGAAAGTCGAAACAGCACAGGTGTATATATGAAGTGCAGATACATCAAGATGACTTGTAAGTGGAGACAAACTGGTTTTTCCACAGTGGGAGGAAGTCATCTAAATTACTACCAGAGTGGATGAATTGCCATTTGTCTTTTACCTGCACTTTACGAAGAGTTGCAGAGGAACTAAGGACAATGTACATGGTTGAAATCTGATGCCCTGAGAGAGGGTGCTGTAGAGCAGAGGTCCCCAACCTTTCTGGCACCAGGGAC
>NW_011889014.1:1640262-1657688 GCF_000151845.1 Pteropus vampyrus
AGAATGGTCTTCAAACTGGAAAGAATGACGTGGTCTTGATTCCCCAAAAATAAGACCCCAGGGAGAAGGGGGCCTGCCAAACGCCTCTCGGAGTGTATTTCGGAACAACCGTGGAAACTTAGGCAGACAGTTGGAGTTACACGAGTCATGTCAGCTTCCACAAAGGTGATTCCTGATTATCGTAAGTTCCCTCTTAATGGCAACATCCAGCAAAACCCTGGAATAGATTTATGAACAGTTTGTAAACAGTCAGGAATAGGAATCTTTATCAGCATCTGCCGGGAATGGTAGTTCTATATTGAGATGGTAACATTCCAGGGACACAGGGTACCTGATCCTGTCCTCAGCCAGCTTTCCGCAGGAGGTCCCTTAAGGCAGATATGTTCACAGAGGACAAAGGTGGCACAGGAACATTGTATGATACAGCGGGGCCTTCACCTTCCTACCCCGTGTTAGATTCTAGGGAGTTGGGCTGGACCACACAGAGCATCCCTGTTGCTTAAGTCAGAAGAAGACGAAGCCTAAGGGGGCGTTTCCCCCTTAGATGAAGGGCCCCCACAATCCAGCTCAGCAGGACATCCCAGTCCTTGTGAGGGCAGAGGCTGCTCCAGAGAACTCAGTCTTGGGGTTTGGGTGGAAGATTCAGAAGGGGACTGATAAAAGGCCAACAGAGAGGTGTTGGCCAGAGGGAGCAGCTCCGACCCCCTTATCACATTTGTCCTGTGGAAACGTGTCAAAAGAGAGAAACCGTATGCACTGGCACTGTCAGCCCATTTTTACTGTGTAATAAACTACTCAAAATCTCCGTGTTCACTACAGCAAACATTTATTTCACACCTAGCATGTAGGTCACCTGAACTTTGGCTTCTCTCGGTGAGTTTCAGAGCTTAGGGCTCAGTGTGCTCCACATTTCATCTTTCTAGGATCCAGGCTGGAGCAGCAGTGGCTGTCTGGGGCCTGTCCTTTCTGTGGCGGGAAGGTGGCAGCTCGAGGGCTGGTGGAAATTTCTTATGCCAAGACTATGGGCCAAGGCTCATGGCCAAGCCCAAAGTCATCAGGGCTTTGCCTAGTCTAGTGGGAGGCACTAGAAAAAATCACATGGCAGAAGATGCAGATATATGCAGGCATACTTTGAAGATATCGCAATAAAGTGAATACTGCAGTAAAGCGAGTTGCACGAATGTTTTAGTTTTCCAGTGCATATAAAAGAGATGTTTACGCTGTACTCTACTGTATTAAAACAATGTACATACGTTAACTAACGGTACTTTATTGCTAAAAACCACTACTGTCATCTGAGCCTTCAGCGAGTCATAATCTTTTTGCTAGTGGAAGGTCTTACTTGCAATCTGTGAAAAAACGCAGTATCTGTGAAGGCCTGTAAAACAAGCCCAATATAACGCGGTGTGCCTGTAATTCTATTAGCGGGAGAAAGTAGAGTTTGGACAATGATCTACCCTAGTGACTTTTAATTACTTTTGAAGACATACCCCCAAGGCTGTGGCCCAGATGATACCCGGGAATGTGACTTGTGTGTATAACCATTATTCTGTGTGAGCCAAGTGGCAGAGCCTGGCTAGTTCCTTAGCTGATACTGTCCTGGGGGTTGGTTGACTAGTTACTTCATACGTATAAACAAAGTAATATGATCGCTTACATTTTTTTTTTGTTACCCTTGGCTATACTATTAATAATATAGCTCAGTAATAATTAGGGTAATTATTACTCTTTTAATGGTCTCATTTATTATAGTGGTGACATTACCGCTGGGTTCTGCGCTGCTGGAGCCACACACCTCCAGCACCGTAGCCTGGTCTGTTGGCATGAAAAGGGCAGTGCCACGTGGCAGCGTGTTTGGCCAAGGGCTGCTCAGTTGCTGCTGTGTCTAGAAGCCCATTCAGATCACGAGCGGCAGAATAAACGAGAGCCGTTTCTCCTTGAGAAGCTCGACATCAAGTTTTCGAATATTTGGAGTGCCACCTTGAGGCAGAGGGACTTGGGCGTGGTGTCTGGACACAGGGGAGTAGAGCTGGGAAGCCACTGGGTGGGGTGTGGGGAGGCATGTCTGAGGAAGAGCCTCCTAACAGTGTGTGGCGTTTACAATGGGCGGGACGGAACTTGTTGCAAAGTCTCATCTTCTGGCCCAGAGAGAGACCCATGATCTTCCCACCCCTCCCGAGGCTGTCAGGGGCTGAGGGTGGGGCTTTTGATGGGCTTGGAAGTGGGCCAAAGACTGCAGTAAGAAAAGCAGACTTGACTGTTGTGAGGCGTAAACCCTGGACGGTGGGCGGAGTCTCTGGGTCATCTGTCTGGGTGGCTCTTGTCTGTCTGAGACAGTTTAGCATTTGACCTTCAGGGGTGTGGGACCAGACCTCGTGATTTCCGAGGGTCCCAGAGCTCACGCTGCACATTCTTAAAGAGCAACCTTCAAACTCCTCAGCGGGCTTTTCTCTTCCTCCTCTAAAGTGAAATCTTCTTTAAAGTGAGTTGGAAGAAGAAGAAAATAATTGATTCAGCTGCTTCTCAGAAAGACCTTGGCTCCCAGGGGGTTTAAACTCACAGGCGTCCAGTTTGCTGGGGGTGGATCTTTGTCACTGTCTCTGATGGCCATTCCTCTCTCCTTGGGGAACTCTCTCTGTGAACACAAAATGTCTCCAACTTCATAGATCAGTTCTGACAGATTTACTGTATGTGTATTTCAGAACTCCGATTTGTACCTTTTTTTCCACTTTATTATTGAAATTCTGGTAGGCAAATATGGGGTAGAGGAAACAAAAACAGATGACCAAGTGTTTTTAAAGAAAATATTTTCATGAAGTAGAATTGACATCAGCCTGCTGAATTTTAAAATGTCATAAAAATCTGAGTGTTTCCACACCGCCCAGTAAGTTTTGCTTTGTGCCCGGTTTTCAGGTTGCCGATCTGAGCATGGGAGACCTGCTTTTGCACACCACCGTGATATGGCCAAACCCGCCAGCCTCTCTGGGGAAGTGGAAAAAGGAGCCAGAATTGGCAGCCTTTGGTATGTATCCGAAGGGGATTTGGGGGTGGGGGTGGGGGTGGGGAGGGGGTAGGAGGCTGCCTTATTTTTTCAAAATAACATTTCTTTTCCAAGGCACGTTTATTAAAATAAAGTTAATTACGGTTATCCGAATCGATCTTTCCTTTATGGCCACCAACATGCCACAAATACCAAATTGAACCTTCCGGCTACACTTGGCCACCCAACAACATGGGAGAGAGCGAATGGCTGTGCCTGAGTTCACCCCAGGCCTAAACACAGAGGCAGGAGAGGTGTTTTATTTTGTTTTGTTTTGTTTTCAACTGCTCTAAATATCTTTCTAAAATAATGGATTAATAATAAACCAAGGAAAAGTAAAGTGAAAAGTCAAGGCAGAACTTTCTGTTTGAGACCCTAGATCTGAGAACTCTTACTTTCCTTCTGACTCTGCTCTGTGTGAAGCTGGGGTTCGGGACATCGGTTCCCAGCTGACCTGTTACGGCGGCACCAGCACCAGGAGCTCTCATCTGTTGTGAGGCGCGTCTCAGTCACGTCGTGACTAATACAGAGGGAAAGGAGCTGTTTGTGAATGATTGATTTTTTTTAATAAACCGGTTCCAGTGGATACAGTTGCGGGAACTGGAAAGCTCATGTGTTCGTACTATAATATGCTTTTTGAGAGACAAAAGCTATGGGTTAGCACTCTGGGCATTGTGCGTAATTCAGGAGATATGGCTTGTTGCAACGTGGATGATCCTGTGGCCTGCAGTGTGTGCTGTTCCTGAGTATAAAACGATCAACGGCTCATGTTTTCATTTTATGTTGTGTTTTTTCCTAGCCTTTCCTCAGAAGGTTCATTGGTAGAAACGTAGTATAAAGGAACATAATATAAAGGAAGTCTAATCTTTGCATTCTCTTACCTTACCTTATTTGTCGGGGGCAAGAAAGGGAGGGTGTTCATTACTGCTTCTTTACTTGAACACAGTTTTTTCCTCCATGATATGAACAGAGTATTCTCAAATGGAACATCCTAGTGATATTAAATCAGAATACAATGATTTATTGGGCTTTCTACTTAGATGGCTCTGCCTCTGTAGATAAATGTAGTGAGATTCCCTACATTGTCAAAGAGCCGCTGTAGCTGGTGATGGCATTTCATTAAAAATAACAAAGGAACATAGCCGAGTACAGGAAAAACACGTGACTAAATATCCTATACCAAGGAGCACTGGGATATTTTAACGTGGTGGTAGTTTTTAATAGGGGTGGGTGTTTGTGGTGATGAGGAATATTGTTTGTTTTCTTTTCCTTGATACCAGTTGTGTTTTTTATATTGCATTTTCTTCTCGGAGAAGTCCGGGAGCTCTCCGACGCTTCCTGGTAGGTCCTTTATGGGATATGGGATTCTGAAGTAAGTGACCCAAACCATCGACCTCTAATCTCAGGAAATAGTGCAACTTTCTTCTGAGACCAAAGTTGACGCGCTGCCAACCCAGCACCTTGATGTCTTAGTCACAGGACGGCTCGTGTGTACAGAATGTTGATGATCATCACCTTTAAAAGAAAAAGAGAAATAACTTATCTGGGCTTCCGCCTTGAAGGGTGTTAGATGTTCACCTTTTGGGGTGTAGAGAGTGTGCTTCAGGCTGGCAAAGGTAGTCAGGAGTTCTGGAGATCAAGGCCATGTCTAAAGGGATGAGGCAAGCCCCGAAGTCAGTTGAGTGAAGAATAGCCCTCGAGGATCAAGGTGAGATTACGGGGGTGGCAGAGGTGTGCGTAGTCCAGGTGGAGATTCACTCTGGCCCCACCGCTGTGACCCAGCGTGGCTGAAGTTGGGGTGACCTGAGGCAGACTAGTAGCCTTCTTAGAGCCACAGCCACCGTGCCGTTGAGTTGTGGTTGTGAGGTGTGACGGGCTAGGGGCAGTCCAGACACAGTGCCTGGAGCCAGCTTCTTTGTATCGTCAAGCTTATTTTCCCGCAGTGGAGATTTAGGGCGACGGTACATGGAGGGGAGACTGCCGCATCTTAAGTAGGATAGAAAATGACCCAAGTACTTTGGTTTTGTCTCCAGAGGGCCTGGGGGCCCATCTCTGAGAATTCTCTGGACCTTTATTCCCTTGTAATTCTGTGTCTGGCACACCAGGCATGTCCCCTATGAGTCCCAGCTGTGCCTTAGGGTCAGAGTGTGAAGAGAAACAGAGACCTTCTCACGGACAACCAAGGATGGGCTGGAGTCACCCTCACATCCCTATGAGCACCAGTTCTTTCTTCCCCAGGAGGAGTCAGAATCACTGGGTGTCGAGCATTTGTGGTATTATTTAAAGATTTGTATGGAAGATTATGCTTAACTCCATTGTATCTCCCCACTCCACAAAGAATATAAGAGTAACGCTCCGCACTTCCTGCTTCTACAGAGTTTTCTGTGATTCAGCCTGTTTGGAAGAAGCGGAATTACATTCTACTTCATAAACCAATTATGAAGAACAATAAACTATAAGTTTCCTGAATTATGAACACCGTGTGTGTAATATTAGTTTAATCGACATAGCTATACATCACCTTAAACAATTGTATTATTATCGTTAAAGGTGTTTGTATATTATTTCTCCAGCTGCCGAACTAGTACGTTTTTGTTAAATGTTATCGGCTGAAATTTTAAACTAGGTTATCGTTTTGTTTTCAAAATTTATTTTTAAAATGACACCCTAGTCAAAGTCTCACATGTGACCCAGAAGTTTCCGTGGGAGAGGGGGCGTTTATTTCCATCTATTTAGGTGGCTGTGTTTATTCTGAATCTGGGAAATTTGTCTCAGGCTTTTGAGTTTCGCAGACGTGACGAGTGAGTGGAAGGTGGAGTGGGAGTTGGTAGCTGGGTCTCTGCTGTCTCTTCATAACTAGTGTTTATTACCACAGGGTATTGAAGTTTAGGGGGAAACCCCGGTCTTTATTTGCCATAACCGCTTTTATTTTACTTTTTTTCCAGTCTTCAAAACTGCTGTGGTCCTTGTGTATAAAGATGGCTCCAAACAGAAGAAGAAACTTGTAAGACTTCGCATTTCACCCCACCGTTTGAAAGAATCTCCCTTTCTATCTGCTTCTCAGTTATAGCGGCATAATCATAAGTCTGCCCCTTCGTCAGTCATTAGCCTTTTATGATTTTTTTCTTTTTCTTTTTCTGTTTCTTTTTTTTTTTTTTTTCAAGTGTTGCTAAGAGCTCGAGGAAATGGCCTGACCTGCCTTCTTTCAGGCAGGCTCACGTTTAGAGCATGGAAGTGAATAGTGTTGGCTCTGCCGTGGCTAGAACCTTCTTAACACTATTTTTTTTCTCTTCCTGTTCTTCCTGCCCCTCTTCTTGTTTCGAGATCCCTCTTCTCTTTCCTGTGTCTCTCCTTTACCTGGATTTGGTTAGCAAAAGTGTTTGCACCCCTCAGCATACTTATCACATGGCCTCTTGCTTTCTACTGGATGAGTAAAAGTACACACACGGTCCAGGTCCTCCGCATAAGAACTGGGTCCCAGTGTCACTGGTTTAGAGAAGGGTGGGGCGTCTGACTAGCACCGGCTAGAGCAGACCGTTCTCATGCACCTGGTTCCTTCTCTTCCTACAGGTAGGATCTCACAGGCTTTCAATTTATGAGGAGTGGGACCCTTTCCGATTTCGGCATATGATCCCTACCGAAGCTCTGCAGGTTCGAGCTTTAGCAAGTGCAGGTAAACTCTGAACGGCTGGGTACGTGCGTCTCCTGTGTGTGTGAATTGTTTTTCTGAATCCACGCTCTTGGTCTAACCACCCTACCATCTTTCTTCTCCGCTCCTTACCTCTCTTTTCCCTCCATCTGTCCATTGCCTCTTATTTGCCCCACCATTTATTAAATATTTGTATGAGAGGAAGTGAGTGAATGAATGTACGGAGTGAATGGATGTAATGCCTTCCGTATTGTTCCAAGGAATTCTAGTCACTCTGTTATTTATATTAATTAATAGTATTAGGGACTAATACCTGAGTAGTGATGAGTCTCCTGGAAAGAATCCTTGAAGCCCACAAGCAGACGAAAGCCCACTGACTTGCCTTTTAACTGAAAGACCTGAAAAGACCAAAGCACAAAAAAAGCCACTGAATACATTTTTCTTTCTGATAGATTCTAAATCTTTGTATCGGTGTGAAGACTTTGAAATGTCAGTTCTTTTCCTGTGATCCAAATAGCAGTGAAGTGAGTTCTCGGATAGCAATGAACATACTCAAAACTAGATGATGCTGTAAGCATATGAGAAGTGAACATCAACAGGGTATTGACTGACTCGGAGGCCCCACCCAGGGCTTATTTTGAGGCTGATCTAGGGAGGAACTACCAGGAGTGGCTCTCCTGGACCTGTCCTGGAAGGGGCATGTTTGGGGGCCAAGTAGAAACTTTCAGGCCACACCTACTTCCTGTCCCACTTGGACAGCAGCTGCAGGTGTCTGGGAGTAGAGAGACGCCATGGAAGTGTCAGGTGCACGGAGGATCTGCACTCCTACTTCATGCTCCTGATGGGAGCGTTAAGTTCTCAGTGTCCTGTTGATGTGGCTCATCGTTTTCCTGTTTCCACTTGTTTCTACATCTGCGATCCTCATAAAACCCACTTCCCCTATGTGATGGGGAAAAACTTCCTGTAATATTTTATGAACCTTCGATGACTCACCCAAATTAAATTAAGTGCATCTTCCTTCACAGTTGTTATGCCTTGTGCAGTAGAAAACCTCAAATGCAAATACCACGTTGGATAAACATATTCGGGATGATTATTTGCCTTAAGAAGGTTTCTATCTCACCTTCCAGGACAGAAATTTACCCTGGTGCCTTTTTACCAGTGATTTGATTTATAAAATTGATGTACGTGTGAATTTGCGGGGATCCGTAGGTTGGAGGTCTGCAAAGAGCTGTGATAAAACTTTGAGGCTTTGGCACTTAAATATCAGTGTTGTCTAACTTTGCAGTCTTAGGCTGTAAATTATCTAGTTCATATATTTATAAATGAGGAAAGCGTATGTTTATAGCAAATTGCTGCAGGTTCTCAGCCAGGAATTTTGCCTTCATTGGGGCCTAAATAAGTACCTCAAGACATTACATTTTTAAAAGAAAGCCATAGTTGTGGCGTGACATTCCATTCTCACCGTTTATTTTTCATTTCAATTAAATTTGAAACCATCAAGATAAAACCCTATTTTAATGGAGTTGTAAACACTAGCCAACATGTCCCTCACTGTGAAATACATTTCGGTGGATTGTATTGAGAATCAGAACGTGGAATGTCTAGATTTTTACCTTAGTTTGGAAGAGCTCATGACACTTTTTGCAAATGGGTCCTGGTTGGGGTTGAATAATGTGGCACAATGAGGGTTTGTGACCAGGATTCTGAACCCACTGGACAAGGATGAGACTTCACAAGGTGCAGTCATGGTATTTGTCATAAATTGTCTCCCACAAACACTTTATTCATAACTTCAAATGATACACGTTGCAAGGCTTATAAAATAATAATATGGTGTTGCCAGCCGGGTATTACAAGACTTAGAAATTACCTTAAAATGTAAATCTTTCTTACCTTCTCATCATACCATTTTTGGTTCACACAGAGTGGGCACCGAGGCAGGGCTGAGAAAGAGAAGCCCCATTTGGACCTGCTACAGTCCAAAGCACTGGACCCGGTCATTCCCGGGAAGGGGTCCCCCCACAGAAGATGAGGGTCTGCCTCTTTTTATCACCAGCCTGGTGACATCTGCACTGGAATCCTGGGTTCTGTCTAGTCCCACAGGTGCCAAAACAGCTAATCGCTTCATTGAAATAATTCAGCTAAATAGGCCGTGCACCTGGAAGGGTCAGTTCTGCGATCAATGATTATCCTTGTAGACCATCTAGAAGGAGATGGTTGCAACTGGAAATTTTTCGAGCATTCTTTTCCTTAGCACTCGATAAGTTTTCGAACACTTGGTCTTCTTCGGATCACGGGGTCGTGGTCAACTTCCTTTGGTCCTATGCTGCTCTGCACAATGTGATCTTACACCGAAGCATGGAAGATGCTTTTGTAAAAATGTGAATCGATCTCTTGGAAACATGCCCTAATTTATGCTTGGTTTAATTTGCCTAGATGCAGAAGCAAATACCGTGTGTGAAATTGTCCACGTAAAATCAGAGTCGGAAGGGAGGCCGGAGAGAGTCTTCCACCTGTGCTGCAGGTGAGCCTGGGGCCGTGATGTGAAGACCGTGCCACTCAGGGGGAAGAATGTGACTGTGCTTGGTGTCTCCCAACCCGCTCTGGGTTCTGCAGACCAGCCTGGGCATCTCTAGACTCCATGCTTTTGCTTATACATTTGAGAAATTATTGAACACATTAAATGACATTAATTGGATACCTTAAACTAATTTTACTAGAATACAGACAGTAATCTGGTTAATTCAATATCTTTCTAAAAGGAAATAGGAATTTTCAAAGATATTCAATGATCAAATGTGGGCTTTCTTCCCATGTTTACATTCGGTAGATTAGAAGGAAGTTGTTGTCTTATAATATTTTGTTTCGGTGTTTGGATATGTTGTTTGTTTAAACTGTAGCATGTCTGAGATGCAGCTGATGGAGAGTCAACGGGGAGGAGGTGAGAGTGTGTGCAGGTGTCACCAGGATTCCTCATCACGTACAGAAACATCAGTGTAGGGAGGTTGGTGCAGGTTGCTCGGTTTCATCTGCGGATCTTGAGTGGAAGCTAAACTTACAGTGTGGGCTTCTACTTATTTCTTCTCGTTCTTTCCCTCTCTCTTTTCTCTCTTTTGTTTCTGCCTAAAAATGTCAAGATAGATGATCCCAATGGGCGGCATTCTAATATAATCTATACTCATTTATACTTTAATTGAATCTTAGGTATTCAGTAATTTCCTTGATACTTACCCAATACCCCACACTGTGGGGAGTAGTATGCTGTGGGTTGCCCACAAAACAGAATTAATATGATGATGATTACAGTATTTGATAATGATATTGCTATTGTAATAAGAAGGCATATTTACCAAGCGTGAGCTACGCTAAGCACCTTAATGCATTATTTTATTTAGTCAGACTGTGGTACTGCTGTGATCCCATTTTACCAATGGGGAACCAAGGCTCATAGAGCCTTGACCTTATATTATGCCTAAGACCTTATATTATGGCAAATGAACACTGAGTTCAAACTCACGTGGGTTTGGCTTCAAATCCCATGTTTTATGTTTCTATATCACCGATCTTATTGGGTGACAGGGATCAACAACGGGCAGATCCCAGGGAGCGTTTGAGACTAGAATTGAAAATTTTTTCAAATAATCTACATCTCGTTCGAGCAGCATCTTTACCATCTATTTAGGTGAATATACTTATGATTTTGTTGGTAAAATCCACGGAGTCCAGTGAGCGGACGCCTAGAGATGCCGTATTCTTTGTTAATAAGAAATACCAGGTGAAACTTAACCTGGGAAGAAATACTGAGAATGTTAGTAAGAAAAACAATTCTTAACCTACGAAGTATTTTTTACTTCGGGAATTAGGGTTCGGGAAGATTTGTGTTCTTAAAAATATAGCATTAATATTTACATGTTGAAATGTCTTGTAAGAGGAGTTGATCTTTAACAGAAGGCCAACTCTAGAGGAAACTAAAGATGTTGGGACATTGGTCTTTGGGTGCTCTGTAGAGCTGTAAGAATCTATGGTTCATTTGTCTGTAAAAACATTTTAGAATGAAAAGCTCTGCCTTACGTACCAAGATCAGAATTTGGCAACTTCTTGGTACAGAATTCATCTATTGGTCCACCTGTTTATTAGTGGACCACTTTGTCATCCCAAGTTGGCTGCAGGAGAGAATTCTGAAGCATAAAGGGACAGGCATACCTGTGTTCTGTCCCCAGCGATGAAGACACAGCTCAGCCCAGAACTGGGAATCTGGCTTCTGTCTTTAAGGTTTGGTCCTCGGGGATATTTGCTTAGCTGCACCTGATAACATCAGAAGTTCCCCGCATGCTAAGCACTGTTTCCTTAACGTGTATAAATCTTCTTTTCATAGCTCCCCAGAGAACCGAAAGGATTTCCTGAAGGCTGTGCATTCGATCCTCCGTGATAAGCACAGAAGACAGCTCCTGAAAACTGAAAGCCTTCCCTCGTCCCAGCAATATGTCCCTTTTGGAGGAAAAAGATTATGTGCGCTCAAGGGGGCCAGGCCAGCCATGAGCAGGGCAGGTACTGTGGGGATTCAGACATTCAAGATCCCCGTCACCCCCAGTCCGCTGTAGGGCTTGAGTGAGCTCGAAATCCTTGTTGAGCAGGGTTTAGATGTGGCCTTTGGAGCTAACAGTGGGGTACGGGTCTTCCCTGGTATGAGGTTCCTTGACCCTGGCCTCTTTCCCGGTGGCTCCCTGGGGACCCACGCTTGGTTTACCCCTCTTGTCCTCCCTCCAGCTTTCCCTTCGCTGCCCTCCTCCTCCTGGCTGGTGAGCTCCTCTCTCGTTCGCCAAGCCGGGAGCCGAGTACCTTCTCCTTCTGGAGGGGCCGTCTCAGCCGGCTTGAGGAATGAGAGTCACTGCTTTGCATGACAGCCAGCTTTGTCGAGCAAAAAGCAGTATGTCATATCTCAGCAAGGTCGCGGCCCATCCTTCTGAGAACACGGTGGCTTTATAGTTCGGAAACTCAGCGATGCTTGTTCTCAGTAAAGATTCCATGTTCGGTAGACCAGATGGCATATCAGATTTCTACCCTTGCCTTGTGCCTGCAACTTTATTTTCAGCTTCAGTGTTAATTTGGGCAAGCCTTCAGCTGCTCTCGGAAAAAAACAACCTAGAGCTTAAATGACCCCAGAGTAAATATTCTTTTAGGGCTAGAATCATCACCTTGGAGCAGTGAGGAAGGAAGATCAATACTACTACCTATAATGACAATAACACATATCCAGGAAGAAAGATATTTCTATAACACGTAGGTATTAATGACATCAAGAGACTCATTCCTTTCTTAAGAGCCAGCCTAGAATTTTGCAGGGGAGAGTCCAGTGAAATAAGCTTCCTTTGCGTTTGCCAAAAAGGTTATGAACTTTGTCCCAGTTGCCTTTCCACCGGTGGACGAGGCTCAGGTAGCCGTGCGAATGGTTGAAGGTTTCCACAGACGCAGCCTACATAGCTTGACATGGGATATTACAGTCTGTAAGCACCTTAAGTTTAACTGATGTTAGAGGGTTAGTTATCTTGAATCTATTCTCCCTCCAATCAGTTGATAAGTGTTTTATTGAAAACCTAGGGTGGTGAACACCCAGCACTCTCCTGGGTTCTCCAAAATATCCTAAGAGCGATGCAAACCTCTATATCCTCGATTTCTCACAGAGTCCTTGTGTAGAAAGCTTCTCTGATCCCTTTCTAGCTCACAGTAGAGAACTTCACCTTAGAATTGTCTCACCTGCTCCTTTCCTTTGCCGGGGAATGTTTAATTAGGACCGTGTTCCAACCTCAGGAACCCCCGTCTGTCCTTGGCCAACTTTCAGTTGTTAATCAATGAACCTAAATTCAGAGCTGCATTTACTTTGAAACTAAGCCCAAACACTCAAAAGTTGTCCCGTTGGGATCCCTTGTAGAAAGAAAACATGACCAGCCCACACCCTACACAGCATCATGAATTCCAGGGGACAGCCTTGATGTCAGAGCCTGTGGGCTTTGGCTGATTGGAAGATTTTCTGTCTGATGGCTGATTTTTGGCTGAAGAAAGTCTCTAGCTTTCTACTTTTGAAGCTCTTCGCTATCATCAGGACCTGCATGTTAGTTGATTTAAAAATGGTGTGTGAGTGGGTAAGCACAGCACTAACCGGTCATTCTAAATGGTGAACCCTGGAAATGCTCAAATCAGAGTCTCTCTGAACTCCATAAGGCTGGCTGGGTTATTAAGTATCCTTTTAATAAAGGATAGAGACTCATGTTTCATTATGCATCATCATGGCTACCCAGGTAGTTTATTTCTCCCTCTGTTCTGTTCGAATAGCACAGTAAAGCCGGACATCCTGTCTCAATAATTATAGCTCTGAATATAGTCTAGAAGTACTGTATATCTGCCAATAACCAACTGAAAAATTTTTCATTCCCACATTTTATGAAAATTTTCAGACATGTAGAACAGCCGAGAGAATTGCACATTCATACCCACCATCAATTGTCAGTATTTTTCTATATCCTCATGATCGCATACCTATCCATCTCTCATCCATCGACTCATCTTATTTTTGACACATTTCAAAGAAGCAGACATTAGCACACTTCGCCTCTAATACTTCAGCATGCAGAGCATCGACAAATATTTCCAATGGCCCAATATTGAATTGAGGGAGTTCAAATATAGTGATGGAGAGAGTCTGGCTCCATTATGAAGGCATTGAGAAAAAAAATCACTTCTTCCCAATAGTAGTTGGTTATTCCTTTTTTCCATTCCCTGCCCCCCTGGAAATGGGTTTTATTCCCCTCCTGGAATGAACGTGATGTCCATTTGTTCCATGTTTTAAGATGGTAGAACACTTAGGAACGATGATGGAAGGAAGCACAGGGATTCGGGGCAGAGGATGGCTGGAATTGGAGCCAGGTCAGCCCATTGTCCAGCTCCTCGACCTCCTGCCTTCTCTATTTGAAGTCAAGGCTACGTTGGGCAGAATAGTCATCTTTCAGTGGCACTGAAGCAATTTTAATGGTTAGGGCTTAGGTTCTAGGGACACAGCTCTCAGTTGGTGTTGAGGCTCTTGCCCTCCGTGGGCTGTGTTGTGTCTCACCTTGGTGTTGAGGCTCTTGCCCTCCGTGGGCTGTGTTGTGTCTCACCTTGGTGTTGAGGCTCTTGCCCTCCATGAGCTGTGTTGCGTCTCACCTTCTCGTCTGTAATGCGGCAGCTACTTCACTAGCAGTGAAGCAGCTGTGTTTCCATGGCAGCTGTCTTTTGTGTATGTGTGTGTGGTGGGATTGTTTGTATGATTGATTGGGTGCCGTCTTCTGTTTATTTGTTTGTTTTTAATAAATCTGGCTTCCTAGAGGGCGGTAGGATGAAAGAATGGATTCAAAGATTTGTTTTTCTTAACCGTTTGTCACTTTATACAGCACTTTTTTGATCGGCCGCCTGGGCGTCATATATGATTTAGTTTTCATCCCACTCACGCACTGATATTTTAATTGCTTTTTAGAAGCGAAATCGGTGAGATAGAGAACAGTCTGGTAGATTAAGCCCATTTGCTTAGCCTCACGGTTCATATGGGGGTTGTCAGAACGAGGACAGGGAACTAACTGGAGACTCTGTCTCTGAGAGCCCCTCTTTTCTGCCGTCTCTTTAAGAGGGATGCTGTGCCCTTCCTCCAACTGCAGATCCTCAAGGAATGCTACCTTCATTTTCCCAGAGAGCAAGATAACTCAGACCAGGGCTTCTGCCTCCTTGAGATATTATAGTGATTTCTGCAAAGACAGCGAGACTCTAGAAGCACCCCCACCCCTTACTAAAGACCCATTCCAGCTAAATGACTGCTCCGGGGATCCTTGGAGCCCTGCGCCGCGCACGGGGCGTTGTCAGGTTTAAGGGCACTGACCGATGCCAAGGTCAGGGGTCGACGTGAGAGCAGCAGGCATCAGCATCACCTGCCTCCCAGGTGCACAGGTAGAGAAATGGATTATTTCGGAGGGAGTCGAACTCCCTTTTCCCCTGCGTCCCTCTGTCTCCCCTTGCCCTTCGGTCCAGTGCTAGGACGTCCTCTAAGTCCAGGCAGCTGTGTGAGGCAGAGACTCCGAGGCAGACTGGTGAAGTCTGGACTTTAAGCCCCGAATAATATCAAGCCATACCGTTTAGTGTTTCTTTGCTTTGCTCTCTGGATTTTCATCTCATGTAAAGCACGTGGGGGTTTTATTTTTATATTTTTGTGTGTGTGTGCAGTGTCCGCCCCAAGCAAGTCTCTGGGGAGAAGGAGGCGGCGACTGGCCCGAAACAGGTTTACCATTGATTCTGACGCCATCTCCGCCAGCAGCCCGGAGAAAGAGTCCCAGCAGCCCCCCGGTGGCGGGGACACTGACCGATGGGTAGAGGAACAGTTTGATCTTGCTCAGTATGAGGAGCAAGACGACATCAAGGAGACAGACATCCTCAGTGACGATGATGAGTTCTGTGAGTCCGTGAAGGGCGCCGACGTGGACAGAGAGCTGCAGGAGCGGCTTCAGGCCGCCTCCATCGGTCCCCGGGAGAGAGGCCGGAAACCCCGAGACAGTCACGCGTCCCGCATGACGCAGCTCAAGAAGCAAGCTGCGCTGTCAGGCATCAGTGGCGGCCTGGAGAGCACAAGCGAGGAAGTCATTTGGGTTAGGCGTGAAGACTTTGCCTCGTCCAGGAAACTGAACACGGAGATCTGACTGACGGCGTCCCTTCCCCCTAGAGCGTGTGTAGATACTTTCCCCGCCCCGCCCTCACTCTGCCCCGGTCCCGCGCCCTCGAGGAGGAGCACGTCCCGTAGGTCGCGCTCTTGCACACAGTCTTGGCAGCTGACGTTGCTCTGAAGCCATCGTAGTCACCCAACTTCATCATTCTAACGACATCGGAAGGGATTGTTCAGAACCTCACATCCGCTCGAGTCCTATCTTCTGTACATTACTAAGGGCTTTTATTTATTCTCAATCAATCAGGGCCCGAAGAATTTAAAAAAAAAAAAAAAAAGATTCTATAGCACTGGAAAGCAGGTTACCCCAGGAGTTTAAGTATGTACAACAGACGAGTTTAAGGAATAGCACAGCAAGGGACAGTAATAAAGATCGCTCTGTCTGAAATCAATCCAGAGCCATCTTTTAGTTGGGAAAACACGACTTCACACGCAAAACAAAGCAACTGTACAGCTTGCAGTGTTCTTCCTCCTTTCCTTCGTAAATGTCTGAGAATATCTGTGTATTTTAAGGATGTGTGAGTCGAGGGTGGAGATTTATGTTTCGATGAGCCCTTTTTTTTTTTCCTCTCTCTTCTGTTTTGGTCTGTGGCTGGTCTCACTTGATGTCAGTGTTTGGAAGTTCTAGTTTTGCATAGAGTTATAAAGATGCCAAACTCTTTGAAAAGAGATCCAAATTTATCACTTGGAAAAAAAAAAAAAAACCTAAATGCTATTTTTTTGTATTTTACCTGAGATGCAGGGGCACAAACAGATGAGAATTTTACAGTGTTAATGTAATTCTGAGTCTAAAAATGAGGATTTTACCTTTTACAGAGAGAGTAAGGCATGGTGATTTTATATTTATATATGAAAGGCCTACAAGATGCCCACACTTAGGAGAAACTTTTTTTCCCAAGAAACAGATTTTTTTTTTAAAGGTTTGAACCTCTATTTGAGATGGGAGCTTGGTGGAATTAAACACGACACCCGAAGAGGCAGTGTGTGTGCGTTCGTGTGTGTGCGTGTGTGTGTCGCATATGGAGGGGGAGGGCAGACTCCTTCTCATGGGGTTGCTATGGTGACCATTGGTTTTCTTATCAGAGTTGCATCTTCATTCATAGATTACCTACGCCTTCCCTGACAGTCCATAACCAAACCTCCTAACAAAACAACCTCTTCAAAAACATGTCTTATGTTTAGAACACGTTCTTCATGCCAATGAAACAGGGTAAACATGCTAAAAACCTAACATCTAAACAGAGTTCCAAATGGGAGAGCAAAAACAAGTTAAAGCACTTTCAATTTAATTTTTTAAAAAAAGGTTTATAGCTTTTTTTTTTTTTTTCCCATTTCACAATGTCCACCTCCTAAGAAGGGTTTAAATAATATGAAAACTTTCTTTTTGGGGAAAATATCTATTTGGTGTTTGACACATCAGTAGGTACTTTAAAGACCTGAATTTTATAGTAGCTTTAGGAATTATATTTTATAAAAATCAGTTATGACTTTATATTTCCAGACAATAGAGAGTTCAGAACATCATGCTCTGTGCCCCTGCTTGCTTCACCCGCTTTCCTGCCCTCTCTTCCCGCCCCCTTTCGGGTTTCCAGGGCTTTGAGCTTGATCTTTTGAAAGTTTTATTCTATTAAATTTTTGCTATATCTTCTGATTTTCTTAAAAAGCTTTAGAATGGTTTCTATACCCTTTGTATCACTGCATTGTTCCATATCATCTCCAGTTCGATTGTGTCCGGATGGAAAGCTGAGGCTCCTCAGTGTCACATTTACTTAGTCCCAGTGCCGCGGGTCCGTCAGAAAATGCTGGAAAGTCTTGTGCTAGCAGAGGGTGCCATTGTCTCTTGTACATAAGGTCATGACGTGTCTATGTCAAAAGTTCTTATATATTTCTTTTATAAGCTGAAAGAAGGTCTATTTTTATGTTTTTAGGTCTATGAATGGAACGTTGTAAATGCCTGTCAAACAATAAAAATATTGAAAAGTGTCTGTGCCTTTTTG
>NW_011889014.1:1657738-1697751 GCF_000151845.1 Pteropus vampyrus
AGACTCCTTCTCATGGGGTTGCTATGGTGACCATTGGTTTTCTTATCAGAGTTGCATCTTCATTCATAGATTACCTACGCCTTCCCTGACAGTCCATAACCAAACCTCCTAACAAAACAACCTCTTCAAAAACATGTCTTATGTTTAGAACACGTTCTTCATGCCAATGAAACAGGGTAAACATGCTAAAAACCTAACATCTAAACAGAGTTCCAAATGGGAGAGCAAAAACAAGTTAAAGCACTTTCAATTTAATTTTTTAAAAAAAGGTTTATAGCTTTTTTTTTTTTTTTCCCATTTCACAATGTCCACCTCCTAAGAAGGGTTTAAATAATATGAAAACTTTCTTTTTGGGGAAAATATCTATTTGGTGTTTGACACATCAGTAGGTACTTTAAAGACCTGAATTTTATAGTAGCTTTAGGAATTATATTTTATAAAAATCAGTTATGACTTTATATTTCCAGACAATAGAGAGTTCAGAACATCATGCTCTGTGCCCCTGCTTGCTTCACCCGCTTTCCTGCCCTCTCTTCCCGCCCCCTTTCGGGTTTCCAGGGCTTTGAGCTTGATCTTTTGAAAGTTTTATTCTATTAAATTTTTGCTATATCTTCTGATTTTCTTAAAAAGCTTTAGAATGGTTTCTATACCCTTTGTATCACTGCATTGTTCCATATCATCTCCAGTTCGATTGTGTCCGGATGGAAAGCTGAGGCTCCTCAGTGTCACATTTACTTAGTCCCAGTGCCGCGGGTCCGTCAGAAAATGCTGGAAAGTCTTGTGCTAGCAGAGGGTGCCATTGTCTCTTGTACATAAGGTCATGACGTGTCTATGTCAAAAGTTCTTATATATTTCTTTTATAAGCTGAAAGAAGGTCTATTTTTATGTTTTTAGGTCTATGAATGGAACGTTGTAAATGCCTGTCAAACAATAAAAATATTGAAAAGTGTCTGTGCCTTTTTGGATGGGAGGATGGATAGGAGCTATTAGTGGGAGATAATTCCTGGGATTGCTCCCTGTCCCCCAAATTATGATCATCAAGGGAAAACTGACTTAGCAGAAGTCAGTTGTTTTTTTTTTTTTAATTTATTTTTTATTGAAGTATAATTGACATATTAGTTTCAGGTGTATGGCATAATGACTCGATACTTTATATACTGCAAAATTATCACAATAGCCCAGTTAACATCTATCCCCACACATAGTTACAAAACTTTTTTCCTGTGATGAGAACATTTAAGATGAACTCTCCTAGCAGCCACTTTCAAATATGCAAACACAGTATTAACTATAGCCGCCATGCTATACATTACATCCCCATGACTTAATTCAGTTTTTAACTGGAGATTCATACCTTTAGATCCCTTCACCCATTTTACCCATCCCCCACCCACTGCCTCAGGCAACCGCCAATCTGTTCTCTATACCCCTGAGCTCAGATGTTTTTGTTTTTAGATTCCACATATAAGCGAGATAACATGACATTTATCTTTCTATTAGAGCTTGAAGTTTCAACCACACATACACCAAAAAAGGCATTCAAGTTGCTTGGCATCTTGGTCTACTGATTTGGAAAACAGAAAATGGCACAAACTAGGGATCTGTGCCCACATCGAGCACTAGTTTCCAGTTTCCTGCCCCCTCCTGGTGGGAGCAGGCTGAGGGGTGCCAGGCCGAGGTATTGGGGTGAAGTGCAGAGCGTAGACCGGCCTGGCTGGGTGAGCTCTTGAACCCAGGGTCTGCCTCCACATTTGGTTACGAGGTGTCTCGCTGCCTGGGTCTCCCAGAGAATCACATGCAAAAGGTAAGTTCAGTCCCGGGTGCCTCACCCCTCCCTTCCAGTCCTGATTTTACTTTTCAGTCCCTTGCAAGCCTCATGCAGTCAGCTTATTCCACCCACACCTGCCTTCCAGGTGAACCGGCTAGAAGAATCCTCTTAGCTATTTGCTCTCAGTGTGGTTCATGGACCAACAGCATCAGCACCAGAGCTTGTTAGAAATGCAGAACCCTGGGCCCCACCCAGACCTACTGAACCAGAACCTGCATTTTAACAAGATCCCCGGCTGATTTCACATGCATGTTCAAGTTTGAGAAGCATTGGTTTGGGGTCTCCAGATGGTTCAATGCTGAATTTTGATTCAGAGCACATACCTGTTTATTTTAAGTATATTCAGGCTCTACTGTACCAATATACACATTTTAAAATACGAATACATTTTAGTATCCAATGTATCCCATTTGGACTATGACCGAGTGAAGCCAACTTGCACCTGATGAAATTATTCCAACAGTTTGTGCTTGATCTAAGCGAGGTGTGGGCAGCTGGGGTTGCTTTCCTTACCCATCGCTGAGTCTCTCTGTGGAGGAGCTGACTTTGCAAAGTCGAGGGTGCAGAAATAAGTCACAATCCCTTTTTTTTTTTTTTACCCCAGTTTAATTTCTTTTTCAGATTCCCACTTCACCAGGCTGTCTGAAAACACCTCGGTTCACCCGTCTGTGGTCACCCAGGTTTCGGGAGTTTTGGGGTGGGGTCCTCCCCGTGCACAGGTTACTATCGCTGTGACCGTTGTTCTTGTCCACAGGCTCTATCTCGATTGGCGGTGGACTCCTTAGTGTTTCCTTTTGCCCACCTGGAGCACCTCTGCACCCAGGTCCCTGGCATTAGTGTCTTGCTATAGAAGAGAATCCCTTAGAAAAAAGTTTTTTTTTATTTTCCATGATGGTTCCTGGGCTGTTACCAGGATGGCTTGCCCACATTCTTGCCACTTCCATCTTCCAGACTTAACTCTCTTGCTTGTATCCCAGCCAGTGGATATGATACAAAGCTTTCCATTTGTGTCAGGGCTGGGGGAAGCAGTGTAGACAAGCCCTCATTTTTCTCTGGACTTTTTCTCGATAGCCAGCTTTTATCTGAGTGTTATGAGCAATTTCTGCTTTCCATCTCACCACAGACCTATCCCGGAAGAGGGAAAAAATGAAAATACAGGGAGAATAATAAAACGAATACTCAAAATATTCATCCACTTATTTAAAAAATGTGTGGGATTAGAATTGCAGCACCACTTTCCCCAGAGGCTTCTCTAAAAGATGTCGATGTTCAAATACAGAGTATAGGTGTTGTTAAGTTACTGTCTGGTTGACTGAAGCAGTGGTAGAAACCGTCTCAAAACATGTCCCTGGGACCACTTTATTTCCATTGTCCTCCCTGTCGTTCATTACTCTCCCCGCAATGACAATAGAATGCGTCATATATTAAATATCATTTATCTAGAATAGTTCATTCTGGTCTATTCCAAACTTTCTACAGTATGAACTAACTTTTAGACTATAAATTACCCTGATTCAGCAGAACGATGTCCATCCCCTAGTCGACCTCCACCATGTGCTCGGTTTAAAGTGATGAATTGGCAAGTCTTCATGTCACTGCTTTTAACATCAGACTCTTACTACTGGCGGTTTCTTACTTGGGGACAAGAGGTCTTGTGCTGTTTAGTGACTTGGGGTTATTACCCACATGTACACCTAGCTTTCTGCAGTCAACTACTCTCAGGTCGGAGAGCCCTGATAACTTTTTTCAAAACCTCAATTCGGGATCTTTAAATTTTTTTAAAAATCAGAAGCCACTATAGAACAGAATCCCTTAGAAAAGTTTTTTATTTTCCATGATGTTTCAATGTGTTCCACACCCAGATCAAACCAAAGCTGGGTTTCTTAGCCAGTGAGACCCTCACAGAGTTGCTGTCACCTTTCTGAGCCCCAGCTCCATCCTCTTTGGCTTTGAGACTTGACCTCTTTTCCTGAAACCTACTTGGGGCTTCCTGGGCCGTTCCCAGGAACTCCTTGGTTTCTGAGTTGCTGTCTTCATTTTAAACAGATCGTCCTATATTCTGTCCTATATTCTGCCTGGTGTTATTGCCTTGCGCTTTAAACAGTTATGGTCGGTTGACTTTAACATGTTTGCTTTCAATCAAGATGTTAACGTTTTGGCTTTCAGTCCTTCCTCACTGGTTTCTTAATGCATGTGTGTGCATGTGTGTGCAAACACACTTACAAAATGGGTTTGTACTATTTTATTAACATGCTATTTTATTAACCTGATTTCTACTCTTAAACATACTAATTGTGGACATTTTCCTATGACATTATAAATAGGTCTACATCACTTTGAGTAAGAGGTCCTCAAACCCTGGGCTGTGGACCAGTATTGGCCCTTGGCCTGTTAGGAACCAGTCGACACAGCAGGAGGTGAGTGGCGGGCAAGTGAGTGAAGCTTCATCTGTATTTGCAACTGCTCCCCAGCGCCAGCATCACCGCCTCAGCTCCACCTCAGATCATCAGGCATTAGATTCTCACAGGAGCACCAGTCCTTGGTGCCAAAAACGTTGGGGACTCTGCTATGGCTACGTAGGAATCCATCTTAGTGGACTGTAATTTACTATAATTTATATATCCAATGCTCTGCTGATGGACAGTAAAGATTTTAGTTTTTACTATCATAAAAAAATACTGTGAATATCTATGTCATGTATTCTTTGTGCATGGGTCCAATGCTTCCTTAGAGTACAGTCATAGAAGTAGCTTCGAGTGCTTTGCTATGCATTTTAAACATTTTGATGCACATTTCTAAATTGTAGGATGCCGTAATTCCTATTTGGCTTTTGGTGAGTGGTCAATGTTCTGCTTCCTGTCTAGTGTCTTCACTTTGTCACAGAAATGCCTATGGCTCTGCCATGGGAAACAGGCTTTTTGCATCTGAGCTTGTATTTTGAGTTTTGAGCCAAATATGCTTATGAACTGTGCCTTCTCCCGGTTCTTCCCCCTTTCCTCCAATCCATACCCAGTTTTACTGGAACGCTTGGCCATTTGTCTCTAGGATTTGGAGTACTTACAGCGACATGAACTGAACACCAGTGCATTTGCTCTTTCAAAACTTCAGGGATTTTCAATATCTCTCACCCCATACAGGCTGCTTGTTTTGCCTCCAGATTGAAATGAAGGTTGAGCTTTTATGATGGTGATAAAATCAGTTTTATGCCACAGACGTGTTTGGACAATCTGTTCTTCCCAACATCACCATACACCCAATGAAGAAAAGAGCCCTTTGGAGAAAAAAAAAAAAAGGTTTATAGACTTAAAAAAAAAAAAAAGGTTTAAATATGACTCAATAGTTGAAGCGGAGATGCCACAGGACCGAGTTCTGGCTCAAACAGACTGTAATTTAATAATTCACTAATATAATCTAGCAGGCAGAAAAGTGTTTATGGGCCCAAGGATAGAATTACTTAGTTTTGGAAATGGACAGAAAGTCAAGGGCGGGGTGGGTGGCTAGGGTGAAGTTTCTGTTCACTTGAAACAAATCTCGATGTCTTTTATTAACAGCCGTTGTGGAAAAAGAAAGGTTTTTGTGGAAGAACAGGGAAAGGGACAGTGACTGGTGGGTTTTCAATAAACCTTTCGGTCTCGGGGAGTTTCTCACCACTAGTGAGGGAAAGATGAACTAGACTCAATAGAGCAATGATCCTTGAACCAAAATGTGACTTTCCAGGGCGTTTGAGGATGCAGAGAGCCTAAGGGAAATCCACATCCAGATGCTCAAACATTCTTCTCTAAAATTTATTCACCTAAAAATGTGCTTGTGATGGATGAGTAAGTTCTTTCCCTTCTCTTCTCTTTTACAATCATCTCTTTCCCACTTCATAAAAGAGACTGTTCTCATTTCTCCTAGATCATACTTCGAGGCATCAAACAGACACAGAAATAGTGTGTCGAGAAAGTAAATGACTCTACTTACTAGAGTGCTAATCCTTTTGCAAGTGAGGTGTTTTCAAATTTGCTTTCAATCAGTTTGAAGGAGGGCTTCATCAAGGTGTCAGGTAATTTAAAATAGTGATTGATGGTATCTCTGATTTTGTACGTCATGATCCAGGGGATCAAGGAATTGAGTGACGCTGTCATAATAAAACTTCTTTCATTCCAATATAGTCTTCGAACAATGTTCCTCTGTGCTGGCATCTAAGAAAAAGAAAGGTAGAAATAGAATTGATGCTGAATTCTCTATCTAGCTAAAAGTAAGATCCATTCATGGATATGCAAGCTAATTGAGAAAAAAATCAAAGCTTTCATATCATTAAGAGATCATTTTCAGGGAAATTTTACTTTGTATATTTAATAATTTTAGTGAAATTTAGATTTTCAATAAATTTTTCCACATATGTTTTCATATGTTCAATTGTGCACCAATAATGATTGTAATCATCTCGATTCAAAAGTGATTTTTAAAAATAGTTGGAGTTTTATGGTCACAGAAAATGTCAAAACTTTAAACAAATTTATTTCGATATTTTTATTGTAAAGCAGTATATCAAGGTGATAGTGGATTAGAAAAATGAGTTCAAAACAAAAAGAATGATTGAAATTTTTTGAGTTTTTGAATATATTTTTTAAATGGATGATGGGCATCAAATTGCTATGGTATTCGGATTATATTAGATACATGAAAAGTGACAATTTTATTTTATTTTATATCAAACTTTACAATATGTGAACGTTATCAGTTGCTATGCAACACACCACCCTAAAGTTTAGTGTCTTCACAAAACATTTATGATATTCGCGATTTGTGAATCAGCCGGGCATTTCTTCTGGTCTTGGCTAGGTTGGCTGACCTCTGAAGTCAGCTGGTGGGTCAGCTCAGCTGGGGCTGGATGGTCTCACTCACATCCTATGCCCTCACCCACATATCAGTTAGTCGGAAGGCTTTTTGATCTAGAAAGCCCTGGCTGTGACAACTTGTCTCTGCTCCATGTGGTCTCTCTCCCACCAACAGGCTTAATGTGGGCTTCTTCACATGGAATCTTAGTCAGGTTGGGCTGGCATAACAATACAATAGACTGGGTGACTTAAAACAGCAGACATTTATTTCTCACAGTTTGGAAGCTGGAAGTCCAAGGTCAAGGTACAATTAGATTGAATTCCTGATGAGGTCCTACTTTCTGGCTTGCAGACAGCTACCTTCTTGCTGTGTCCTCACATGGCCTTTCCTCGATGCCTGAGTGTGGAGAGAGATCTATTTCTCTTTTCATAAGGGCACTAATCCTTCCTCATGAACTAATCTGAACCTAGTCATCTCTCAGAGGCCCTGCCACCTAGTACCATCACATTAGAGGGTGAGGGGGTGTTAGGGCAAACACACAGGGTGGCCTCAGGATTCCTAAGAGCATGGGGGCGAGCTCCAGTGCTGAAGCAGTTTTCAAGCCTCTGCCTGACTCAAGCTTGCTAATATCCCGTTGGCTAAAGCACATTGTATGTCCAAACCCAGAGGCAGGTTGGGAAGGAACTGCCCAAAGGTGCCAATCCGGGGAAGTGCTATTCATTTGGGACCATTACTGCAACAGTCTACCACAAGTCAGGGGTTTTTTTTGTTTGTTTGTTTGTTTTTTGAGATGATTCAAATTTATGAAGAAAAACATTTAGATGTCAATGAGAACGAAAGGTACACAGTTATTAAAAATTATTTGAGAAAATCAAAAAGTATCGTCTGAGAAGTTTGGATTATTGTAGAGGGCAGTCCATGCTTTCTTACGCTCCTCACTCTATTAAGAATCAGGGACCCCATCTGCTTGAACCCTGACATTTTCATCTGCTAGCTGTGTAGTCCTGGGAAAGGCACAAAACCTTTCCTCACTTCAAAGTTAGCTAACGATACCTAATTCATTACAGTGTGACTCAATTAATGGTCACTTCCTGCTTCCTCTCACCACTCACCTGGGACCAGGGGGCATCAGGGCCTCAACCTCACGGGCAGCTCAACTTACCCGTGTCCTGAGATGATGACGGGTGCCGCGTTTGCTTTGGAAACTTCTGGCTCTGGTTTTGAGCAGTCAGGTGAAAACTGGTCTTTGTAAAGAAGCAGCTGGAAAATGCTTATTTTATTCTTATTAGAGAGTCACATGGAAACATTCATTTCTTTGTTAAACATATGAAAGTAAATCTAGACTTGATGGGGATATAAGTGATTAGGATTTAAAAGTTTTAATGTAGAACTTTTAAAAATTGGAAAAGCTACCTTGAAAGTGGATTTAATCAAAATAGCAATTTGTAGATTTGTCCTGTGTCACAAAATCACTCAATAATTCATGTTCAGATGGCTGAGTCTAAAGCACCCCAATTTTGGAATTAAAAGAATTAAAACTCATTACGCAATCCATGTCTTAGCTAAGATGGGAGATATTTACTAAAATATTTTTTCTGCTTAAATTTTATATTACTCATATAATTCCTCACACACACACACACACACAAAAAATCTAAAACACAAATACTCATAGAATTCCATCAACTGGTTTTACTTTTTCCTTCTTTTTCACTAAATCTTGTCCAGGGCACATGGAATTTCTATTAATTAGAATTACATTGTTGACTTACTTTTTATAAGGAACACAGTTGAGAATTCTACCATAGTTTTATTGATACTACCCTTCCCCATTATTTTTTTTTTCAAAATCTTCAAGTTGTTGATGGTTCTTGAAATTATTATTATTATTTTCTTTTAAAAAGCAATATCTGAGTTTTAAATATTGCAATTGACTTTTTCTCTGCTCGTTTTTCTTTAATAACTTAGAAAAGCAGGTGTGGATTTTCTTTAGGAAGAGCTGTCTTACGAAGACCTACATATTTCAGCAGTGTCGTTAATCCAGGGAGTGGGGTCACTGGAGTGGGGAGCTTGGGAGAGGACCTCACGGGGAAGGCTGGCGCTTTTTGGGGAACTGTGCCCTGGGGACCTCCCAAGGTCAAGGGACACAACCTTGAAGCCACACAGAAAACACGTTCTGAAGAGCCTTCCCCATCCTTTCTCAGATGCAGACTGAAAGTTAGGGACCCGGGTCACAACGAGCTGGAGTTTCCGTCTGTGCTGGCGGCCGGATTGAGTGTGAAGAGTTTGACCTTTTCAGGTGCAAGCAGGGCTAGGACAAGAACCAGAGAGAACGCTCAGGATTGTTTTAGATGGAGTCGCAGGTGGGCTAAGAGAAAGGTCAGGATCTATGAAAATGTCGAAATAGACAGGGCTTTAAAATTGAGATTTCGTGACTTTTTTTTAACTTTTCATTTTCGTTATTTTTATTTCCTTTTTTCCTCAGAGACATTCCAACAGAAATAAAAAATGCTTGTTTGTGCTTGTTTTCTGGGACGGCAAATAAGTGGGGAATAGTTCCACAGATATTCACCCCGCATCTGCACTGCTTGCGCCGGACAGCCAAACTTGGGATGCGGCAGCTGTGAAGCGTGGCGGGGGGGCGGGGGTGCACAAGTGGGAAGATTCTGAGGCCTTTTCAGAAGCAGGAGCTGGCAGTGGCGCACAGATAGTGCAGGGACTCAGCAAGAGGAAGCCTCCTCCCTGTTGAGCTCTGTGGGACATTTGCACTTGGGGTTTCCTGCAGTTCTGGAAGGGGCCAGCCCTTCATCCATGGGAGGTACATACAGCTTAATGCGCACACAGACAGCTTCCGGTGGTGACCAAGAGAACGCACACAGACAGCTTCCGGTGGTGACCAAGAGAAAGGGGCCTGTTTGCCTGCATCTAAGTAAAACCGTGAGACACGTACAGGTTTTACAGCAAAGAAAACAAAGGTTTACTGTAGAGATTGCAAGTCCCAGAGACACAGGTGAGCTACTGCTCAAAGACCTGGCTTCCAGGTCTTTGATGGTCTCTAGGGGGTAGGTAATGTAGGAGAAAACTCAGTCGTGGCAGCTAAGGGAGTTGGGGTCATGGGCTCAGGTAGAAGGTAGTTGATCACTACGATGTCAACCATGATGTCATCCCATCTGGTCCCATGGGAAGGTGGGCAGTGGGCCTGGGGATAAAACACACCTGAAACCAAGACGTTATCCTTAGTTTGACCAAAACTGTTTCTCTGGTCCACAGACCTGAGGCTTTGTTTGGTGCTGATTAAGGGTTTAATGACTAAGGAAGCAGACGTTCGGTATGTACGAAGGAGGAAGGATAAGGGCAGAAACACGTGAGCCACTGTATCATTATACTAGGCAAAGCTTGCTTGAATCAGAGGAATAAAGCTTTATTAACAAATGAAGTCTGTGTACAGTTACGGTAGCTTTGAAAACAGACTGATCCCAGGACACAGCTCAGACCAAGAGAATCACAGTCCCTGTGTTGGGATCTGTGCATCGGTGTTTTTGTTTTTGTTTTTTAATTTAAAAAATTAAAAAATCTTTATGCTACACTACGTGAAGCCCTCGCTTTTGTTCTCTTCATATGAGTAGTAGAGAGGCCCAAAGCTTTTTTCAATCTTTCGAAGAGCCCAATGAAATGTTACATCAACCTTCAAAAAGGTCTGAGATGAACTCAAATATTACATTTCCTTGCTTTGAGCTGGGCTCATAGTAACCCAATGCAACCACATGTGTCTACTCATGCTGTTCAGAATGATCGATATATTTCTCTATTTGAGATAAATATTTATAAAATCAAATATATTGAATAATAAATGCTATTTGGTGTCCAAAGGAAATTCTTTAAATTCTGAGGTGTCTGTAGTCAGAAAAAATACAAAAGCGGGTAGCACATTGGTGAGAGACAAGTTTGAAGCCGCAACGTCCTATCATTTAGATTCCATGGCACATCGAAAAAGGTTGGTAAATAAAGGAGTACAAGATCTGGCCATTGGGATTCTGTTTTTTGTGTTTACTATAAAAAAGGATGGTCCACTTGCAACCCCAGAGAGATCCTCCTAAAAGCCAAGTAGCAGAAGAGACACACAGAACTGAAAGATCCTCAAAGCCAGACCCAAAAATGTTGACCTCAGGTAGGGTGCCTTCAGGCAAAGGAAATTGGTGAGTGTCACTTGCTAGACCAACTACTATCTCAAGTTTAAATCTCACATCCGGTTGGAAAAATAAGAGTGGACCAATATTAACTATTATAACCTCGGTAGGGACTAATTCAATAGGTAATTATATCTAACCTATTTCTGATTTGTTTCTTTACATATACATTTGCTTTAGAAAAGAAATGTTTAATATTCTCACCTAAGCGAAGAGGTCTGTACAAGTATTATAGAATTTATAATAGCAACAAATACGTAAATGAGGAAGAGAGAGAGAGAGAGAGAGAGAGAGAGAGAGAGAGAGAGAGAGAAAGGGGGGCGGGCAGAATGCAAAGTTAAATAAATGATCCCTGCTAAATATTTTACCAACAGTTAAAAAGAATAGGATGGAGCTACATGCACTGACCGCAGTGTGTTTGAAGCATCCGGATGACTCTCGTGTGCCGGTAAAGCTGTGAGCCGCAGGGCTATATCGATCACAGGCAAGAAAGTAATCTTTTCCTGACTCTGTCTTGTAACTGGGTTGAAAATTATTAGCTCTAGTTTACCTTGGTAACTTGAAAATCCACAGATCTAACTAACGTTTATCGAGCATGTATTATGTATAAGAGGTGGGGGACATAATGTGGATAAACATAATTTCTGCCCCAAGAAACTTACAATTTGGCAAAATGAGTGCATGAAATGCCTCTGATATACGCAAGTCACACAGCACGTACGCTCACTGAGGGCTGGTTTCTGCCCCAGCCCCACCCTTCAGCACTTCCGATCCCTTCTGAAACGGGAATTGAGAAATAAAGTGCAACCTGAGGATTTTTGAGGGGGTGAAATCTAAAATTTCTTGGATTTATTAAAGTACATTCACTTGAATTACTCTTCTTTGTGTTTATTTTTTAAATAATTATTATAAATTCAACTTGATGAAATTAATTTATATTAATGTAAATTAATAATATATTAATATGAAGCAAACCCCATTTTGCCTTCTCACTAACCCATTCCTCATTCTTCAGTCTGAAAAGGGACTCAGGAAGGCAGCCACGCGCAGTGGATTGAGTTTGTCCGGAAGTAACCATTGCTTGCATTTTCCTTCTATTTTTATATGTATGTGCATATCTAATACACAGATATAATATATGCGTATTTAAGTGGAGTCACATTGTGCCTTATCGTACTGTAGTCTTTATTTCCATACGTTGTGATTGGTTCCTGTGTCATTAAGCATCCTTCTAATATAGTTTATAAGAGTTACAAAGATTTCTTTTGAGTGGACACACCACAGACCTTCAAATACTTGTTGAAAAAATAAGGGTCTCAACTTAAATTTGATAATTTCAGATGTTTGGATGGTTGACATTTTTGGCTAATTGTAAGTAAAACACTGCGAAGTGACTCTCACCTCGAAAATACTCTCACCTGGCATTTGCACTGTTTATACATTTCAAAGCACCTTGTTATCCATTATTTTGTCTGACCCTCACATGATCCCATGAGATGTACTGGACAGATATCCTTTCCTTAGAGGCGAGAAAAGACGGCTCCGAGGACTTGTGACTTGCACGTTGGCAGCATTTCTGTTGTGTTAATGACCAGGATTAGACCCCACACAGAGACAGACTGGCAGATCCCTGCGTTTCCAGCCAGAAAATTCAGAATGCTAGATAGACAAGGATCAAGACGCTGTCCCTGCTTCTTTGAAAAAGAACAAACAGAATGTTCTATTATCACCCTTAATAAGGGTGATAATAGAACAAACTGAATTAACCACCACGTGAAAGCTTTTTGCCAAAGAGGCTTTGAAGGTACCACGTGTACACTACTGCCCCCTGCTGGACGCGTGTCGAATAGTCTCAAGTTTTTCAGGGTTGACATACTGAGGCGTTGAACTTGACTTAGCAACAATGCTGTGAGTTTGTGGGAGTGAGTTAGGGGAGGTGAGCAGGAAGCAGGAATCTATCCTAAGTTCCTTTTTCACATGAAAGGAGAGCCGTGGCGTCTTAGCTGGCTCTGCTTCCGGATAAGTATATTTAAAAGCATCCAGGTGATTTTAATGAGCCAGTAGAGCCATGAACTACAGGTCTACATCGCTCATAGGTAAGTAACTTAATCCTTTTCTCCATGTTTGTCTTATCATTGGACTAAATATTAGTGGATCTACTTTACCTTGAAAATTCAAACATCTAACTGACTCAAACTCCAGCAGTGAAAAGCAGGACAAGGATTTATTTTTACCTTAACAAAGTGATAAAGAGTACACAGATGGAGAATAGAAATTTGGCTGCTGGCGCTGGTTATTGGACGGTTTTTTCAGATATAAAGATTTGCCTGGGTGAGGAGGGTGTGTGTGGAAGGATCGTGTCCCATCTCTCCCTTCATCTGCATCGCAGCATCCGGCGTTAAGTCCCCCCGTGCTGGCTCAGGGCGCTTCTATTGCAGCCTCGGGGTGAGGAACTCCTCTCTGATTCCCCCTGGTGGTAGGTCAACGAAGTGCCGTGTCTTAATTAGAACCAGAGCAAAAAGGACAAAAAGGACCCCTGGAGGTCATCTCCTCTAACCCTGTCTCAGGGACGGAGTCCCTGAATGGTGAAGTGGTTTTCCCAGGTGGTTCTCACATATGTGTCAACTGGGGTAGGTGAGGTTTCTTGGGGTGGGGGCGGTGTTCAGGGATAGGAGAGGGCCACCCAGGTTTTCCGAGGCGTCCAGCCTGAGCAAAGGCCCGAAGTGAGAGTCTGCTGGTGACGGCCACACATAGGTCCCCCAGGTAATTGTTGATACCACTAACCGACTCTGAGAATCTGGAAACTTCTTTGAGCTATACATTTACGAGCCCCTCAAGCTATTTCCCAAATTGAATTCATCATTTCCACCCTCACTTTATCTTCCTTTATTGTGTTTTATCCCAGTAAATGGCATTCCCCATCTACTGGGTTGATCACTCTGGGCAGCGAGTCATCTCTCTTGTCATCTACATCCGATCCGCCCTCGAATCCTTCTTTGAATCCTTCTTCGTTGCCAGCATTTCCTCTTGCCTTAGGACTGTAAACGTGGGCAATGGCTGCCTAGTATCTTTTGAACACCCTCCCTGCACTTAGACAGCGTTATCACCTGAGCATCCTGTCCTGCCTCCTCAAGGGAGGATCTGGTACCGTTCCTTCCCCAGCCTTCCCGCACCTGTCTCGCAACCGGAATGTGGCCCTGCGTCCCAGGTTTAACCAATTCAGTGCAAACCCAGGAGGCTTCTATATGAAAGTGAGCAATGTGGTGGTGGTGGCGGGGGCGGGGGGTGCTGAGGATGGAGCCCGCTGTTCATCAGGGTTTGAGCATCCTGGAGTGCATAATGGGATGATTTGGGAGGAAGAGGAGGCAGGAGGCACAGAAGGAACATGAGGAGAGAGGAAATGTTGGATGATTGTGGGGGCTTAAGTTCTGGGTCATGATTCAGGGCTACTCAGTGTAACTCTGTTGTTACATCTGGTGTCACATTGGGTGTTACATTCCTCACATTTTCACACACCGATTTATAGAAACAGATGCTTTGTTGCAGAACAAGCAAAGGCTCCAAGTAGAATCGACAAGCTGGCTAGGGTGGCTCAGGGGTTCGGGAGTGTGGATGCTGAAGGCCTGTGTGCGAACAGGTTCTGGTTAGAAGCAGAGCCTCCTATGACAATGAAGCTGATGCAGGTAGTGGTAACTGAGTAGGTAATATGGTTATTTTTTGCACCCTAATGAGGTGTTGCCAAATTGGATGACGGATTCTTAAATTTAACACCAGAGCACAAGCAACAAAAGAAAAAAATCGATGAGTCGGACTTCATCAAAATTAAAAAATTTCATGCATCAAAGAATGCTATCAAGAAAGTAAAAGAAAAATCTACAGAATGGAAGAAAATATTGGCTAATTATATATTTGCTAAGTATTTAATATCTAGAATGTAAAACAAAAAACCACAGACAACTCAACAACAAAAAGACAAAAATCCAGTTAGAAAATAGACAAATCGAATAGATATTTCTTCAAAAAGAAAGCATAAATGGCCAATTAGCCCATGAAAAGATGCTCAATCTCTTTAGTCATTAGAGAAATGCCAATCAAAACCATAAGGAGATATTACTTCATCACACCTGCTGGGATGGTGATAATAAAAAAACAGAAAATAACAAGTGTTGGCAAGGATGCGGATAAATTGTAACACTTGTACGTTGCAGGTAGGAATGTAAAATGGTGCAGACACTGTACAAAATAGTTTGGCAGTTCCTCAAAAAGTTAACCATAGAATTACCACATGACACAGACATCCCTCTCCTGGGTATGTACCCCAAATGATCGAAAACAGAGGCTCATCTGCTTGTACAACTATGTTCATTGCAGCCCTATTCACAATAGCCAACAGGTGGAAACAACCTAAGTGTCCATCAACAGATGAATGGATAAACAAAACGTATATACGTGCAATGGAATTTTATTCGGTTATAAAGAGGAAAAGTTTTGACACACGCTACAACAGGGATGAACCTTGAAAAAGGTATGTTAAGTGAAATAAGCCAGACACAACAGGATAAATATTGTATGATTTCACTTATACAAAAAAAAATCTAGAATAAGCAAAGTCATAGAGACAGAAAGTAGAGTAGAGGGTACGAGGGACAGGGAGAGGGGGAAGGAGTCAGGGGCATGGGGAGTTACTGTTTTGTGGGTATAGTGTTTCCGTTTGGGGTGATGAAAAAGTTTTGGAAATAGCGGTGATGATTGTACAAAATCGAGAAGGTAATTAATACCACTCAAAAATGATTAAAATGGTATATGTTATCCATATTTTACCACAATAGAAAAAGGTAAGAATAGAATTTTGATTATCTTCAGTTTTTCTTAAAAACAGTAAATGTAAAAACAGAAGAGCTAACACACACATGTTGGATGGACAATTTAATTAACCCTAAGCTGTGCTGTACTCAGTGATAGCCATCCCACACAGGCAGGGGCCCAAGGCGGCCACGCTTTTCCCACCTGCCTCGTGCTCCACATACTCTCTTATGACGTCCTCAAAATCCCCAGAGAGCAGATGTTACGGTGCCCATTATACAGTTGGGAAAACAGACTGTCAAGCCTTGCCCCAAAGTTACCCATTTATACAAACCCAGCTTTCAAATGTAAATCTATGTGGTTCCAGACGGAGCCCCGTGAGTCGCCACGACCTCGCGCAGCCTTCTTCCTTCGGAACAGCAAGTGTGGTCTTTGCTTCTGAATTCTGGAAAAGTTGCTTCATGCTAAGAGGATAAATTCGAGCTGACTTTACTTAGTTTAATGGGAGAAGATCACTTTGAAGGAGGATAGGTGGTGAGCAAGATCATATCCATGCCTAATCTCTCATTAGATTTGTTGGAACTAACTCATCACCCTTAAAACGCTGACTCTGACTCTGAGTTGAGTTTGCTAGTGTATGGGGTTCGTTTTAGTGACAAGGGCAAATTTATTAAACTTTGAATGCGGATCTTTTTCAATGTAGTATATATAGTAGGTCATCCATCTTTGAACTTTGACTTTGGTAAGAAAGACAAGGACTTAAATTTCCTTCCTGTGGCCAGGAGAGGTCGCTCTTTCCCTATGAATATTTTTAGGCTGTAATGCAAACTCAAGACTTGCTCTGACCAAAAATTATTCTTTCTCTCATTCTCTGTGTGTTTTTCTCTGTCTCTCATTTCCTCCTTCCGTTCCCCTCTCCACTTTTCCCTTTTTTATTCTCCACCCCTATTATTTCAATCTGTCCCCATCAGATGTGACAGCAGGAAAGAGAGGTTTCTGCCTAGCACCGCGTCTAAGCACTCACCCACTTCTTGCCTGCTGGATGGGACTCTCCCTAATGACAAACTCCCCGAGTAAATGGACCAAATGGCAGAGATATGTAACCTTCCCCTTTCCTAGCTTTTAAGGCTGGAAATGGAACTGCATTTTCGTCTGTAAACAGCTGAATGGTCACGTAGCTGAGGTTCGCTGTTTCGTTTCCCAGCTATTCATTTTCAGAAGTGAACCTGTCCCGACCCCAGGGAGGGCGACGTGGGAGTTGTTCAGAAAAATCGTGGTCAAATCTGGGAAGCACTGAAATTTTGACATTTGATAGTTAAAACTAATTTCCACATAGCTTTCCAGAAGTTCTTTTACTAAGCAAATGACAGGAAATTTAGGTTTCATTGTTCTTTTTAGCTTATCACTAACAGATCATTTTAGAAAAAAATATTTCTTTTTAGTGTTTTCACCCAGGTTTCTATATTCTTCTTTTTTCCATATCTCCACCTGTTTTATTCAAGAGACATATGCATCCAAGGCTTTTGACTGGGAGAGTTGACTATCAAAATAAAATTGGAAAAAAATTGATCAAACATTGTTTTAAAAAGCAGTCATCTCTATTTTAAATGATCTTTGGTGGACAGAATTATTTACCTGCTTTAAGTGTGAGGTTATGTAGAGCTCCAAAGGAATGTGGCTTATCTGCAGAAGTGCCTGATTCCAGAACTTGGTTAGCGAGAACTTCAATGGACTTGCTATTTTATCTTGGACTCCACAGTTTTTAAGAACCTGCAATGTCCTTGAGGGGTTAGGAAGGAGACCAGCTCCCCTGTTTAATGGAGTTTATCGCTGCTTTTTCTTCTCATGCAGGCTATTCAAACTAGTGAAAAGCGAGGGCAGTATGTATACACACACATATTTATATATATCAACATATATGTATAAGTAAAGAGATTTATTATAAGGAATTGGCTCAAACAATGAAGGAGGCCAAGAAGTCTTACATCCTACTGTTTGTAGCTGGAGATGCAGGAAAGCTGGTGGTGTAACTCATTCTGAGTCTGAAGGCCTGTGAACCAGGGCAGCTGATGTCCAAGGGCGGGAGAAGTTGGATGGATGTCCGATCAGGCAGCAGAGAGAGTGAAAGTGCCCTTTCTTTGCCTTTGTGTTCTGCTCAGTTCCTTCGAGGATTGAATGATGCCCGCCACACTGGGGAGAGCCACGTGCTTTACTCAGCTCCAATTCAAATGCTAATCTCTCTAGAAACACCCTCAGACATACCCAGAATTAATATTTTATCAGCTGTATCTGGGCATCCCTCAGCCCAGTCAGGTCGACACATAAAATTGACTATCACATCAAGCAACTGTCTCACATTACGGTAAGTGTAAAGAAAATAAGCAGTAATTAAAATTTCTGTATTGTTTTTCTCTCAGTTCTGGATAACCTTCTGACACTAATCTGAGCCTTTATCTGGACAGGAATGGGGAAAAGGAAGGTGGATTCGTAAAATAAATGAAGAAGAACACAGCCTTTGGAGCCAGCTTCCAGGGTTTAAGTCCCAGTTCTGCCAATTGCAGTCTAAGTGGGAGACGTTTTACAATTCTTTTCGCTACTATTTCCTCCTCTCAAAAAATGGGATAAAAATAGCACCTACCTTATGGGTTGTGGAGAACATTAAATTATTTAAGTGTACATGTTTGTGTTTAATAAAGGAAAGCTGTTACCGTAATAATGGTTATTCCTGCCAACTTCTTTAAAAATAATTTTTATTTTTCAATTATAGGTGACACAATATTTTATTAGTTTCAGGTATGTAACACAGCGATTAAACATTTACCTAACGTACAAAGTGATCGCCTCGATAAATCTAGCACCTATCTGATACCATACATAGTTATTACAATATTATTGACTATATTTCCTGTGCTATACTTTATATCCCTGTGACTATTTTATAACAACCAATTTGTACTTCTTAATCCCTCCTCCCTTTCCACCCACCCCCTGACCTCCCGCCTATCTGGCAACCATCAGTACGTTCTCTGTATCTATGAGCTTGTTTTTGTTTCACTTGTTTATTTATTTTGTTCTTTAGGTTCCACATGCAAGTGAAATCCTATGGCATTTGTCTTTCTCTGTCTGACTTGCTCCACTGAGCACACTACCCTCAGGTTCCTACATGTGGTTGGCTGATGGCAAGATTTTATTCTTTTTCTAGGGCTGAGTAAAAGTCCATTATGTATATGTACCACCTCTTCTTTATCCATTCGTCCATTGATGGACACCCAGGATGCCTCCATATCTTGGTTATTGTAAATAATGCTTCAATAAACATATGGATTTACATATCTCTTTGAAGTACTGTTTTGGGTTTCTTCGGACAAATACCCAGAAGTGGGATTACTGGGTGCTTCTTTGTCTCTTGTTATAACCTTTGTTTGAAAGTCTATTTTCTCTGGTATAAGTATTGCTACCCTAGCATTTTTTTTCATGTCCATTTTCACGAAATATCTTTTTCCATCCCTTTACTTTCAGTCTGTGTGTGTCTTTTGATCTGAAGTGAATCTTTTGTAGGCAGCATATGTGAGGGTCTTGTTTTCTTATCCATTCAGCAACCTATCTTTTGATTGGAGCATTTAATCCACTTACATTTAAAGTAATTGTTGATAGATATGTAGTTATTGCCATTTTATTATTTATATTTATGTTCTTTCTCCTTTCCTTTTCTTCTTAAAGAAGTCCCTCTGACATTTCCTGTAATATGTAGCTTTTTCTTGCCTGGGAAGCTCTTTATCTGTCCTTTGATTCTAAATGATAACTTTGCTGGGTAGCGTCATCTCGATTATAGGTCCTTGCTTTTCATCACTTTGTATATTTCATGCCTGCAAAATTTCTGTGGAGAAATCAGCTGACAGTCTTATGGAAGCTCCCTTGTAGGTAACTAACTGCTTTTCTCTTGCTGCTTTTGAGCCTCTCTTTGTATTTTAATTATGCTGTGTCTTGCTGTGGGCCTCTTTGGGTTCATCTTGTTTGGGACTTTCTGCACTTCCTAAGCTTGGATGCCTATTTTTTTTCACCAGGTTAAGGAAGTTTTCTGGGCATTATTTCTTCAAATAGGTTTCCAATTCCTTTCTCCCTGTTGTCTCCTTCTAGTACCCCTATGATGTGAGTGTTGGTACACTTGATGCTGCCCTTTAAACTATGCTCATGTTTTGGATTTTTTTCTTGTTGATGTTATGATTGGCTGTTCTCTGCTCCCTTATCTTCCAAATCACTGATTCGATTCTATGCTTCATTTAATGTACTGTGGTTCTCTCTAATGCGTTCTCTATTTCAGGTGTTGTATTCTTCATTTCTGACTGGTTCTTTTTTATGTCTTTTTTTTTTATCTCCATTTTTATGTTTTGTATGTCCGTTAAAATTCTGACTGAGCGCATCTACTCTTCTCCTAAGTTCATTGAGCATCCTTATCATCAGTATTTTGAGCTCTGCATTTGGTATTTTGCTTATCTCCATTTCGTTTAGTTCTTTTTCTGGAGCTTTCACTTGGGACATGGTTCTTTGTCCCCCCATTTTGTCTGCCTCCTTTTTTTTTCTCTCTCTATATTAGGTAGAGTTGCTGTGTCTCTTGATTTTAGTAGGGTGGCCTAATGTAGTTGGTATCTTGTGGAGCCCAGTGCAGTCTCCCTGTTCACTTGAGCTGGGTGCTCCAGGTGTGTCCCTTGTGTGGGTTGTGTGTGCCCTCCTGTTGTGCAGGTGCTACCCCTGTAGAGAAGGATTTGCTTAGCAGATCTCTAGTGCCTGCGCAGTCTGGCCTTTGGCTGTGTTGTCTGTGGAGGTAGGTTGCGTGGTGCTTTGGTATGGTCTGAAGCTGGCCACAGGGTGTGTTGATTCTGGGACCTCTTGGGAGGGACTCTGTTGCAGGTGAAGGTCAGTTTCTGCCCACGACCTGTCCAGGCCACTTGGTGTGGGCTACAAAGTGATCTTCAGGTGGTTGCCACTTGTACCGAGCTTGGAGGGGCTTGGGAGAAACTAAGCTGTGAACGAAAACCAGCTAGTGCTGGGTTTGGGGCTGCTTAGTGAGAAGTATGGGGCATGCTGAAGCCAAATGCTGCTTGTTTTGGTTTTGTGAACTTTTGAAAGATTTTAGGAAACTTTGCAGCATGAGTCAAGACAGGCCATTTGTGTGGAAAAGTCAGTGGAAGTGGATAGGGTGGGGCTGTAAGCTGGGTGGGGTGGGATCTTAGGGAATCACTAGGGCAAGGTGAACGGCGTTAGCCAAGTTGATGGAGACGCAGACGTGGTGCCCGCCTGCGCCTGCGCCTGCGCCTGCAGGCTTCGTAGGGGAATGGCTCAACAAAGAATAATGGCTTCTGCTAGCATTTCTCTCTGGGAGAAAGCTGCCTCTCCAGCCCTCACCCTGAAGCCAGACAATTCAGATCCTCTCCAAACATCGCTGGCACCTTTTGAGCTGCTGCCCCATTACTGGAGCTCAGAGCGAGTGAGTCTGTCAGCAGGTAAGTCTGTGCGTGGGCCTTTAAGAGGAGCGCCTGGCACTCCAGCTACTCTCTATCTTACTCAGTCACAATCTTCACTGGTTTTTACAGCCAGAAGTTGTGGGAACTTCTCTTCTTGGCCTTGGGACCCTGGGCTGGGGACCCTGATGTAAGGCTGGGACCCCTTACTCCTCGCGGGGGGTGGGGGATTTCTTCAGCTGAGACGTTCCTCCCAATTTTTAACCACCACCTGTGGGGGTGGGACCAGCCCGTTCGGCGTCTCTGCCCCTTAGACCGGTCTGCACGCGGCCCCTTCTCTATATTTTTAGTTATAGGATTTCTGTCAGCTAGACTTTAGGCCATTCTCAGTGATGATTGTTCGGTAGTTTAGTTGTAATTTTGATGTGGTCGTTAGAGGAGGCAAACACAGTGTTTCCACACTCCGGCATCTTGACTGAAATCCTCTTGCCCATTTATCACTATGCTTTTCGGGAGGTCAGCCATTTTCCTTTTCTACTTGTGGGGTCAAGAAATATATCAATAAATATAAGGGGCATAAACTTTTTGTGAAAAACACTGTCCTTGGCCCATGTTTCTGTTCGTATGGTATTTACCATCAAGTCGAAAGGTAAACTCTACATATTAGTAAAATCTAAATGACTGGTCTGAGAAAAGGCTGTTGGGGGAAGGTGCTTCAGAGGTCATAGGTCACACTTTTGAGTCTCCCCTGGTAGCTGTTTTGCTGATACTCATTCAGAGAGCAAGAAAACTCATGCCGGTGGGAAGACCAGCTAGTATCAGAGGCCGAAAACCATGCAATACGGTGGGAAAGTTAATTATAATATACACACACATATAATTATAATACAAATATTATGATATATAATTATAAATGTATTATAATCCATATATCTGATAAAGGATTAGTGTCTCAGTTATCATTTATGTTCTTGGGGTTCGTTGTGTTTTGAGCCCAGAATTTGTCAGTTGTATGTGACAGAAAGTCAAACAACTCAAATTATTTATAAACCAATAAGAGAGAAACTCAAAACAAAAAAAATGAACAAAATTTCAAACTGGTACTTCACAGAAGAGGAAAGCTAAATTTCCAGTAAACACGAAGAGATGTTCAACCGCACTAGGAATTAGAGACACAAATTAGTACCACAATGAGATCATGTTTTATGCTATTGGTTGAGCAAAAAAAATACTGATAATACTAATTGTTAACAAGGACCTGGAGAAATGAGAATTATCATTCATGACTCATATCAATTATAGAATTGTATCAATATGGCCGTATATCAATTGTATCAATATGGCCAACATAGAATTGTATCAATGGTCTCAGTATGGCCAAGTCTATGGTCCTTGTGCTCGTTAATCCAGTAATTTTACTTCTGGCTAAGATGATATTCCACGTATTGAACATTCCATAGGGCAAGCCACCCGCCAGTCAGGATTTGTACCTTCTCTAATCAGAATAGCAGCTTCCTATACACAACAGGTACATGCATATTGCTGAAAACATGCTGACCATCAGCATCTCTGCTTCTAGGACTGTTCTCTAGAAGCTTCACACCTCAGATATGCAGAAAGAGAAGAATCTTTATTTCAACAACGTTTGTAAAAAAAAAAATGTAATAACATAAAACAATGTAACTGTCCAGAGACAAGGGAACGGGTAAATACATTTTGGTCTATTATCCAACGGAATAATATACAGCATTGAAAAGGGATGAATCAGAACCACATGTATCAAATGGATAAATCTCAGAAATCCAGAGTAGGGTAGGGAAACAGCAATGACGGATGATATGTACTCTAAGATGCTACTTAAATCAAGTTTGAAAACAAAACAATACTATGTTTACATGTGGTAATAACGGAAAGCATGCATGGGGATGACCATCAACATTCAGAATATGGGTTATTTCTGGGGAAGGAGAGGAGGAAGGAGGAGGATGGGGGCTTCGACTTGATAACTTGTTTCTTAAAAAAGATGGGGAGCAAGCATGGAAAACTTAGAATTTGATAGACCTAGTGATGGGACCCAGATGGTTAGGTATCATTCTTTCTCTTTCTGTATGATGGAAATATTTTACAAGGCAAATTAAAAATCAACATAAAGAGATTATGAGCTGAGGATCAGCTGGGTCTGTGGGCAGGTGGCTGCTGCAATGCTGAGATCTTTCTCGCTTTTACTCTCCTCCCCAGTGCCCTGCAGGGAAGATTCTGCCTCCCTCCCTCATTTCCACCCACCTGCCCTTCGGGTCAGAGCCCCTTTCCCATTGCTGGGCTCACCGGGAGGACGGGGCTGCGACACCATTTTGCAGTTCTTCACTAAGTGTGCCTGTCTATCTCAGCTGTCCCACTCAGAGACACCAGTTATCAGTTGGCTCTGTGCTTGAAGCTGAGACATCATTACAGATGGCTCCGAAATACTGGTTATCACAACACTCTATATGAACTCGAAGTGTCAACTTCTCCTCCTCAGCCAGCCTTCACAAACCTGCCCTGAGAGCAAATGATGCCTTTCCTTAACGCCTCGCCAAGGAGGCTCTGCAGCCTTCATAGACTGACCTCCATCTGAGGGACATCACCCAAATAAGCTTCATGATTCCTCTCAAAAGCCTGAGGCTTTGGAGGAGGGGACTGAACATGGGGGCTCCAGTTAAAAAGGTGAGTGCCCCTGATGAGGCACGTTCAGCAGTGCTAATGATGTTGCTTAAACACTAATTTCTTCCAGAGGTAACCCTTTTCACCCTGTTCTTTTGGTATGTCATTTCATCTATTCTGCCTGTTTCTTTGAATTGGGTTAGACTTAGCAGTGCTGCCAACTGAATAGAAAAGACTGACTGAAGTTTATTTCTTGAACTACTATAATTAAGAAATTCTGGCTTTTGGGTGATTGCAAGTGGGTACGAATCAATGGCATAATTTTGGACTGAAGATGGCAGATGCGGAGATCCGACATTTATATTTGGGAGCTTTCCGTACCCCTCCCCCCAGCTCCTTGGTGAGGCGAGGGAGCCGTCTATGCGTTTGGGGAATCATGGTCTAGCAGACCAAACTTGGGCTTTGCAGCTAGTTAGAGCTGTTTTTGAACCTGGCCGTGTGACCTTGAGCGATTTATTCTGCCTCCCAGAGCTTTGATTTCCTCAGTTACAAAGTGAGGGGAGTGATGCCTTTCATTAAGGAGCTGGGCCAGCATTAAATGAGATGACGACTATAAGTAAACACGTGCAGTATGGCGACCTGGTTCATCCTCCCCTTTTTTCCTAACAGGTCACTCCCCCCCACCACCCCCAGACACTCCAAATTCCCAGTATCCTGTAGCTTTGATTCCTTTCCTCACTCACATCCAAATCTGCTCTTAGGAACGTTTTAATTTGGGGATGAATAGGAAGAGGCAATGGATGACTGACTCTGGAGGCTGCTAGGGAATTGATGTGAGAGCTGAGTGGAAAAGAAGGCTCTGAGTTTCCTTCACAGTAATGATGAATTACCGCTGGATGTTATCTTTCCCAGTTTTTTTTTTTTTTTTTAAGTTAATCTTGCTCCAGTGTCTGGAATGGTGGCTGTGGGGGCTGTCCAAGCTCTGGAATCACACATAGACTTGATTCCCTCATCCTCTATGCCCATAGCAAACTGTGTCAGAAAAGAAGTCTGCCCAAGCCTTGTTTAGTGACCTGGGAGAGAGCTGAGTGAATGCAAAACTTCATCGTTCTCCTATTGAGGGAAAGGGAACAATTCTCAAATTTGCCAGTGTGTTATAATGGAGTGGAGTCTGTTTTTAGAGTCAGAAGATGTTTCATCTAGATAAGTCACTCAACGTTCTTGAACCTCAGTTTCCTCATCTGTAACAGGCAGAGGGTATCATTCTATCCTGGCCTGCCATTGGGGATATTAAACGAGAAAAAATAAATGGGAAAATATTTTATAAACTACAGAGAGCTGTATACATCTCAAACATCATTAATATCTTTGCCCCAAGCCAGGGCAGATTCTGCCTCCAGGTAAGAGGAATGTGAATTGGCCATCGCTTCCAGCAGGACGTGAAGCACTGTCCTTACCTAGTTAATTGGATGTCCGTACAGTCCGTTCCTCTTTTTCTCATCAACAAGCCATTATTTTGTACAGCATTTCCCTGAAGGCTGGAAGAATGGTTTAGATACCCTGATGGAAAGAAAGATTGAATCATTGACTTTGAGCTGAAAAGATGAGGTAACTCAATGCCTTAGCAGTCATAAAAAACTGTACCACCAGGTAAAATGGATGTGTTTCAATTTGTTCTCTCACTTTTCTTGGTCTAATTTTAAAACCATACAGTGATAAGAGTTATTACTCAAATGAATATTGACTTTCAGGCTCTTCTCACAGGAAATCTCAGTTATCATTGTGTTCTTGGGGTCTGTGTTGTTTTGAGTCCAGAATTTGTCAGTCGTCAATGAAAGAAAGTCATTCAACTTAAAAAAAAAAAAAAGGCATGTTTACTTCACTGAACTGAAAAGCTCAGGGGTAGATAGGCTTGATTTGGGGGCTCCAAGGATGTCTCAGGGCTTGACCTTGTTCTTCCTACCCTCAACTCTGCTGTTCTCTGTGTTGGTTCATCTCAGCCTGATGTCCCTCTGTGGTCCCAAGATGGCTTCCAGTGGCCCCTCTAGTCACTCATTCTATCAAAAGAGAGACAATTGCTTTAGACACTGCCTCACACCATTTCTTCCAGGCCAACTGACAATGAGAAACCATGTGTCATAGTCTCTTTAGGGGCTTCAGGGGAACTTTGGTCCCTCTAAGAATGCAAAGCCCATAAACCTGCTATTCCTATGAGCATTTGAACGTAGAGTTGCAGGTTTCATTTACAATAAATTCATTTTCTCCCATCACAGGCTGACCACCATTTCCTCCTGAGAGTTGCTAATCTCACTGGATGAAAAATAATTTGTGGCTCCCATGTTTACAAGGAAGATATAATGCCACATCGCTGAAGAGTAGGTCACTTGCATTTTATTTTACTTCAGCCACTCGGGCTGGACTCAACTGTGCTCTGATTGTGGCTAAATCATTTTTTCTGCTTGTCCCAGTGCTGGGTAGTCCGTGAGAATTAGCAAGAGCATCTGGAGAGCTCTAGGAGCTCCTTGGGTATTTAAGTGCCAAGAGATATTACTCTGTGACTAAAAAAGGAGATGCGGAAAAGAAGGCAGGGCTGATCCTGATATGCACCCTCCATCTTTGGGAATTGGCCTGTTAGTCATGGTGAATTGGAAGCTTAACACTTAGTTGTCTGAAGCATTTGGGTGAGTGCGGTCCCATGGCCTTGCACAGTTGTGTGTGTGCACAGTCAGCTCAGAAAGGTGAATGAGGAACGAGGTTCCCATCAGTTTCACTGATCCACCTGTGATGTGCTCCCTGAAGAATCTCAGGGTCATCCTTCTCTCTTCTTGCCATCTTGTTCATGTTCAAGTTATCAAACATTCCAGGGCCTCCGTTTCTGGGGACCACAGAAGTACCTGATAATCTATCTCTCCATAGGTCTCTGCCTCCCTTCTTCACACCGCTGATAAGATTATCTTCTGAAAACATGTCAAAATATGTACTCGAGTCCATCTTCTTCCTCCTCCTCCTCCTCCTCCTCCTCCTCCTCCTTCTTCTTCTTCCTTTCCTTTTCTTTAGACCCTCCTGGGTCTGGCAGGGACCTATCTCTTAGCATATCTTTTCTTTCTCCTTAATGAACCCCTTACTTTTTAACAAGTTCAGGCTCTTCCTGCCATTTTGAATGACCTTCTCGAATTGTGCATCAGCCTCCTTATTTGTGTATTGGGGTACACACAATACCTCTTCCTTCGTGGCTTAGTCTCAGAGCCATTTCTTTTCTGATACCGTCTATGTTCTTGACCTGCAGGAGTGTTCCTTCTACTGAAATCCCAAAGCACTAAGTCTCCATATCATACTTTGGTAGTATGTAAAAATCATTATGTTCTTGGAGTTTGTATCAAGCCCAATTTTATGTGCTTTTTTGATTTGCTAAGCTTCAAATTCCACTGTTATACCTTTTTTTTTTTTCCTTTTTCTTTTTAATACATCTCAGATAAACAGCCCCCTCTGTGGCAAGGGCTCTCTGGGCACCAACTGCCTCCAGCTCAACTCCTTCCTGTCGTGGAGCATGACCATGACCATGCAGTGTGGCTGTCATGAACCCCATTATGTTCATGGAAGCAAGGGCCATACCAGGTTCAGCACTCAAGGGATGCAGAGTCTTGGCCTGGTGGCGGGGCAAGTTTTTCTGTTGTCTTAAATAGTTTACTACAGCCCTAAATGTAGTTCTAATTCGGGTGGAAGAGAAGGCTGGCCATTGCCGAGGACCACTGCCCAGACGAGAAGACACATATCCGCTCTTCCATGGAAGATGGTTGTAGTGGTGGTTTTCCTTTGCTTTCTCATTGCCTTGGTGCTGGTAGCAACGCTAAATACTCTAACCCCACATGTCAGCACTGGGGTCCTTCACGAATATGCGACAAGGCTGTGTAGCTCTGTGTGTGTGTGTGTGTGTGTGTGTGTGTGTGTGTGTGTGTGTAGAATAATGGCTTCCTATTACTCTATATATTACTTTACATGACAAAGGGACTTTGCAGATGTGGTTAAGTTAAAGATGTTGTGCTGGAAAGATTATCTTGGATTACTCAGGGGGTTCCTAAATGTAATCACAACTGTCCTTATAAGAGACGGGCAGGAATGTCAGAGTCAGAGAGACTCTGTGCCACACTGCTGCTTTTGAAGATGGAGGAACCAATGAATGCAGGACGTCTTTAGGAACCGGGAAAGGCAAGGAAACGGATTCTCCCTCTGAGCCTCCAGAATGAATGTAGCCCTTCCTGGCACCTTGATTTTACTCCAGTGAGATTTAGACCTACAGAGATATAAGATGATGAATTTGGATTGTTTTAAGCCATGAGGTTTGTGGCAATTTGTTATAGCAGTAATAGGAATATAATGAGGGATGGTGTAAAATATTAACTTTTGAGTTACTTATAGCTAATGAAATAATTATTGAGCTCATCCTCTGTGTCAGGCAAAATGGTCAATAACATAGGCATCACCTCTTTCCTCTTGGAGCCTGCAGTCTAGCGAAGCAACTATGCCAGCAAGTTCCACTCTGTTCATCGTTTTTATCAGATTGCATGTTCTATTTGTTGGTTAGGATGTTTCTCTTTCTACACGTATTTTTTTTTTTCCATTAAGAAGTCATTTATCATTTTTTAAATTAAGTTTATTGGAGTAACATTGGTTAATACAATTATATAATTTCCAGGTGTACATTATAATTTGACGTCTTTATCCTATTGTGTGATTACCACCCCAGAATCCAGTTTCCTTCAGATACCATATATTTGACCCCCTTTACCCTATCTACCTCACCCCTCCTCCCCTATGTCATTTATAATTTAATCCATCAAACATTTCACATTTACCACGGAGATAAGGATTCTTTTCAAGAGAATTCCAGTTTATTTAGAAAATTGGAGAGAGTCCAAAATATACAACCAACTGTCCAAAGTGGTGTATAATTTTTGGTGGAATGAGATTTGGCCTGGAAGCAGCTCTCAGGTCTCCCTGACATTCCCTCCTATTGCTGACCGTGGATGAATGCCACACACGACCATGGCCTTGAGGGACAGGAGCTCCTTACTGCCTACGGACCTAGTTTCTCTGGAGATCTCAACCCTGCTTGCTAGTCTGATCCCTATCCAGCTTCAAAACTACCTGGGCCCCTTTCACTTTAGACTGAGATTAGAGGCAGGTCAAGGTTGTATCAGATGCTAATCTTGGCCTGATAATTTTTACTTATAGCCTCACCACACACAAGAGACAGAAATTCTTTTAAAAGCAGATCATTTAGCTCATTTTTATTTCTCCAGTTAAATATATCCTTCCTGTGCCTTATCAGCTCTGTGGCCCAATTTACTCAGAACTTTATCATATCTTTAGACTTTGGCAGGGTCTCAACAGGAGAGGAGCCTAGAGCTCCCTCTAGAGGTCAGAGTGTGTACAGCCAGCTATGCTAAGTGCCTCCAGACTCCTGAAATTTCTGGGAATAAACAGACCCCTGGGGTAGATGGGACACAGAACCTATCCTGGAGGAAGAGCAAGATCTGTGTCTCAAAGGACAAGAGGATTTAACTGAGCAGAGAGAAGAGGGTGTTCTCCAAATACTGGCCTGGAATAAACGAGGTGAAAAAGTGGGACTGTCATGTTAGGGTCCAGACCCTAAACTATTTTCACCTGACTTTGCAAACGTAGTTCTCGTCTGATTTCAGTCATTCTCAAAATTTGACTGGTATTTATAAAACAGTGCTGTAGGTGAAGTTTTTACATGGAGTAAAAGTGATTATGCCGAGAAATTAGGGACATTTAGGACATGGATATGCTCTTAATCCTTTATAATTGGAAGCCCTGAGGAAACACAGCTGTCTCCGGCCCTTTAGTTACCTGCAGATTAAATGAGACAGATATTAATGGACAATTTCTCTTATCCTTGTTTAAAAAGCCTATATCAGTGAGGAACATAATGAACCATCTGCAAGATGGCGAGGATGGCAAGAGTCCACTGTGATCACACTACAGTCATGCGCCACCTAATGGCGTTTCGGTCAACAACAGGCACATATACAATCATGGTTCCATAAGATTACATGACTCATGTGTTTGTGGTGATGCTGGTGTAAAGAAACCTATTGTGCCTCCAGTCATATAAAAGTAGAGCACATACAATTAGATATAGTACATAGTACTTGATAATTATAACAAACGACCGTGTTACTGGTTTACGTATTTACTATACTATACTTTTTATCATTTTTTAGAGTGCCCTCTATTTATAAAAAAAAATGCTTTCCATAAAACAGTATGCCTTGTTACGACAGCAGCAGCCTCCCACATCTCGTGTTTACTGTATCTCTTCATTTGCATCATTTTCTCTTGTGCCGGATTTAATCTTGTGTTATTTTGTATAGTGAAGTGCTGTACAGGTTTGTAGCCTAGGAGCAATAGGCTATATCCTCTAGCCTAGGAATGAGTAGGCTATACCATCTCGATCTGTGTAAGTGTGCTCTGTGATGTTCGTACAATGAGGAGGTCGCCTAACGATGCATTTCTCAGAACATATCCCCGTTGTTACGCAGTGCATGACCACAGAGTGTGCAAAGACAAAACCCAGCAGCATGAGATAATGCAGATGGACTCTGTCTGATCCCAGGAATTACTGTCTGAGAAGTCTGTAGTGACATTTGCTTCTGGTAGGGAAAGGGTAGATAATATCTCTTTAAAAATCAGTAGGTTAAAAAAATTAAACTCCAATCAATCTGAGTGTGGAAGCGACCAAGCATAAATTGTCAAAGTTTTAGGTATGATATTCAATAACTAATTAGCTAAGAATCTATACAAAGATATTTCCTAAGTGTGAGAGTCTGTAGATTATGGAAATATTCCAGTGTAGAGGGTCCTGGATGATACTGTTAGATTATAGAACAGTAATTGCTATAGATTGTTATACAACAGAAGGTTATAATACAATGCACTATAGATATTTTCCTTTTACTTTATTTTACTTAGCATACGTATGATCCCACTATTAGAGTCTCACTCTTCTGTGTCTGGGATATTTTCTAGTTTTCTTAGATTTCCTTCTGAATTAAAGTCTCTTTCAGAAGATGATACAATTTGAGCTGTTATCAGTCATGACCATTTTAGATGGAATTAGGGGATAATGGCAAATTGATCATGAAAGAGCCCATTCTGCAAACACACGTGAAAGGAGTCACAGGTCTCCAGGAGAGAAGGACCTCTAGAGCCCAGTGTAGCCCAGTGTTAACAATTTTGCGAAGAACTGTGACATGAGATTGTGTGACTGGAGCTCCATATAATCGTTCAAGACTTGACTGGTTTATCATTTCAGATACTCGGCTTGCTGAAAATACACACTGACTATAGCTGATGAAGGGAGAAGAAATAAGGAAATATATTGGAAGGATATGGATAACTCACAGAATTAAAGGAAAAGAAAAATAAATAAGCCATGAGGGACAAGAATCTGGGTAGAGCTAGAGAAAGAGTGGGCAGTGTCTGTGGGGTATCTGTAGGATCAATTTATTCCAATTGTTTTCTCTATTTGAATCTCTCTGTACAAAATCTGAGTCTTGTGTGAAGGTGAGGAAAATATGGCCTTGGTTTATCTCCCCTTGGTCAGGTTGTGACAGACAGCTATCATAACCATCAGCCAGGATGAGGGTGGTTCTGTACAGGAAAGGCAAAGGATTGTTTTCAAAATCAGGTGAGATGAGTTTTGGGGTTGCCAACAACGATAGATATCATCTCCAAACAGCTAGAAGTTCTCTAATTTTTTTTGGAATGGGAGGACAGTTTTTCTATTCACTTTCATTACAAACTTTAGGATTTCCAAAAAAATTTGGCAAGGCTGAAACATTTGGGTGCTTGTAAACTGGGTAATAAATACTAGATCAGAAGGACAATCTGTAGAGGCTGAAATGACTCTGAAGTCTCCCTTTTGAGATTCATGACTTTATTGTCATTTTGAAGCATAAAAAGGTAAATGACATATAACTAGTTTCAAGGGCCTCAAAGAAATTAACACAGTATTGTACGTAGAGTCACTGTCATATGGTGGGAAAAGCCTGGACTTTTGAGTTGGAGCAGTTTATAAGCTTATAAGTTTTTTTCCCCCATTCTTTCCTTTATAATATGGAAATAACAATATCTGTCTCATAAGATCGCTGTAAGGTATGTGAAGCTCTTGATGTATATCAGGCCCTTAATAAATGTTAGCTTCCTTCTCTCCCACTGTGTGTGTTTGTGTACATTTCTCTCTTTATACGATCCATATGTACCAATGTAGTTTTCTTTTCCCTGTAATGAGCTGAAAACGAATTCGCTTCCCTTCAATTTTATTTTTCTGCTTTGGAGCAGATGTTGGTAACTGGAACGAATCACAGACAAGCCTGTCTCTATCCTGAGGTCCATATTATAAAGATATAATCGTGTTTCTCTTAATTGTAAATGAGCTCATTTACATATCTGGTTGTTTTCAGCATCTCATATAGCAATGGTCAGCTGTAGTTTAAAGGCAAAATGAAATCCTCTGTGGATTTGCATCATAGCTAGAAATAAAATCATCTAGTTATGAGTGCTTGGTTGAGCAAAGTAAAAGAGATGTCTTAGAACACCTAAACTGCAATAATTTGGTAGTAGTATGTCATCCATTACAATTTAAGTATTCTAAAATATTCCTTTTTGCTCAACCAATTTCTCACATTGAAATGCCTCAAAGGGCTAAGTCTTCCTGATTTTTAAATGTGGCTGGAAGTAGAAATTGGTAAATAAATAAATAAGAAACTGTTTTAAGAAAACATCTGGAGGGAGAAGAAAGAAATAATCCTAGAATATGCAGGACCTAAAATCTTTGCTTTTACTTATAATTCATAATCTGATTAATTCACACATACTATTGCTGAAACATTGTGTGATATAGCATAAAAGAAAAACTATGGGCTCTAGGGTCAGACAGATTTTAGTCTCTCTTGCTTGGGAGCTGTGACATTTGGACAAGTCACTATAGCTTGCTGAATCTCAGTGCCTTTATCCACACAGTAGGGATAATAAAATTTACCTCTGGATTTTTAGGATGATTATAAAGTAAGCAATGGAAATTGCCTGCCATATGGTTAGCAATAAACAGCAGTTCTCTTGCCCTGAGGTATCATTATTTTGAGACTATCATAATCCTATTTTACCTGTAGTCACCTCAGAATATAGACAGAATAGAGAATCTCAAAATCATGGAAATGATATAGAATATATTATAATAGAATCATAAAATATAAAATTTGAAAGTGAACCTGATGAAAATGTAGTTTAAACACCGATAACTAATGTGCCAATCCTCTGAAGCATCCTTGTTAAATGAGTTGCTAGTTAATTTCTGTAGCAATTAGACCCTCACTACCTTAGAACAGAGTGGTCATTCCATTTACGGGGAGATTTAATTGCCAGAAGGTTTGATATATTGAACTGAAACCTCCTCTTCGCAATTTCTTCCCATTGGGCATAGTTGTAGATCCTGAAGTATTTCAGGTCTACTCTTATAAACAGCACCTGGCCTTTAGTGGGCACTCATCAAATATTTCCTAAAAGAATGAGCAGATAAATGAAAGGCACAAGAAATGAGAATCATTTTACGGTATTAATGCTGTCTATGCTGAGAATGTTAGCACATTTTCTTTTGTGTTAAATTATAATTCATTGTATCATTCATGGTACAGTAAGGAAAACAGAATCATTATGAGTTTTATAGAATGGGATTTATTATAGGATTAGGGCCTTACACGACTGAGGAACAAGCTGGAGACATAAGAGTTTGAAAGGAGGAGTTAAGAGAATCAGAGAAACGTCACTAACCGAGACTTCTGAAGCACTAGTGCCAGGGGTCTAGTGCAGAGCTCGCAAGGGATATGGGAAGGCAGGGAACCAACCACCTGAGGGGTGAGGCGGAGGAGTCTGAGGATGGCTATCACATCTACATCCGGGTGTAGGCCCGGAATGGCTGTTGGTCAGTGCATTAGTCAGGGTTCTCCAAAGAAACAGAACCAATGGGAGATAGATAGAGAGATAGATAGATAGATTTATTTATTTATGTATTTATTATTTATTTATTCATTTATTTACTTACTTACTTATTTATGAAGATATAAAGAAAGACACAGATGTATATTTATTACAAGAAGTTGGTTCAGATGCTTGTAGAGACTGGGAAGTCTGAAATATTTAGTGAGGGCCAGTAGGCTTGAGACTCAAGGGAGCTGATAGTGCAGTTTCAATCCTAAGGGAGTCTGCTGGAGGATGTCTTCTTGCTACCCCTTGTTAAGCCTTCAACTGATTAGATAAGGCCCACCCACATTATGGAGGGCAATATACTTTATCCAACGTTTCCTGGTTTAATTGTTAGTCATATCCAAAAAGCACCCTCCAGGTCGACATATCAAATTCACCATCACAGTCAGCAAGGCCGGCAGTCAAGAAGAGTTGGATACAGGGGAGGGAAGAACAAGGACGAAAGCTGGAATCTGCAGCACTTCTGCCTCTGTCTCTTATTACATCGAACTGTGATAATCGTCAAAGAATAATGGGTACTGTCCACTGCTGCCTTCCAGATCTTACTCAGGGTCCCAGAAGGGGATTGTGTATATCATGAGAGTGGACAAGTCGACATAGTATAGAAGTAGCACATTCCACTTGTCAATTCGGCTTCCGTAGCCATATTTAACTTTCTAACATGAGGCAACTATTCCTGAAACAACCCAAAACATGCTGTCATCCCTGTCCCCCCCAAAGGATACAAAGCCTCCTTTGTCACTTAATCCATCTCCAGGTGCTGTTATTTCTTTTCAGGCTTCATCATGCTCTTCCTTTGATATTTGGTGACTTAAATACTGAGATATAAGGCTTACTAACCATTAAAACATCCAATGATAGATATTAGGGTAGGGGAAAAGGGAGAAGAAAAGAAAAATAATTGGTTAATATATGCACAAATACTCATACCAACGTAAGAAGAGTAAACGCTCAAAATTGCTGTTGTCTTCGATTTCCTAACCGGTCAGATGGGCCTAAGTGGCTTTCCCAATTTCCTTCTTCCTCTGCCCATTCTGGCTGGTCACAGTTCTTGCCTGGCAGGATAATCCAAACTTTCAAAACTTCTGTTCTTCATATGGTTATTTAACAGTTATGTGACCAGTTATAATTTCATCCCCACAAAATTTTGTTCCCCAGCTGGTGCCATAGCTGTGTTATCAAAAAGCCATTCGGTTGTTCCATCCTATCAGTGACTGATCGGGAGTATGACAAAACTAGTGACTTCCACATGCATGAGCTTTTTGTTACACTTTTTTGGGTGTAATATGGTTTTCCCAGTTGGAAACAAGGCTTTGTGGAATACCACGATATCTCGTGAGGCATTCTGTGAGTCATAAATATTGATTTTGGCATAAGAATTGTAGGTAGAAAAGGCAAATTCATCTGTAGAGTGTCTTTTCCAGTGAGAACAAAGTACTGCCCCTTCATTGATGCCTCCAGATGACTAAATGATCCTCCCAAGAAATGATGCCGGGAGACATCAGAGACTCAGTGCTGGTTCTGCTGCTGGCAGATTGAGCAGTCAGCAGTAGCTGGATCAGATTCATTTTACTCAGCCCATGGATAATCACCATCCCTGTTACCATGGCCACTCCATTAATGAGGCTATTGGGCAAGGACTGGGGTGGCTTGAATAAGAACCAAATAGATATCCACAGAGCAGGTCATCTTATAACCTGATTATTAAGATTCTCCTCTGCTCAGGGTGCTATTTAACGAACATTCACATGAAATTCAAACATTTTCATACTGTGCTCATTCAGAGAGCTCTACCTATATATCTCTTCCCAAAACCTATTTTATCATTTTTTTCTAATCATGTTCTTTTCAAGTCTCTGCCCATCCTGTCAAAGCATAAGCCTACTGCCCATAAATCAATGTAGATCTCTATCTATGGCATTTGTCCTTGCTTGAAATTCTGTCCACTGGGAGGATTTCACTCCCCTGTTGTCATCAGGGTCACTCCTGAGTGGGGCTGTGGTGCTACAGTTTTCTATTTCTGGGTGATGTTAGCATATTATGCAGAACCATTTATCAATCAGGCCTAAAACTTTTCTTCCTCAGTGAACTGATAATGCGGAACTCTCCATGAGACCATATCAATTGCTATATCACAAACTACTTCCTAAGTTTGGTAGGTTCAAAGAACAATAATTTTATTTGCTCAGCATTCTATGGGTCAGGAATTTAGAAACAACACTGTGGTGACAGCTTATATCTGCTCCACATGATACCCGCTGGGGCTGGGCCATTCCAAATGGCTTCTTCACTCACCGGTCTAGTGACTCAGCTTGGCTGGCTCGACTGTAGTTGTATGTCTGAGGCTTTAGTTATTACTGTGAGTTGGACTCCTTGGTTCTTCTCCATGACCCCTCTCTTTCTTTGTGTCGTCTCCAAATCCATTTTCCAACAGGATAGCTGTATTTCTTCCATGGCTGCTTAGGGCTTCTAAGAGCAAAAAACCAGAACTTCTGGAATTTTTTAAGGCTTTGGCCCAAAACTGGCATAGTGTCATGACCACTGTATTCTAGTGTTTATGAAGCCAGTTGGACCTAGCATAGATTGAAGAGGCAAGGACTACACAAGGGCATGCATATTGAGAGGCAAACTTCTTTGGGAACTTCTACATCTGGTTAGTATATATACTTTTGGAAATTTTTAGAAGAAAATTTTGTTTATCTAAAGCTCTTAGCCTAATAGATCGACAACTTATAATTTATGGACAGAGGCAAAACATATATAGCAATATTCAGAGCTTTTCCTAACATCAGGATATAGAAATACACCGATAATTGTAGCTGTCAAGTAAAAGATGAATTCATTCTCTTGTTTTGTTGTTGGGATACCACTGCAGTGACAAATGAAACGTCCCTAGTCATAGTCAACTTATTTTTTCTGCACTGACCACTGGCTATTATAGAACCATTGGAATCAACTTGTTTGGGGAAAAAAATGTGAAATTTCATAGCAGCCTTATATATAATAACAGAAAAAAAAGCCAATAAAGAACTGGAAATAACCCAAATGCTCTTTAGATGACTGGATTAACAAATGGTGAAATATTTATACAATACAATAAAATCGAACAAAATACTGACACATATATGCTGAGTGAATGAAGCCAGACCTCAAAGAGTATACACTGCATGATCTCATTTATATGAAATTCTTGAACACATAAAACTAACCTTTGATGATAGAAATCAGAAGAGCATTTGCTTGTGGGCAGAGATTGACTGGGAAGGGGCATAAAAAAATTTCTGGGGTAATAAAATATTGTATATCTTGATAAGAGAATAGGTTATAGAGGGTGTAGACATTTGTTAAAACTAATCGAACTTTATACTTGGGATGTACACTCTGTACATTGCTTTATATGTAAATTTTATCTTAATAAAAGGAGTAGCTAAATGTCTACCCAGTTGGTTGTGAGGAGGAGATTTGGAGAGAAAGTATATATGGTTTAGATGCTGGTGGATGCTGGAGATACCTCTCTCTCCAGCCTTCATCATGTTTTGTTCCTCTTACCCCAAGAATGTCCAACAAGTCAGCTGAGGCTAGTCTGCTATGGTGTCCAGGTGAGGAGCTGAGAGAGCCTCATAGAGTCTAGAGCTCTGTGTGTGATGTGGAGCAGGGAAAAGCCACTGGGAGTTGCTCAATACCTTCTTTGTCTGCTCCCTGCCCAATCCGAGGTAGGTTGAGGCATTCTGGGACAGAGCTAGTGGGCCTAAAGAGACCTGGAGCTGGGTCTGGAGCCGAGCAAGTCGGTTGTGGATGCTAACTCTGGGTGCCTCTTCCACCTAACGCCAGACAATGCAAATCCACCCACCATCATAAATCATTTTCAGGGAGAAAGGAGTGAGTAAACAGAGGCTCAAATTGGCTAAGTTTAAATCTTGATTTGTCCCATTTTAAAACGTCAGTTACTGAGTTTATCTTGAATATTAAGATTAGGTGTTTCAACTGCCGAAGAGAAATAGGCTTCAAGGAGCCAAGCTGATTTCGGTTAAAGAGAAATGAGCAAAATTATGTATCTGCCCACCTGAGTGGTTTACTCGTGATGCTTGGATAATGACTGCTCCCCATTGATCCACGGTATATGCTCAGGGTCTTTTAAAAGAGTCTTCCTCTCTCTTTGCTCTCCCAAATAAACTTAACAGCTTAAGGCTAAAAATGTGAGAGTAAACCCTACATCACCTACAAGTGATAACACGGGCTCAGTTGAAGCAGCAGGGAGGAACTCTAGACATCACGCTGATAGGATGGCAAAAATTAAAATGCAGTGACATTTGGAAATGTGAAATTACCCATAGAAAATAATTCCTGAAATTGTAGACCGAAAGATGATTTTTCTCCCCATTCATTTCAGGATGAATGGCATCTGGAAAAAACACTGACAATCTTAAAAGTAAAAATTACTTTGTTAGCAACACTTTATAGGATTTTTTAAATAGGATTTTAAAACAGTGGTCTCAAACATATTTTATTTGATACCCTGATAATTTCAGTTATTTGCTGCAGTAGAAAATGTCATTAAGTAATTTTTAATGAATTTTCAACACCAAAGTCTTTACTTACTTAATGGAAAAACAATCTCTTCATGTAGCTCTCGTAAAGCCCTAGCTTGGTGATTATATTTAACAGTTAAAATTATTCATAGCAGGTTATTTAATGACATAGAAATAGAGAAATCTTACCTACTAAGCTAGAGTAGGGTCTTCTGTTTTGATTGTGTGTGTGTTTTTTTTACACCCAGTTCCATTCATTCATCCCTCTGAATTTCTCTTACTAAAACCATTATTATTATTATTTTTCATGGAATTAGTCTTCTTTTTTTTCTGACACTTGCTTATGAATGTTTGAATCACCTTTCAGGCCACATGCAGTGAGTGAACCATGGCATTTTAAGCAGTGGAAAGACATGAATTTTTCATACAGTGGACAAGCTGTACTGTCTAGGCAATGACTCTGCTCTCGCTCCCAGAGGAAGATGAAGCTTTGCCAGCTTTGAGATGGGCTCAAGAACCAGGGGAGCTTGATGTTTGTAAACATTATGTTAAGTGGAAGCACAGAGATATTTTAGTGTAAGTCTTTCTGGAATGATGACATAGCCTGTGTACAATAGGGCAGTGGTCTGTCCAGATTCACCAAGAGCTTACCTTGAGCAAAGAAAGTTAACGGTGGCTATGAGCCTTCCCTTAGGTACTTTGGGGTGAAGAAATGACTTGTTGGCATATGTGGCATCTGCTCCTGCCCTGCATGGCCACTATGCTTTCAATAAGGTTTGCATCCTTCATCAAGTAGGGTGAGAATTTAGTCAAATCTCTGCATGAGGTATGGGTGTGTGGTTACTTCCTACCAGTATGTATCTAGCCCACTGGAAAATCAGTAGAGATTCTGGAAAGATTTTATTCTTCCTTTGCGGGGGATCTCTGAAAATTGCTTGCCATAGTTTCTTGGTTGGCGTGACTCTAGCAGTGCAGGAGATTTTAGTTTTAGTGATTAAACATGCAAATCACTTTGAGATTGAGACAGAAGAGATGCTATAAATATTACTACTGTTTGGACTGAATTGTGTCCTTGTGTCCCTCCCTGCCCGCCCCACCCCCAATTCAGGTGTTGAAGCCCTAACCCCCAATGTGATTGAATTTGGAGACAGGGTCTTTAGGAGATAATTAAGATTAAGTGTGTAATAAGAACGAGGTCCTAATCTGATAGGATTAATGTCCTTATAAGAAGAAGAAGAGAGGTCAGAGTGATCTCTCTCTCTCCCCACCACCCCCACCTCCTTCTCCCTCCCTCCTCCATCCTCTGTGCCATGTGAGGTCATAGCAAAAACATGGCCATCTCTAAACCAAGAGCAGAGGCCTTAGAATGAAAGTTATCTTGCTGACACCTTCATCTTGGACTTCATGGCCTCCAGAAGTATGAGAAATAAATTTCTTTTAAGTCACCTAATCTATGATATTTTTTATTATGGCAGCTTGAGTGGACTAATACAATTATTGGGTACCAACTTAAATGTTTCTTGAGTCCCACAAACTGTGCTTGTTCAGTTGTTAAATTTTAATGTTGGCCCTAGAGGTGAACTTGAATTCATAAATTCTATGCAATTTTATGCAAAATATGTTTATGTGCATTTTTAGAGGAGAGTTCATGGCTTTAAGCAGATTCTCCAGCATCCCA
>NW_011889014.1:1698691-1700569 GCF_000151845.1 Pteropus vampyrus
GAACTTCTGTTACAGCAGAAACTTGGTCATCAGACTGAACGCCAGTCATCAGCTCGAAGAGCATCTGTTAGAAACCCTCGCTCATGCATTTACACACTCGCTCACACTTGGATGGACTTATTTCAGTCAACGATTTTTACTGATCTGTTTTGTGTTTTGTGATTCTCTTGGAACAGAGGTCTTACTGCTCCAGTGTCACTGAGCTGGACAGGAACAGGAGGAGAGGGAACTAACATTGGTTGAGCAGTGACCTTCAAGATCTCTGACAAGTACTTTTATAAACCTCGTCTCATGTAATCCTTCCATTCCTGCCATTTTGTAGAAGAGGGTATGGATTCTCTCTCTCTCTCTCTCTCTCTCTCTCTCTCTCTCACACACACACACACACACACACACACACAGAAGTAGGTAGTATCAGGTAAATACCCCAAGGTGACAAGTGGCAGAGTCGGATATGTGTTCCCCTAGACGATAAGGTCAGCCAGGTCCAACTTGCTGTAGTCCGTTAAAGTTATCCATGACGTGATAAAACTATTATAATTTATCAATGTTTGTATCACTTTGCTCAGGCAGCCATAATAAAACACCACAGACTGAGTGGTTTAAAGGCCAGAAATTTAAGGTGGAAGTCCAAGATCAAGGTGTTTGCAGATTTGGTTTCTCCTGAGGTTTCTCTCCTTGGCTGCAAGATGACCACCTTCTCACTGTGTTCTCACTTGTCTTTCCTTACCTGGGTGTTTCCTGATGTCTCTCTGTGTCCAAATTTGTTTTCTTATAAAGATACTACTGAAATTGGATTGGGATCCACCCTGACAGCTTCACTGAAATTAATACCTCTTTAAAGGTTCTATCTCCAAATACAGTCACACTCTGAGATCCTTGGGGTCAGGGCTTCAACATATAAATTTTGGGAGGATACAGTTCAACTCATAACCATGGTCCTACTGCCAGAGTTGGGGTACGTAGCACCCAGGACCATCCTTAGGGCACAGTGGATCCCCCATGCCCCCAAACCAATAAATTTCCTTTGTCCCCTTCTACACAAGTTTTTTTTTTTCCTATTGGAATATTTGATTAAAATTGACAAATGAAAGAGTCGAAAGGTACATTGTGAGAGGAGAAAATGGCGGCCGATGGAACCACTTCCTTCTTTCCTCCGTCCCTCTGCTGCCTCTCTGAGATGCTTACTCACTGATCACTCATCATTTGTTTATTCAAACATTGTTTATCGGGTCCCCTACTCTGTGCTGAGGCACCATGCTAGGCATTGAGGATACGCCGGAACTGCCCCTGTTTGCACGGGCTTACCTTCCTTGCGGGAGACAGAGATAATCATCACTGTATTGCTGGTGGGTGCAGAATGTGTTTGAGGTCAAGTGGTTCGGTTCAGCTTCTTACAGTGATGACATTTAGGTCATCAATGAGGAAGAGCTGCCTCATGGAAAGTTGAAAGGTTTTCAGACAGAGGAAACCTTTTTGTAAGTGCAAAGGCTTGGACCAAGAAAGGAACATTCTAGGAACTGAGAAGAGACCAGAGTGAGTTTGGAGAGAACAGTAGTAGGGAGCACCCAGAAACTGTCGGGCGAGGCCAGAGATTCCCGAATTTGGGACCATAACCCTTGTACGAAACTCATTCATGAGATGAGCTTTAGGCAGAAGTGGTGCTTTCTGAGGCATATTAGACATGTTTGCTTCGTAAGATCTGAAAGAAGTACTGAGGGGTGTCCTCACCCAGAAATCTAGCTCTCAACTCTTAACATCTGTTTGTGGAGCCTGCCCTTCTATCACCAAAGAATCCTGTATTTTTCAAGTACCTTTGCTTTGTCTGGGAAGAGACTCCTGTTTAGGAATAGATAACCCTGACAGCATATCTCATGA
>NW_011889014.1:1701879-1703628 GCF_000151845.1 Pteropus vampyrus
TCCCTTGTGACTGCCAGTGTCAGAGGTGAAGGTCACACGAGCTTCTTCATTCACATGGCAGCCCCAATCTCCCATTGCAACAAATCGTGTCGCAGCCTCATAAATTCAAGGGGTGCTGTGAAGTTTGCTTCTCTTTTCATCCAAGGCCAAAGTTCATGTTGAATTTAATCAGGACTGAAGTGGAAACAGGAATAAGCAACTTGCAAGATATATGTGTAACAACTAATATATTTCTGTCCAACTCCACTGCCTAGAGAGGAAAAACAGCAACAGGACCATAACAGCCATCAAAGAGGAAAAAAATATAATAAATGGCAATGGCTAGAAAGTGATTCCAGTGTAATCAGGTTTCTCATGACACATGGGCCAAAAAAATAATTTAATGGGCATTTCTCCATTTCTTCTGAGTAGATGTCAAAGATAAAATATAATTAAAACAAAATAGGTGGTCATTTATGATAGCTACATGGTCAACTCCAAATTACTCTCTCGAATGCAGGGAGGGAGGAGGTGGTAGAGAAAATGACTCACTTTACGTGAGCAACTATTTAGTGCCTAATATGTGCCTTGAGTAACCTCTAGATTAGAGTCTATGAAGAGGTTGCAGGCAAAACTCTATCTAGGTAGCCAATGGATACCCTTGAGCTTAGCGTGGAAGCCAGGAGATATGTGGAAATGGGACACAGGAAAGAGCTATGGAGGACAGGAAGAAGCTAGCAAGATGTTCCGAATCACACTTCTGAGTGGGAATGATCGTTGTTTCTTTCTCAAGCTAACGAAGACTCTCAAACCCCTCTCACACCTGTAGCAGAGAACACTTTTAGAAAGACATTTTCAGGTAGCTTTGGATTTGAAAGCCGTCTACTGAGTGATCTTTAGCATTTTAGCCTTATTCGAGCCAGAGAAATTCGGTCGATATGCTATTAGTAATGATGGAAGAATATAGTTAATAATGGTGATGACGATGACAGTGTGAAAATAGTAATTTCCTTTTATTGGACTCATCACATGCCAGACACAGCTCTATACACATTTCTTGGAAGAATTCATTTAATCCTTACACTAAGAGTCTCAGACCCTAAATCTCTTTATCTCTAACTTCTCACTTACCCTCATTAGATCTCTGTTCCCTCGTCTGAAAGATGGGGCAATAATTTTTACTTCCAAAGTCATTTTGAGGATTACAGGAGACAAAGGACAGGAAGCCCTAGGCACAGTGTCTGTCACTGAGTAAGCATTCAATGGAAGTCGTATACATGATTGCCAATGTTACAGAAAAATGTCCTCAGGTAAGTGTCCAAGGCTTCCCATGGCCTGCCCCAGGATGTATTCGGTTGTGTCTGTCACTCTTCCTGGAAGGCTCTGCTGTAGCCAGGTGGCTTCTCCAACTGTACTCAATGGTTACTGGTTCAGAGAGTTCCCTCCTCCAGTTTTCCAGTCTCAGTCCCTCAGGCTCCAAGTTGACATTACCTAGAAGAATCTTGGGAGATTTTATTGACTTCCTGATGTTTATCACATCATGCAAATAGGTGATCCCCTAGTCTGTACCTGAGGAAAGCCCCAGATACTTTCATAAGTTCTGGTGTGACAGCATCTTTTTCTGCCTTCTTATGCGTTCGCTGTCCTCAACTTCTTGGTGACCAACATCACAGAAGCAGGAAGGGCAATGGTTTTAGATACATTTCTGTTTTAGTCACTGTTTTTCAGAGAAACAGACCATAAGAGATATAGGATATTTATGATATATAT
>NW_011889014.1:1705423-1728125 GCF_000151845.1 Pteropus vampyrus
ATAAGGGAAGTGATCTTTTTCTTAGAGCATTTACTTCAGAAAACTTGTAACTGCAAATTCTTTCTCTGTGTGTTTGAAATGCATTTAAATTAAAAAAAAAAAAAAATCCAAATAAGCCCTTTTTCAGCTTTATGACCCAGGAATGTCTTTCTCAAGTGTCACATCTCCTAATTTCTTGAGAGGGTAGCATCCTAACTTTGGCAAGCGTCTCAATCCAAAATTACCTCCTGTCATAAAGATGTGAAAAGTTAATTTTTCCTTTGGATAAAGAGAATTAGCAAGCACAAACGGCTACCTCAGTTACGAGGTGAATCTAGGATGATCTGTGTGTGACAAATGATGCTGTCAGGTCCTCTTATAGAGGAGCAGTTATTGCTTATCTTAAGAACATGCATGTAATGGGCTGCATCTCCTTGGCTCTGTAAAATGGTGAGATTTCCTTCCATCTTCATGATTTGCCTGCAATAGGCACTAATTTTGGTTTAATGCTTATTCAGTAATAAAATTGTTTTATTTCTCTTTTCCCTTTGGGGAGAGGTTTTCTGGGTTGGGAGAGATTTTGTTTTTAATCAGAGTTCCCCAATGGCACCTGCCTGGATGTGTCCTCACTCTACAGACTTTTACTCTGAGATGGGAGGGTGAGGACCTGCGTCTCCAGCTTCTCCCTCCACCCTTACCTTTTATATTTCATTTCATCAAACAAAGTAGGTCTTCCATTTTATTTTCCTTCCTGGAAAGGAAGTCTCTCTACTATATCATCCGTCTTCCCGCAGCACTAATCTCCACAGATCAGCCTTAATCGAAGGAACTCTCTCATCTGAGTCTACCAAAAATGGTTTGGGCTATGGGAAGGCTTTCTTTTGGTTTCTCCCCAAAGCTGATCCTGAGACAGAAATTTGAGTACAAGTAGTTTATTTGGGAGGGACCAGAACACTGGTAGAGGAGTGGGAAAATGAGAAACGAAAAGGAAGGTGGCCAATTATGGGTGAATTATTAACACAGTTATTGCAGTGGGCGACAGGAACTTAATCTCACATGGAAACTGAAGGAACAGTGTAAAGCACACGTATCAGAATGATATCACTGAGGGTGTTTATTCTCTCCCAAGAGTCAGTGATTAAAGGCTGCGAGAGGGTTGGATGGTGGTGATCTTTCATTCCCTAGCACTTCCAACTGGTCTTGCTTCCGTGGTTCAGCAAAACGGCAGGCACGGTGATCTCGATTCTGTCTGTGAGGACTGCCCACATTGGAGGTCTGAGCAGCAAGGGCCGTGCATGGCAGCATCTGCCACGGAAGGCTGGGGTAGCGTGTGGAGTCAGCGCCATGATGCGTAGCCCAGATCCCTGCCTGCTGGGATGGACAGCTTTCAGATGTCGTTCTCTTAAGGACTGGCTCAGCAGAGGAGCCACATCCAAGCTCATGCTGATGGCCAGTCACTGATAAATATGGGAATATAAAGGCTACCTTATGATCCAGCCATTCCATTCCACTTCTGGGTATTTATCTGAAGAAAATAAAAACACTTAACTTGAAAACATATATATACTCCCATGTTCATTATAGCATTATTTACAGTAGCCAAGACATGGAATAACCTAAGTGTCCATTGATAGATAGATAAGAACATATATATATATTTGTTTATATATATGTGTGTATATATATATATATGTATGTGTGTGTGTGTATATCTCTATATCTCTATCTCTATCTCTATCTCTATCTATATCTATCTCACATATACACAATAGAATAGTATTCAGCCGTAAAAAGAAGGAAATCCTGTTATTTGCGACAACTTGGCTGAACCTCGAGGACATTAAACAAAGTGGAATAAGTCACACACAGAAACATAAATACTGTATGACTTTATTTATATGTGGAATTTAAAAAACCAAAACCAACCAAACAAAAAACCTAGCTTATAGATACGGAGAACATACCGGTGGTTGCCAGAAGTGGGGGTAGAAGGGTTGGGAAAATGGGTGAAGGTGGTCAAAAGGTACAAACTTCCAGTTATAAGTCCTGGGATGTAACACACAGCATGGTGACTATAGTAAACAATATTGTATTGTGTATTTGAAAGTTACCAAGAGAGTAGGTCTTAAAAGTTCTCATGACAAGAAAAAAACATTTGTAACTAACTATGTGTGGTGATGCATAGACTGTTGTTGTGATCATTTTGCAATGTATACACATATCAAATCGTTATGTTGTACACGTGAAGCTAATATAAGGTTCTTTGTCAATTATATTTCAATTAAAAAAACTTGCTTCTTTATTATAGTTCTATAGGACTTAGGATGTAAGCCCCCTTAGCTATCAGAGCTGAGTGATTTGTAGGCCTGACCCTTGGGCAGTAACCATAAGAGTTGAAGCTCTAGATGTGTGGACAAGCTCCTCCTAGGGAGATGCTGGTGGCTTGGTTTTTTGTTGAGCAAGACAGTGGGAGAAGGTGGGGGAAGGGCCATCAGTTCTTTTGGGCTTCAGGGGAGGGTTGCAGTCTGCACCTGGATTTGTGCCCATTAGGAACTGGATCCTCAGGCATGCAGTCAATCCCCTTGCATAGACTCATTGGGAGATGGGTGATTCTGTCTTCTCTCTATCCTGAGTCCTAGGCAGATGGTTGCAGCAAGTACTCATGCTTTTTTGTTTGCTATAGTCCTGCGGGACTTGTTAGTGTTTAAAGCTAAGTGTTTTGGGGGCTCATTCCCCGGGTGGGAACCTTAAAAAGTGGGGTGCTAGATGTTTCACTCCTGGAGGAACCTGGGAGTTGGGTGTTCCCTCCTGACTGCAAGGCACTGTGCCCAGGGTAAGGTTATGGAGAGAGTGTGTCTCTGTCTTTCCTACCCATTTCAATGTGGGTATTTTCTCACTCACCCAATGTGTCGGAGTCACTCAGCTAGTTTCTGGATTTCTCTCAGAGGGATTGCTCCTTCCGTAGTTGTATATTTAGTGTGCACGTAGGAGGAGGACATTCAGGAGCCTCCTATGTTGTCATCTTGGTCTGGATTCTCAATTTTCCACTCTAAAATGTTTGGGCTTATTTCTGCTCTTCTTTCTCAGTCTTACATCTCTCGAACAATCAATGCAACAATCATCTTGATTGTAATCTTGTTGAGAATAAGTGGATATCGCTTTCAGTTTTCACTCTCTAATTTTAGCCCTTGAATTCCAGCCAAGAAGAAAGGAAATGCCAATCAGCAGACAGATCAAAAGTCAGAATTGGGAAGCTCACCAACAGAGAAAGCAAGGGAGAGGTGTCATTCTTCCACTGTGATAATGAAATTTCTTGCTTTATCCATGTTGTACAACATCTATAAAAGTGTGGTGAAGGGACTGTGGCAAAACAGAAAATGAAAGGGATGGAGATAAATGACCTAGGTCCTAGTCTGGGCTTTGCCACTCACTGGTTGATCTGAGCCAATCTGTAAATCTCAGTTTCATCAACTACAAAATGAGAATGCTAAGCCAGCTCTAATACTGTAAGACTCTATCTGGAGCCATTATTAACATTATATAAAATATTTCAATTGCTGTTTTTTTTTTTTAACATTGATTTTGAATAAATGACTAATTAGGGTCGCTTCCAACACCATACCATGAACACTTTAGTGGACTTCATTTTTAAAAAGAGACTATATCTAATTATTTTTTATTTTACTGGTTTATATTTTGATAAATAATATATAGTTGAATTAGAGTTTCTTAAGAAATCAGAAAGATGATGGAATCTCAGAATTTGAAAAACGACTTTTTTTCAACCTCTTTGCTGGTTGCGTTAGGAATTTAGTGGAGCAGAGAGGGTTGCCTGCTTTCACGTGTGGCATGCAGTCAGGTGGGTGGAGCCTGTGCCTGAATGTTAATCTTTTTAGAAAAGCCTTTCATAAAAAAGAAGGTGAAGATGATGATGATGAAGAATATGGCATTACTTTGCATAAAAACTTCCCACAACATTTGCACCCAGTGGTATCTTCTATATAAAGATTTAATCATGGAAAAAATCTTGTGGTAAGAGCTAGGAGACATCAAAAGTTTCATAAACAACATGGAGCAAGAGTTATAAATAATGTGTAAGGAAACAAACCTTTGCCATTTGGTTTTGTTTTTCTCTCTTAAAAAAATAAATTTGGTCCTCTGGTGCTGTCATCTGCCTTTTGTTGGATTTATACAGGAAGTGTTTGCTCTTTCATTACCTCGCATAAGAAAGATAAAGTGGATAAACTCAGAGATTGGGAAGGGCAGCTCTTATTTGCAACTGTTATCTTTAGCTCCAAGCATAGTGCCTCGGATACATTATTAGGTGATCATTAAATATTTGTGAAATGAATAAATTACTAAGTAAAGGTCCAGAGATGCTGGGAAGGGGCTTTAATGAATGAACAATTCCAGGTGATGAAATTGGAAGTGATTGATGCTGTGATGTCTGATTATAGAGCTTTAAATATGAGGGTCAAAGAGAGAGGGCTTTGAAGATAGCATAATTACCCTGTGGAATCCAAACTGCGTAGAAATCAAATGAAAACATCTTTAATTAGTGTCGGGAAATTTTTACACAATTAAGATGGATGAGATTTTTGTTGTGCAATTTAATCCATTTGATGAGAATTGTGCAAGTCTGCGTGCCTTGCCCCAACCATCACTGAGGGTATGTAAGTCCCAGAGGATTTAGTGATCGTTATACTTGGGAAATTGCCCTTGATATCCAAACAAATCTACAGTTACTGACACCATGAGCTGCCACAGCGTTACTACGGACGCCTGGGCTACAGCTGTGGAGGCTTCAGTGGCCTGGGCGGTGGCTATGGCTGTGGATGTGGCAGCTTCCGTGGACTGGGCTACGGCTGTGGCTACGGAGGCTATGGGTATGGGGTATGGCTGCTATGGAGGATATGGATTCTATGGCTTTTAATGAAGAGCGAACTCATTCTTCAAACCATTGGAATTTTTCTATCATCCAGACTTAGCGATGCTTTTAGGTCCTTTTATTCCCCTATGTCAACTGTGTAGCTGCTTTCTTGATAAACCATATAGACCAGGAGAGGCTGACATGTGAGCTCTTCAAAATCAAGCTCTGTTCTGGCGGAAAACACCAGAAGCAGCGATCGCAGCAAGGGAAATGTTCCCTGTAAAATAACCTGCATTCTTATCTTTCAAACTGTTCATCCCTCTCTTCCCTTTTAATATAAATTAAAAAAAAAAAAAACTCAGATGGTAGAAGTACCTGCTGTAAAATATTTTTTTTTCTTTTGTTTCTCTTCTTTTGAGATATAAAGCAACAAATGAACAGGACAAACAGAGACTCAAGGACATAGACTAAGAACAGACAATTCATATATGTCAGCTAAGAACAGACAATTCAAATATGTTACCAACTCCCATATTTCAATAAGTTAATTTTAATAGAGTAAACTTAGTGTCGATTCTGTCAATTTATTTCATAGAATTAGATCCAAGCTCCCTGGACAAGGACTTTGCTCGTTTATTCATCATGGTATGCTCTGTGCCCAGGACCTCTAAGTCAAAGAATGTTTTTGGATTAAGACATTTGTTCATGGTTTTATAATATAGAGCCATTTTTAATTTGTCCAACAATTACCTGAAACCTCATATTAATTTTGGAATCAAGGTGTCCTGCTACTTACTCTATATCTCTTGTGTGTGCACAGACACACAGACACACAGAGACACACACAGACACACACACACACACACACAATGGCTGACCATTCCCCTTCCCCCCAATCCTCAGGTACAGTTTCTGTTTGTCCCAGAAGCTGAAAAATACCTCGACAGTCCCATAGTTGAGTAGCAGTTTATATGTACCTTCTTACAGAGTCCAGCAGAATATCTTGCAATTTTTTAAGAAAAGTTGAAAATTGTTTGCTGTCAAAGGAAGCCATGGGGTGGAAAATGATAGTTGCCACACATGTAACTGGCAAATATGTGCTCATGGCACAGACAACCCAAATGTCTATCGACGAAAGAATGTAAAATAAATTGTAGTGTATTCTTAGTACAGGATGCTACACAGCAGCAACTATCACCGAAACTAGAGCTACATCTAGAGCTTCTTGCATGTACTAGAGTTACGTGCAACGATCTGGATAATCTCACAACCGTGGCATTGGATGACAGAACCCAGGCATAACAGAATAAAGTATGAGCCCATTTATTTAAGTTGCTACACAGGGAAAACTAGATTACAGGGTTAGAAGTCAGGACTGTGGTTGACTCTGGCAAAGTAGTATTTGGAAGACAGTCTGAGTGGGGGCTTGTGAGGTGTCGGCAATTTTCTATTTTTTTTTGACCTTGGAGTTTTTCCAAATATTGCTTTTAATAAGTTGTTGATATGCAAACTTATTTTTTTGCATGTATTTTTCTTTATGTTTGTTATATTCCAGTTGAAAGCAATTAACAATTGATAACACTCCATGATTTAGAAAAAGTCAACTAAGAACAGACAATTCAAATTATTTATCAAACACTTTTTTTTGAGTGCCTACTATGTATCCTTCTAGGCTAGGACATATGGGAGTTTCAAATGAATAACACATTGCTCTTAGTGTTAAGACATTCAAAATATAGCAATCTATAATAGAAGCATATGTGGGGGAGGAAGGGAAGAGAAGGGTGATGAGTTCCTTCTTTAAAATCTTGAAGAGAATTTAGAAAGTTTTTCCCAATTACCCAATCTCCAAACTTTACCATATCTACACATTATTAGTGTCTTAATTTTGGTCACAAAACTAACCAGACTGAAGGAATAAGACAAAAACTAAACAGTAACCACAAAGAAAATCTAGTGAAGCACCTGAATGTAGAAGCTTGCTCACCTTTTCGTTTCTCTTTTTAGCTTGTACAGTAAGTACATTCTGTTCAATGAACACTGAGTATATTTGCTAGATAAAGGCAGGCATCAGTGTTTTGCGGGTGGAATAAGTAGCAGATGAATATTACTGGCCGAGAAAAAAATCTAACTAAACATAAATAGAATTTCAGTGGAAATTTTGATGCTGAAAATTTCTTCTAAAATGATTTTTGAAAATTATGTAGTAGGGTATTGTGTGAGAAAAATTATTATACAGACATGAAAAAAAAAAACAAACATATTAAAGAAAATGGTGTTCGCCATTCCCTGAATTTATTTACTAAAGAGATTTGGAAAAGTAAAGATATAAAGTTCACGTGCTTTGTGTTACTCAAAGATATTTTAGTTAGGCAACAGTATGAAGGATTTTCACATAAAGCCTTCAGTATTTCAATAGTGTGCCTGATGGATTTGGGATAGCTGATCAGAGCTTTAACAAAACTGATGTGGATATCAAGCATTTATCATGCCATTGAATGTATCTGAATAATGTGTATGGAAAAACAACTACTTGGTAACCAGAAGTTACTCATGAGGGTGTAGAATATGGAGATCGGCACAAATCTTGGCCAGGCGGTTGCTTTTCTGATCCCACTGCTGATTAGTACCTTCTACTCGACAGAAGTAATACACCCACACATGAGTCTCTCACTAAATTCAAATTTCCCTGAACGTTCATTGAGATTTATCTCACATAAGAGAGATTAAACTTTCAAGGCTTAGGAAAAACTGTGCATTCATTTGTAACTCACCAGCTATATACAATGCCAAGCTCATGTCATACTGGAATGGGAAGCTTCAAGGTTCATTCTGATGCCTCAGGAAGGGATGGCATTCCATGCCACCACCCAGGATGCTAAGACTGAGACTTTAAAGCACCCTTCACTGCATGGCCATCATCAATAAATCAACAACCAACAGATGTTGGGGAGGATGTGGAGAAAAGAAAATCCTCATGGGATGGCAAATTGATGCAGCCACTAGGAAAAATGATATGGAGGTTCCTCAAAAAATTAAAAATAGAACGACCTTATGACCCAGCAATTCCACTTCTGGGTATTTATCCAAAGAAATCGAAACACTAATTAGAAAAGATATATGCACCCTTATGTTTATTGCAACATTATTCACAATTGCTAAGATAGAGAAGCAATCTAAGTGTCTATCAATAGACGATTGGATAAAGATGTGGTATATATGTGGAATCTATATTATGAAATATATATTATGAAATCATATATATTATGAATTCATATGTTATATATAATATATATTATGTTCCATATAATACAATGAAATATTACTGTGCCATAAAAAATGAAATCTTACCATTTGCAACAACATAAATGGACCTAGAGCGTATCATGCTAATTGAAATCAGTCAGATAGAGGAAAACAAATACCATATGATCTCACTTATATGAGGAATATAAAAAAAATAAACAAAACAGAAATAGATTCATAGATACAGAGAACAAATTGATAGTTGCCAGATGAAAGAGGGTTGAAGGGTTGGGTGAAAAAGGTGAAGGCATTAAAAAGTATAAATTGGCAGTTACAAAATAGTCATGGGGATGCAAAGTACAGTTTAGGTAGTATAGTCAATAATATTGTAATAACAGTATGATGCCAGGTGGGTACTAGACTTATTGGGGGATCACACTGAAAGTTATATAAATGTCTAACCACTATGCTGTACACCTGAAACTAATATAATATTGAATGTCAACTGTAATTGAAAAAAATTAAAATAAAAAAATAAAACACTCTTTCATGCTGAAACCGAAATTAGCATTAATCATCTAGGCTGTAATAAGTTTCAGATTACCTGTTAGGAATAATTTTTCAGCATTGCTTGAGAATAAGTATTACTCATTAAACTGATGATTATCTGGACGGTGTTTAAAAGTAGTTAAAAAATTTTATGCATTTTGTAAATGCCTGATTTATTGGTTATTTTCTAATCTATTGTAATTGGACTACAAATGATAAATGCTTATGAGTAAAGAAGTAAGCTTTTGCTAGGTTTTCTATAATGTCTAAATTGTGGCAATACAGTTGAATCCCAGTTGACTTCAGATCAAGGAAGATTTGTATTTAGATTTGACATAGCATTGTGTATTAGTCAGGATAGCTAGACTATACTGCATTAACAAACACACACTCGCCTTGTGGTGCTTTACTCCAGTAAGGCTGATGTATGAGCTTTGTCTCAGTCTCAGTCTGTCTCATTCAAGTCAGGTCATTTTCTCTGGGGCTCTATGGCAGTGGCTCAGGGATCTGAGCTGCTTCCGCCATCTTTCTCAAGGTTCCGGTCATGCTGAAGGGAGATGAGAGAACGTGGGGAAGTCATAGCTGCTCTTACTTAACTGTTTCAGAAGGTTTGTAACTCATCACTCTGTCCTCTTTCCCACTGGTGAGCACTCAGTCATATATCTCCGTGTGCTCAGAAAGGAGGTCCCTGCCACGGCTACTCTTCTCAATCAGAACTGGATTGTTTTGTACAAGTCAGGGGTCCTTTGCTCTATTTTTAAACAAAATGGTTGATTTAATCTAAATGTAAATATGATAGAGAAGTAGAAAGATCAGGAATGAATTTTTCCATTTGACATAAGACATTTTTTTCTAGACTAACACACTTCTTTGTCGCTTTAAAATGATACGAGTTGTCTTCCTGACATTCCAAGGCTCAAATAAATATGTACATTCCCTCATCTATCTATCTCTGTATATGGATATATGTTACAGATATTAAATCTGCAAAATATAAAATTTGTTTTATCTTATGAATACAAAGAGATATTTATATTTTAAAAGTGTTATATTTTTAAAGGGAACTTAGATAACACCCGATCCCTCATTAAATGGTTAGATTTCTTCAGCAATAACTGTGCCAAGTGGTTTTAGAGACTTAAGGGTAGGAACTAAAGCCAATCCAATAATTATTAATTAATTTATTAAATCAGTACCCCACTCATGGTCATCCTGTGTCTCAGTAATTTTGATAAAAACATTCTTGGTCTTATAACAGCTCAAAGTCTCTTTTTCCTTACTCCCTTCTCTGTCTATGCAACTCAGTCTGGACATTCTTCTTCCACCACCTGGTCTTTATTATCTGCACAAAAAATTCATTACATGGTGGCATTTTGATAGATTAGGACCTAACTAAAGTTTTTCAGGGTGAACAGAAGGCACGGGGTATGACGGAGAAATGATCTTATGAGTTCTGGCAAAAGCTTCCACCATCTTGCCTTGGAGTGCATTCATATGATCAGATCCTGTCCAAGCTTACTGTCTCCATATGCTGGCCACTCACTAGGTGACTGTCTGAGAAAGTAGTCCTATATCCCACTCCAGTGAGTCCCACTCATAGTGAACACCCCCTTCCTGCTCTTTACGCCCAAGGAAAATCTGCTTTTCCTCAGGTCCCCTGGAATTTTGGCTAATAAGATTTTCTTCATCTTGTTACATACTGTTGTATCCTACCTATTTCCTAACAAGCTTTTAGGTGATATACAGTAAAGAACAGTCACAGTAAAACTATGGAACATTAGAGACAAAGAAAAGGATGTGAATAATGAAGAGAAACAACTATACCAGTTAGCCCAGGCTGAGGATAAACTATGGTGATTGAGTCAAAAACGTATCTCCAAGCTTCCTACTTGCTGAGGTTGTTAAGGAAACTCATTAATTTTCATCTTACTTGATTTGGTAAGATTTCATCTTAGTTTTTGTAGTTTGCTGAGGCTCTTTTTGATTTGGGCTCTATAATCTAATATTAGGTCTAGCTTTGTCTCACTTATTTCTTAATGTGCCTTCTTTGTATGTCCTCATTCATTGACCCAAGTCAATAAAAAAAATTGGCAAAACGGGGCCAAATATAGCTTTCTGGTATGTTTTGGAGGTAATTTTCAGTGTTACCTAACATTCATTCATTCACCCTTTCAAATATTTTCTTATGCTGACATGTTATACACACTGTGAAAGCATATAGAAAGTCGTTATTGGTACTCCCTGCTCCTAAGTAGATTGCAATCTAAAGAAAGAAAAGCTTAAAGAGGTTTAGCAACTTATCTGAATTTAAATAGAGCTCTTGTCAAATTACAGAGCTGAGATTTGAAATCAACTCAGTCTTCACCAAAACCCATATTCTTAACTTTTATCCCCAACTTTCTTTGTGGTAGGCAGAAATTCTAAAATGGCTTCCACAAAAATGTTCTGCCCTCATCCATGGAAGCTGAGTATATGATGCAATATCACTCTCATGATGGTGTTACATGACGTGGCATCATTGGCCATATGGTTATTTGGGTGGGTGTGACTAATCACATGATTCTTTAAAAGTAGAGTTTTCTTGACTGGTAGCAGAAGAGGAAGAAAGAAATTCAAAGTATGAGGGAGATGAGGTACTGTCTGGCACAGCCGCTACTTTCAGAGCATTAAAAAGATAGGAATCATGAAAACAAGAAAATAAAAACCTTGTCTGAAACACCTTGATCTGTGAATCATGACTTGTCTCCTCCATAGCTTGTGTATAGATGCAAAGTCATTTATGACTGAAGGAACATAGGTCAGTGATGGCATCAATAAAGGGCGTTAAAACTAATGGATTCTATTTCTGGTTCTAAATTGATGACAAATCAACTTTCGAGAAGTCACTTTAACTTCTTTCAGGGTCTCTACCTATAAAATGAGAACACTCCTGTTTTCTTGAATATAATAATATAAAGATTTACTTAGCCTTCCATCTTTACTGCTTTCTAATTCTCATAGCTGGATTCTTTTAATCTCCTCTCTTAAGTCCAACCCTGCACACCAGCTCCGCTTATTCTTGGTAGGGAGAGACAGAGGACAATAACTCAAATGAGTCAGTTCTGATGATGGTTCACACTTGGAGTTTTGAGCCCCGGTTGGGTTCTAGCTTAGTTTTTAGTAATTCCTCCCTTATCTGTAAACCCCATTCTAGTAACGGGATCCTCAGCCCATTTTCATACATCTGAGTCCCTCTTCTGGTTTGCAGCTTCTGTTCTACTGTCTCCCAGGCTGAGGTTATGCAGCTGACTCTTGATTCTCCTGACTTGTCAGCCAGACTACTCAGGTTCCAGCTTTCTTCCTCCATCTTTCCTATCAACTCTTGAGTGCTAACTCTTAAGGATTCTTCTTTAAATTTTTTCATATATATTAAGTATTGAGATAAAAAATACTGGTAAAATATGCACAAAACATAAAGACTAAGAACACAATGAATATTGAAGTATTCCACCCAGTTACCACCACAAAAAGAATTACTGCTACCGTTGAAGTCTCTGTCCCACCCCCTTCTTGCCCTACTTAGAGGAAACCACTCTGCTGAAATGAATTTTTATCAATTTCTCTCTTTCTCTCTCTTTTAACTTCTCTGATGGTATTTTCCTAAATAATATATTGTTCTATGTTGTGTTTTTGAACTTTATATAAATAAAATTATAGTGTATGTCTTATGCTACTTGCCTTTTTTACTTCAATATGATGTTCCTGAGATTCAATTATGCTTTTGCATACATTTATATTTTATTAATTTTTACAAGAATACAGTGTTTCATTGTATGACTATTGTGCAGTTCATCTCTTCTACAGTTGATGAACATTTGGGTGGTTCCTATTTTTCCTACTATTACAAAAAAAATGCTATTATGAATATGCACTTCTCTTTTAGAAGTACCAAACTTATTGGGTGATACAGTTTTCAAAGATTTTTGTCTTAAAGTACAACCCCACCAGAAGAGTAACTCCAGACCGTTGCCAGCGTTAGATTTTGCCAGACTCTTTAACGATTGCCAGTCTGGTCGTTGTAATATAGAAGCTCACTGTGGTTTAAATTTTTATTTTCTTGGTGACTAACAAGGCTGAGCTCTCGTTTCTATAAGGCCATTTGGATTTACTCTTCTCTGAACACCTTTAGAAATCTTTTGTTTCAGTTTTCTATTGGTCGTTTGCTTTTTTGTTAATGATTCATAGAAATTTTTTATATTCTCTAGGTATTATTCCTTTGACAGTAATACACATGCCAAACCTGTTCTTTCAGATTGTGTCTTATATTTTTATTTTCTCAATATGTTTTGGCGAAAAAATTCTTACTTTTAATTGAGCTAATTTACTATATCTTCCTCTATAATTTTCATTTTTCGCATCTTGTTTAAGAAAAATTTCCTTATTCTTAATATCACAAAAATGTCATCTTATGTTATTCATTAACTTGTTCATGATACTCTGAGTTTATTTTGTCCACCTCCCCCCACCAAGGACAAACATGATGCTGGAGGGCATGAATCAATAATAAAAGGAAGAGGGAAGAAGCCACAGAAAAGGACCCAGTGGTTAATGTCTTATCAGTCTGGAGAGTCCTCTTAGCATCTTCCTTCTTTACAGTTTCTTGGACCCTTAAGGAGGCAGGAAGGAGATGGGCTTCTAGAAATTTTCATTTTCAAGGGAAATATTGTTGCCCCAGTTTCAACTGCCGTGGAAGAAATTATTAAATAGCGTTAGACAAGGTATGAATGTGAATAACATTCGAACTTGGACGCCTAGGCCAGCATTTTTGCAATCGTAGCTTTGCAGCACCATTTAATAAAATCCAAGTTACCTTTAATCCTAAACATATTCAGAATATGATAGCAATTACTCATCATTTTTAGAGATATACAAGGACAATATATTTTTGAGCTGACAGAGAATAGATTCTTTTGAAGTGGTTTATCAGGAATGAAAATGATGAAGTGTGCTGAGAATATGCAAATACATTCAAGTGCACACAATTAAAACTCTGAGATGTATTTGATGATAAATCACTTCACTATGGTTGCAAGTAGTCGCAATAGGAATTCAAATTGATAATTATGATTATATGATTCTTGGAATAACTACTAGTTTTCCATTTTTATCTGCTCTTTGAAATAAAAAAGAAGAATGTAATAATTTAAAACAGAGAGATTGCATTTCAAATATGCAGGAACTTTTTCTTTTCTCTGGCAGTCTTGTGTAGCAGTGCCTTGAGAAAATCACAAGTAAGGAGAAAAAAAAGGCTGGTCCTATTCCTCATACCACACTCCTAACCTCAGAATAAATCCGAAAAGATTATTCTGGTTTCAAACCTATTTTCAAGACAGGCCTTAGAGAATGAGGGTAGGTGCTCTGTGTGTCCATTACAATGTAAATGTGCTGTGCTGGGATTTAAGCCACTTTCTAACCAATCCCTCTCCTGAGCAAGTTCTGAACAGATGGAACCACCTTATGAAGGGAGTGTGTTCCAGGAGGACGACTGATTCCTCAGTTTCGATGTTCATCATCACCCGGGTTATTCGTCTCTACTTTTGTTGCTCTTTCAGCTTGGAGGGAGGACTCAAACTGAGGAATCTTTCAACTCAGAAATCATGCTGATTGCAAATATGCTGACTTTGCAGAGGTATGGGAGGGCTAGCTCAGACGGTAGGCTCACCGGGAGTTTCCTGGAGTGCTGGCTTGGTTAATGAAAATTACTTCATTTCCTCAGAGCAAATGATCTCCCCGCAAAAGGAGATTGTCCTGCCACTCTTATGCTTATCTGCTTGGCTTCAGCTTATTTTAAATTTTAATTTTCAAATGCAGGTTTTTAAAAAAATTATTATTCAAGTATAATGAAGCCAACAGATCAGGAGAAAATTGCCTTTGAAAAGACCATTTGTTACCATAGTTCCTTAGAAGAGACAGCATGCCATGCCATGCAGGGCCACACGGGGAAGCATCTGAGTTGATCAGAAGGCAGAGGGGGAGGAGAACGGGAGCAAATGCCTTTATGGGGGTTTCCTAGACTCAGGGGATGCAGGGTAAGCGGGCTCAGGATTGGTCAGTACGAATGATTTCAGCAAGATCTGGACATAGAGGCCCCCCTGAGTTGTCTGAGACTTGGCCATGGGCGATTAGGATCCCAGAATGTAGGAGCCCAATGAAGTTGGGGGGTGGGACTCTGGACTGGTAGGTTTGCATCTGAAAGTCATGCCTGCAGGTGAGTCCTTTACTATCTCTAGGAATTGGCTAGCCTGCAGGTGAGTCCTTTACTATCTCTAGGAATTGGCTAGCAAGGATCCAAGATGTTAAAGCATCGGATACGCAAGATTCTTCTTGTGCTGTAATAAACAAGTGTCCCTCTGCCAGTGGGCACTTCTCAATGTTTCACACAACCCAGTGACTAAACTCTAGATAGTCCCATGACCCAGGTGAGAGAGACTATGTGGACTGGTGGAACATGTATCAGTGGTTAGGGTTCATCTTCCATCCACATCTAGCCTGGGGTGCCGACTTCTGCAGTGGGCTTTGCTTTAACACATCACTTAAACTCTCTGAGTTTCATCTGTGAAACATGGACCAGAGCAGTTCTATCCATTGAGAATGAATTAGAAAATAGACATGAAAAGGGATTTAAATCACAACATATTGTAGTGTACAACTATGACTCAAAAAAAGCATAAACTAAAATGGAAACAACATACTACCAACAAGGAAATAAAAGCAGTCTTTTTTAGTTTGATTTAAAGCTCACATAGTAAACACGAGCTCCATTTGGCATTCCCAAACTTAGAGTGTTGGCTCTGAGATGAGGTAATTCAGAGAATTTGGCAATCCTGTAACTCACTGTTGAAATGTTGGCCACGTCTGTTGCAATTTTTAATCGAATTATCACAGTGCGGTATCTGTATGTTCTTGTCTATTTCTTTTGAAGTCTGATTTGGTTTGGGACATTTCCCTTTATGCCCTTAGGCATTCAGGTTTCCTCAAAACCATTTCCACAAGAGTTTTCCTTTACTTCTGGGACACAGTGCTAGAAAGACGTTAATGATATCAGTCCAGTTTAGAAAGGCTTCCCCTTAACTGGATGGGGATCCGACCTGTAAACTGTTTATCTCCTTCCACGCCTGGTGCGTAACTAGTTAGTAGCTGCCTAGTGGCTCAGATTTTGAAATAGCAGTGGCGAGGCTGTCTACAAGATTATTGTAGTTCTCAGAAAGCACGTATAAACAAGGCATAGAAAAGCTGATTATATTACATGTGTTTCAAGGATTTCAGCAAGCAGACGCAATTGAAATATATCATCAACAGGAAGGAAAAAGAGATGCGTGAGTTAATAAAGCAGGATGAGAAACTGAGTTTTCTAAATCAAAGGCAGGATCCTGGGAGCTCTTGTATTCAAATGCCTGTTCTGTTGAGGGTAAGCCTGTTGTTTCCACTCATTGTTTGAAAAGTCCAATGAGCCATCTCACTGCATAAGAAGGCCTCAGGCAGCACCCTGCTAATGACACTAAAACCCTTAGAAGCTTCAAATTTCTCTAGAAACGCAAAATAATTCTCTTTAGTGGAGATAGTAAAGCAATGATGATTGCCAATTCACAAGCTTTAAAAATACATTATGAACTTTAATCTCTGGAACAATGTCTCTCAGTGGAAGGTGTTATTTCTGGTAAATAGGAAAACTTAACACTTAAAAAACAGTGATGAGATTTACTTTACCTATAGAGGAGAAAAAATATCACCTGCAAAATGAAGATTAAAAACCTCACGCCCTCCTTCTGGAAATAGTCACCAGTCCCAACACAGTAGCTCTGAGGAGGTGTGGAGTTCTTTATCACAAAACTGTTTTAATTTCCTAATTTTTGAGAGTTTGCCTTACATGTCTGTGAATGTTTTTAGTCCTGGTTTTCATATGACTTTAGAAACCCTGAATTGAACAAATATTTGGTGGGGGCAGATTTGGGCTTCTTGAGGGATTTTGAGCTCTACTAATTTTTAGAGAACCATGGAAACTCATAGTTTTAGGTTCTGGGGCAGACGCTGGCGCAGAGTGGGCATCTCTGGGGTTAATATTGGAGCTGGCTCTCGGCATAAGCAGGGCACATGGGCCCTCCAGGATCTACTTTATTATCTCCCAGTGCTTTGTCAGACAAGCCCTCCCATACCCCTCATGCTCTCCTTCCTGCTGGTCTGGCTCCTAATCCTCACTGGAACATCTGTTCCCACAGCTCCTCCCTATTGCCCAAGTTATTTGCTCTATTCTGCCTCTTTTGCTTTTCTACCCAACCCGGACCCCATGTCACAGTTTGCACAAGTTCCTCATTAGCATCTTAGCATCCCTCACCCGTTAGCTTTTCACCTTTCCCGTATGCAACATCCACATCTAGATACTTTTCACAGAACCCTCTCTCATGCCATTTCTAGAAGCCAAGAACTGGTAGAGGAAGTTGAGAAACAGTGCTGAATGCTTGTAGATAAGATTGAGTTATCTCAGTCCCTTGCTCCTTCTGCTGCTCAGCATCCTCTGAATCAGCTGACAATACTCAGCAATCTTATCCCAGAAAAAATTTCATTCTTATTTTGCTCAGATGATCAAATCTACCCACCAGGAAGTTCTCTCGTTTCATTTCCAAAGTTCTTTGAGTGTTGGGATATTTGAGATATGAACAACTTAGGTCAACTTTTTTTCTTCTAGCATTTCTTTCTTTTTCCTTTCCATCCATGGATGCAGTGAATTGGCTCCATGTTCATGGTCTCAGCCGAGGAATGGGATGGAGTGGGTCTTATCAGCTTCGATTCAAAGAATCAGTGCTCTTTGAAGGAGGAGAACATAGAATTGACACAATGTTTTGATGAAACCAGAAAGAAGAAGGATTCTAATCCCCATCTCATTCCAATCTTTTTCCCAAACTATGGGAAGATTCCTCTGGGGTGGTAGTGAGAACAGAGACTCTGTGACTCCTACAGAGAGGGGACCCACTGCCTTCTTACCCTACAGAATTACAGAGAGAAGATGGAGTCATGGTGTCTAAGCAGATGGTCCTTAGTGTCGCAGAGATTACTGCACCCCTGGCATGTAGCAGGAGCTCTTCACTGGCATAATATGCAAGCAGCAGAAAGGATCACCAGACTTGAAGGCACCACGAGCAGAAACAGGCAGGTCTTAGTGGAAACCTTTGTGGCAGAGCTTCTGCAACCATGATTTAGTACCCAGGAACCTTGCTAGAACCTTGGGAAAGGAAACAGGGTGGCAGAATCAACTAGTATAAAATTTCCACCAACTCAGTAGGATAAAGGCTTATAATAAACATTAGGTTGAGTTACAGAAAAGAAAATTTATATTTATTGCACACTCGAGTTAAAGACTGAGATTCAGAACCACCCCATCTATGTCTTAAACCATCTTCTTTCTTTCACATTAACAGGAAGAAGTGTTCTATTGCCTTTTATTCCATTTTCCTTCCAAAAATAACACCACGCCATCATCCTCAACCATTCTTTCAATATTTTCCAACATCTGCTGAACCTTTGCTACAACATATATCCCTTCTTATATTAGATAGTTTAAGTCTCAAGGGACAGATATCTGCCTCAGAGAACTAAAGCAAGAAGGTCACAGTGTTGACTCATGGAATTCGCCAGAAAGGTGGTAATGTAGCTGTGCCTCAGAAATAATTGGAACTAGGATCTGATTGCCCTTAGGATTCTTTCTCTCCATTTTCAAAACCTACTTCTCTCTGAAAAGTGGAATCATTTTCTTTCTTTGCAGACTGACTGGCTCACTCAAGCAGGGGAGAAATATAACTGCTGACAGAGCCAAAGTATTTCATGTTAAAATCTCTGCTCCGGGGGAGGAGAAGACTGACTCATGCTTTCTCTCTGATATAGAATTTAAAAATCTATACATTCCTCACATCGGCTCCAAGGTTGGAGGTGGTGGTAGAAATAGTTTACAGAAAGCGCTGGGGATGAGGCGAAACAGACAAAACAATAGATGTCTCTGACCATTTTTAAGGGAGATAAGTTGATAGTAGGTATTGGTGTCATTTCAATGGTCTGTAAAGAGGCACATTCAATCTCAGAAATACTCACTAAAGAACAGGGGTGGATTATCTGTCCTGCTTCTACTTCCTCACCATCTGCTCTCCTCGATTTGTTCATTCTGACTTCTGCTTTGATCACCCTAAAGAAATTCTCTTAAAGGTCACTGGGAAGACCTCGTAATTCTCAGCTTTGGCGACATCGTTCTACATTTTCCAGTAGCCGCCCTCCCTTATCTTTCTACAGTAGTTGACTCTGTTAATGGACACATTTTGACACAATGTTTTTTTCCTAGCTCAGATCCGTGCTCCCGCTTTTACCTGGTTCTCTACCTACCTCCCAGATAGTGTGTTTTGTGTCCTTTTGCTGACTTTTTTTCTCTCTATTTTTGGTACTTAATTGTAGGCAATCATCACATTTCTGACCTCAGTCCATTTTTCTCCACTCTCTCTCCTACAATGGTTTAAAAAGCCTTCAGTAGCTTTTTATTTCCTACAGCATAAAACCAAACGCACTAAAGCCTTAAAGAGCTAATGCGAAATTCACATTCCATAATAATAATGCAATGAATCATAATAATATCAGCAAGCATTGACAATTACTGAGCACCAACCACTGCTCTAAACACTTTACTTGAATTAAGCCATTTGATCTTCATTTTGTGAGCTGAATACTTTTTCTGTTATTCTCCTTTAACAGATAAGGAAAAGGTTAAGTATTTGTCCAGTGTCAACACTGAAAAAGGCAATATTCAAAGTACGTCAGTCTCCACATATGCCCAAAACTTCCTGCATTCTTGATATTTTTGCTCCTGGCCATTGGCCCCAATACCCAGCTCCATCATTCAACATTCTGCCCCTCCTTCAAGGAAAAAGTTCTCAGAATACCCCTTCCCAGTGCCTTGTTAAATGAATTCTTTCCCACCTTTGAACTCTCCTGACCTCTTATTTTTATTTTTTATGGTGACATTGGTTAATGAAATCCAATAAGTTTCAGCTGTACACTTTAACCGTAAGGCATATATATATTTACACTGTGTGTTCACCTCCCATAGTTAGATTTCTTTCTGTCACCACATATTTGACCTTCTTCATCCCATCTACTTCCCCCTACCTTCTGGTAACCACTAGTCTATAGTCCACGTCCATGAGTCTCTGTTTGTTTGTCCTGTTCATTTGTTGCTTTTAGGTTTATATCCCGCATATAAGTGATATCATGTGATTTTCAACTTTTTCTGTCTGGCTTATTTCGCTTCGCATGATTATCTTGAGGTCCATCCATGTTTTCGCAAATGGCAGTATTTCATTTCTTCTTATGGCTGAGTAATATTCTATTGTGTATATGTACCACAGCTTCTTTATCCAATCATCTATTGTAGGACATTTTGGTTGCTTCCATGTCCTGGCCACTGTGTCCCCTGGCCTGTTATTTGTGCCTTTCTTGTAAATTTATGGCTCTATTTTCTACTTGATTATTTACAAACACATCATCTCGTTTAATAAGCTATAAACACCTGTAAGTTCACATGCTTTCACCGTAGTACCTCTCAGTACTTTGTTTCATTATGGATGCTCAATCAATGTTTATTAAATAGATGAGTCATTTGTTAACCCATTTCCTGTTTAGAAAAAAAAAGTGTAGCTCACTGCCAGTGTTAATTTTACATAAACACGCTCTCTTTGAGGCTGACTGGTTTTCAATTATATTTTCAATAAAATATAAAAACTGTTTTTGGAGTTATTTCTAAACAGAACTCATCTCTAATCCTAATGTAACAGAAATATATGCATAAATCAGATTCATCAAATGAATCTTTGGCTAACAACTGTTTGAGAACGATGTTAACATCATGCATAGGAATGCTACATTTTCTAGGATTTGACATTTTCAGCCATTAAGAATTACTATATTTTGTAAATGGAAATACCACTACTAAAAATAGAATGCTATAAATAGAATGATGTCATTTGTTTCCAAAGACTATCGATATACTAAAGCGATGCTACGATAATAATAAAAGTGAGATATTTTGTGGCAGAATTTGGGAGTAAAATTAGGACTGTAACCTGCAGGTTATCTCGGGGCAAGGCTCGGGGCAAGTGCTGAAGCCGCAAGCCCCACAGGCAAGTATTCTTGAGGGTAAATGGGAAATGGGTCAAACAACGAATACTTATTGTGCTTCTTTTGTAAGTCTCTATCGACCAGTGCTGCTTAAAGTATGCCCTGCAGACTGGCTCTCTTCTTGAAGCCATTTGTTATTGTGACAAAAGGAGCTAATGCCAGAATGTCAATCAACGCCTAGCTTCCAAGAAAGTCCTGCTAAGAAAAAAATGTTGGTTGAACTAAACAATGTGCTTAGTTATGTTGTTAATTACCATGTAGTTGAATTACATTTTGATGTCAGCTCTTGCCCTGTTAGGGACCAGTGACAAATAGTTTGAGGACTTGTGTTTTAAGGAGCACAGCCATAGAAGATTTAAAACAGATGTGATGTGGTTGATGCCCCTGGGAACTAACATTTTAGTTGAAGATGTATAATAAGATATATGCTATTTGAAATAAGACAGGGACAACTAGATCACAAGTAATAAAAAGGCAGGTCAGTATAAAAGTTAAAGAAATTAAAGTGCCTCCAAACTTTTAGTCCAACTCTCCAATTTTTGCAGATTAAGAAACAAAGGCACAAACAGGCTATTTTAGGAAAGTCTTAATAATGCAAAATCCTTCCATGGAAACAAAAAGTTAGAAATACAATTTAAATTAACACCAGACATTAACTGTGTTATGAACATTCACAACAGTTATAGGCGGGTGTAGGTACCATAAAAAAATTGTGATTTTTATCTGTAGATTTAATAAAATCCCAAAGGTTACATGATAAAATATGTCAAGTAAAGTACAAATGATTTGAAAATATAGTTTTATAGTCTATACATCTTTGCTTTACTTAAAAATTCTAGTTCATCTTAAAAAAGAATTATAAATACTTAAGAAGGCACTTTCTGAATGACTAAATTTTATTAAGGGTTTCCAAATGTAGATGGTATGCAGTAAGGCTTTCAAACATTTGTTTGTTGGTTACAATTACCATTACTGATAATCATCAGTAATTTGGAAATATTACCAACGAGAGTAGACTTACTGAAACAGGCATTGTGCCTAAGGTAGAACTGATTACAAATATTGGGTTGAATGTGCCACATTTCTCGAACAGTCACTTCTTAGAAGCACATGAGTTAAATCAGCAGATTGCATGGAACTAGAAGAAGAAAAAACCCACATCTTTAGGAACAAAATATGTAATCCGACAGTACAAATTCATGCTGTTTCAGGGAAAGGAGAAAGAAACAAATCTCTACTCCAACACAAAGTCCATACTGTTGTGGTTCATGTGCCTCCTGACAAAATATTTGATCTGCCTGGGCACACGCGAGATAGGGCACAGCCGGCAAGATACGGAGAGATTTCTAGCACAGAAATATTTCAGCACATTCTTACAAATGTGTTATAAAAGCCATCTGATTTACACTTCTGTCCTCTATTAGCTCCATCCCTGTCTCTGAGCTAAGAGAATACGCACTGGAACTCACACATCAAAATGAAATCCCAAGGGAACCTAAGCAAAACGTAAATGAAAGAAAAAAAAAAAACCCACAAAAAACAACAACCATTCAAAAGATAACAAGTCCAATGTCACAGTGAGGAAACGTTGAGTAATTTTGTTCAAAATTGTTACTTTGTTTAATTGTCCTTTAAAATTTTTGTTAAAATTTTTTTTGACCCTTCAGAAATTAATACTTTATTCTACCCTATTTCTTTAGTTATAAATTTCAGTTACTGCATTTTTTTTGTTTCTAAAATTTCTATTCGTGTATTTCTTTCTTAATAAATTTCATTTTCTGATGAAATTCTTCATCTTGCCATCTGTATTTTTGAATATATCAACAATATTTATTTTAAAGACCTAATAAGCTGTGGGTATGTTTCTAT